>NC_135880.1:136425259-136733470 GCF_964194155.1 Cetorhinus maximus
GTAAGTTTGTGGATGAGACAAAGATTGGCTGGGTGGTTAACAGTGAGGTTGAGTGTCTTGGGCTACAGGAAGATATAGACGGGATGGTCAAATGGGCAGATAAGTGGCAGATGGAATTTAACCCTGAGAAGTGTGAGGTGATACACTTTGGAAGGAGCAATTTGACAAGGAAGTATTCAATGAACAGCATGACACTAGGAAGTTCTGAGGAACAAAGGGACCTTGGCGTGTGTGTCCATAGATCTCTGAAGGCGGAGGGGCATGTTAGTGGGGTGGTGAAAAAGGCATATGGGACACTTGCCTTTATGAATCGTGGCATAGATTACAAAAGTAGGGAGGCCATGTTGGAGTTGTATAGAACCTTGGTGAGGCCACAGCTGGAGTACTGTGTGCAGTTCTGGTCGCCACATTATAGGAAGGATGTGATTGCACTGGAGGTGGTGCAGAGGAGATTCACCAGGATGTTGCCTGGGATGAAACATTTAAGTTATGAAGAGAGGTTGTATAGACTTGGGTTGTTTTCGTTGGAGCAGAGAAGATTGAGGGGCAACCTGGTCGAGGTGTACAAGATTGAGGGGCATGGACAGGGTGGGTAGGGAGCAGCTGTTCCCCTTAGTTGAAGGGGGACACAAGTTCAAGGTGAGGAGCAGGAGGTTTAGGGGGGATGTGAGGAAAAACTTTTTTACCCAGAGGGTGATGACGGTCTGGAATGCGCTGCCTGGGAGGATTATGGAGGCGAGTTGCCTCACATCCTTTAAAAAGTACCTGGATGAGCACTTGGCATGTCATAACATTCAAGGCTATGGGCCAAGTGCTGGTAAATGGGATTAGGTAGGTAGGTCAGGTGTTTCTCACGTGTCGGTGCAGACTAGATGGGCAGAAGGGCCTCTTCTGCACTGAGATTCTGTGACAGGTCCCTCAACTGTGTACAACCCATTTCACGCACTTCCGCTCCCTCCCCTTCCACTCCCTCCCAGAACCTTGATGGGTTCCTCTGATCCTTAACTTTCCACCTTAATAACCTATTCAACCGATCATCCTCCTTCATTTCCGCCAGCTCCAACTTTATACCACCGCCAAATATCTCTTCACCTCACCGCCCCTTTCACGGTTCCAAAGGAACCGTTTCCACTGTGATACCCTGGTCCACTCTTCATCATTCCCAACAACCCCTCCCCTTCCCACGGAACCTTTTCATGTAAGCACAGGAGATGCAACACCTGTCTATTAACCTCCCATCTCTCCATCCAAAGCCCCAAATACTACTGCCAGGTGAAACAGCGATTCACTTTTACTTCTTTCAATTTAGTATACTGTGTTTGCTACTCATGATGTGGTCTCCTTTACACTGGAGAGATCAAACGCAGAAAATTGGATGAGCATTTTTCAGAATAGCCCTGTCCAGTTCACAAGTGTGACCCCAAACTTCACCAGTCACCTGTCATTTAATCCTCCACGTTGCTCCCACTTGGACCTTTCTCTCCTTGGCCTCCTCCAGTGTTCCAATTGCATATGGGTCAGTCCATGATAAGCCAACGGAATGTTCAGGATAAAATAAGTTGATGAATGGTCTATGAATTATACTGTAATTAACTGAATTGCTTAATCTCAGGGCCAGCTGAGATAAACAGATGACTTGGCCCGGCAGCAAATTATCAGGATAGACAAGCAAAGTTCATGTTTTGGAATGAACTCGAGGAATAGTGCCTCACCTTTCAGTTGGGCATTTTACAGCTATTCGGACTCAACATTTGAGTTCAACAATTTTAGATCGTAACCTCTACCCCCATTTTGTTTCCTTTTTCTTTGCTGGTTTTGCTTTTATTCCCTTATTTTTCTCTCTCTTCCTGTTTTTTTTGCTTTCAGACAGCAGCTGTTCATAATTCTGCCATTCACTGCTCCTCTCAACACATCTTTTGTTACTTTACTTGTCCTATTACCACTTTCTTTACTTGTCCTATTACAGCTCCCTGTGGCCTTGCACCATGAATCCTTCTGTCATTTAATCTCTCCTGCCTTCCATCCTATCACAGACCTCCTCTTTTGTTCTATTTCCCACCCTCCATCCTTTCACTTGCTCCAAACCTATTAACTTTTACACCTGTAACTTTTCCCAGCCCTGATAAAAGGTCATCAATGTGAAATGTTACCTGTTTCTGTCTCCACAGATGCTTCCAGGCCTGCTGAGTATTTCTGGCATTTTCTGTTTTTATTTCAGATTTCCAATATCCACAGTACTCTGCTTTTGTATTAGCTCATAGCCATTCCTCTGTGACCTTGCCATAAGCATCTGACCTCCTCAGTGATGCTAAAAATAATCCCAAGCAATGTACTTAGCTGATAAATTTCGCTTAATGGTTTAAACCATTTTTCATGCTGAAAATAATGTGTTTTTTTGTTCTGTAGCTTCCTGCCTCAGTTGATTGTAAATTTAGTGCCTGGTCTTTCAGAGTACACTCCGGCTATTATATTTCACAAAGCTGAGTTAAATACTATATTTCATATTATGCGTTTCTCAGATTCACCAAATGAACTAGAACGCTTTGGTCCTTCCTACCTAGTAATCCGGGGAGATGCGTTCTGATGGTGTGCTCTGGATATTGTAATCCCACAGGAACAGTGTGAAAATGTTAACTGTGCAGACATACAGGATTTGTTGATAGCACCTGGGCTGATGACTGAAACTTACAGGTTGCACTCTGTAGGAGACAAATTCTTGCAGGTATTTCATACACTTAATTGCCAGTTTTAGGAGTAAAATTAGTATTCCTTTGTATGTGTTTCTTATGTTATAGATGTTATTTTAGCTGTATATACTGACCTTAAATGATAAAGAACATAGCAGTTGGAAACAGCATAAAGAAATTATTTGAGCAATTTGGGCAGCTTTGCCAAATGTTTGTGATTGGTAGCTTTAAGGGGAGAATTGAAGAATTTGATTGCTTTGTTTTATGATTATTACATGTTTCTCATTGATTTGTCTTGCTACTTTATAATTCATTCATATATAGTTAATCAGATATTTAACTGATAACTTAGGTTGAAGTAAGCACCTCTAACATTAAATTCTTCCCTTTGGTATGTGAGACTCTGAGGTGTGATGCTTTAGAAGGCTGACAACAATAACAACAATCTTTAACATAGAAAAATGTCCATAATGAGCAAAAAGAGAGACCAAGCATCAGTTGGGGTATTTAGGAAATATAATCACCGACATGATCAAATAGATAACTTTTGAAAAAGTGTTAAGTATGGGAACATAGGGATGGGATTAGGCCATTTACATACTCTGTCACTAAGCAAGATCTTTGAAATTCTGCAACCTAATCCTGTATATCTGGCTTTGCCCCACATCCCTTTATACCTTTTGTTAACAAAATAATTACCAATCTCAAATTTAAGGTTAACAATTGATCTAGCATCAATTGCCATTTTCAGAAGAGAGTTCCAAGCTTCTACCATCCTATGTATGTAGAAGTGTTACCTGGTTTCACTCCTGAATGGCCTGGCTCTCTTTTTTTGTCTGGATACCCCAGCCAGTGGAAATAGTTTCTCCCTATCTACCCTATCTGTTTCCCTTAATAACTTGAAAATTTTGATCAAATCACCTGTTAACCTGCTAAATTCCAGGAAATATAACCTAGTTTGTTCAATCTCTCCTTGTAATTTAACCCTTGGAGTTCAGGTCTCATTCTGGTAAAGCTATGCTGCACTCCCCCCAAGACCACTACATCCTTCCTAAGGTGTGATGCCCAGAATTGCTCACAGTGCTGCCAGTGTGGTCTAACCAGGGCTTTGTATAACTGAAGCATGACTTCTAACCCCTTGTATTTTAATCCTTTAGATATAAAGACCAGCATTCCATTAGCATTCTTGATTATTTTCTGCAGCTTTTTCTGGAACTTTTCATGACATTTTAATTTTCCATGTACCTGAACAATTCCCCCCCCCACCCAAATCTCTTTAGACCTCCCCTGTTCCTTGATTTTCACCATTGAGAAAGCACCCCGCTCTATCCTTTTCAGGTCCAAAGTGGATGACCTCACATTTGTCTGCCTTGAAATCCTGGGAAGGTAGCCACCTGGTCCTGGGGATTTTTCGCCCTTTAGTGCACTTATTTTCTTCAATACTGTCTCTGATTCAGTATTAGTTTACTTGGGGTTTCTGGCACTCTGCCCTCTACCGTAAAGTCTGATGCAAAGCAATTATTCAACATGTCATTTTCCATATTTTCATTGATCGTGTCACCATTATCAATTTTCAAGGGGCCAAAATTGCTCCTGACCATCATTTTTTTCCTAACATAATTGTAATTTTTGTGTTGATTTTTAATATCCCTTGCAGTTTTTTATGCTCCTGTTTTATAACTATTAATACCTGCTTTGTCTCTCTTTGCTGTTCTTTGTATCTTTCCCATTCACCATCTGTGCATTTTTTTACATGTTTGTATGCTTTTTCATTTATTTTTATGATGTCTTTTACATCCTTAGTTGTCTGTGGTTGTATTTTTTGCCGAGTAATTCTCTTGTCCCTTAGTGGTTCTGTTATCACATTAAATTGTTTTTGATTTCCCACTGATCTTTTGCCATTTTCCCCATCAACAGACTTGCCCAGTTTCCTGTGGACAGTTTGTGTCTCCTCACGTTGAGGCCAGCCTTATTAAATCTATAATCTTAGTAACTATTTTGTGTTTCTCCCTTTGAAACACCACATTGAACTTGATCATATTATGATCGCTATTAGATAAATATTTATGCACCATTAGGCAATTAACTAAATCTGGCTCACTACTCATTACTAAATCTAACATGGCATGCCCCCTTGTTGGTTCTAGGACATAGTATTATTGAGCATCTTGGACATGTTCAAGAAATTTATTACCTTTCTGACATATGCCAGCCTGTTTCTCCCAATCTATATAATAGTTAAAGTTCCCTATTAAAACCACTCTGCCTTCACTACAGCTCCATCCGCGCCGCGACAGGGCTGTAAAATTTCAGCCTACATGTTTGGCTAATCTTTGCATTTATAATCTACCACTTCACAGCTGGTACTAGGGGGCCTATATACAACTCCCATTACAATCTTAAATCTTTTCCTATCTTGTAATTCTATTCATAAAGTTTCCACTACTTATTTACCTTTCTATATCCTCTCCTATATTGCAGTGATTTGATCCTTAATCACTGAGGTTCCCCCTCCCTATTTTGCTTATCTTTCCTGTAGACCTTGTAACCTGGTATAATTATTTCCCAGTCATGACTGTCATCCAGCCACGCAGGTTGGGTCTTCAGCACTGAGCTGCAACTCAACTATTTGCTAATTTTTAATTAAGTTTTTTGGGTGATATGGGTAGGGTTGCACATCTTTCTTTAAGCCTTAAGCTTAATATACTGTCATGTATACCACCTCCCTCAGACCTAAGGCAGGTTCTCTCTTTCCATTGGCATAGCCATCATCCAGTTGTTTCAAATGAGTAATACAAAATGGGAAATGGTCCTTATCAACACCAAATCAATTTGCATTTCTAGTTAATACATTAATGAGGCACCAACATCTGAAGCACAATATTGCACCTTGGAGCAACAGGAAACATGCCTAATAGGATTTGTTCCTGACCTGCAAATCTTATTCACACCACTGTGATAAAGCAAGAGATCACATGCCAAAGAGGATTGGGAAGGAGTTACCTCCTCAATGTTGATACAGATGATTTAGACTTGGTGTATCAGAAGCATGCCATCCAATTTGCTGATGACACAAAAGTGGGGTAAGTGTAAACTTGTTGGAAGAGTTTAGAGAGGGAGTTGCAGTTATCTAAACCTAGAATCTGGAAGTTTTGTCACCTAATCTTGAACAGAGGGAGCTAGGACAATGATAGCTGTGGAGTTAAGGGAAGTGATAGGCCTGAATTTTTTCAGTCGGTGGGCGATCGTGGAGCCACCCGCGATCAGCTCCGCGCTGCCATTTTATGCAAGTGGGCCAATTAAGGCCCGCCCAGTGTAAGACATGAGCAGTAGCACTCAGCACTACCTGTGCAGGCAGGGGGGGGGAAGAAAGAGTTGGAGCCAGCGCTCTATCGCACATGCGCGCGAAAGAGCGCTTCAATCTCCCTGAGGCATGAAGCTGCCTCAGGGAGATTAAGCGCTTTTGAAATTACTAAATAAATGGATTAAAAATGTAATTAAACATGTCCCCTCATGTGACTGTGACACATGAGATGTGACATGTTTTGATGTTTCAGAAAGATGTTTTATTTAATTAATTAAAATTTTAGGGAACCTCATCCCGTTCGTGGACGAGGTTTCCTAAAAATGTGAAGGCCGTTTGGCCTTTTCGCCTGCCCGCCACCCTTATTTACATTAATTACTTCCTTAATGGCCTTAATAGGCTGTTTAAATATCAGCGGGGGCGCAGCCAACTCTCACGCGCACCCACCGAACAAAACATTGCGCGTCATTTTGCGCGCCTGCATGTCAGGCCCACCCCCGCACGCCAACTGAAAAATTCAGACCATGGAGAGGTAGACTTGGGTGTCAAGAGCATGAATGTGGAAATTGATGATGTGGCTGAGGGGAAACATGCAAATGGATTAAAGAGAGAATTGAGCAACCTTTGGTTACACCAGAAGTGACCATTTGGCAGTGACAGGAGAAGCCATTGCTGTAGATGTTCTGGCTATCGTAGGAAGCATAAGAGGGCAATTCCAAGGAGGTGGGCATTGGAGGAGGAGGATGGTGTGATTGACCCTGTTGAATGCCAAGGAGCAATGAAGAATATTGTATTATTGTCACAATCGCACAGATTGGTGGCTTTAACCAGAGCAGCCTTGGAGTTGTGGGTGAGCTTAAAAAATGGACTGAAAGGGGTTCAATGGGAAGCTATGGGAGAGAGGAGTTTGAAGTTTGGAAGCAATAGCACATTGAAGGCCCTTGGAAAGGAGCAGGAGGTGAGCTAAATGGGAGTTATATACAAAGCTTTTATATAGATTATTGTTTAACCTTTTGGATTTTAAAGTAAATATTAAGTTCTGTTATTGTGCAGTGTTCAAAGGACTTTTCCTATAAAGGCACTACTTATTATTGAAGATGTTAATTTTAGAAATGTAAAAACTTCATTGACATATGTGCCAATGATAAGATCACATGTTCTGGATTGTTATTTATTCCAGTCACAATGGATTAATAATATTTGAGACTAATTGTTTATTAAATATTTTAGGTTAGAATTGGAATTTAAATTTTTTTTGCATTAGTTTCAATTGTAAAACTCATCTGGGAATGCCTGTATTGTGAAGTCTGTGTTGAAATCTCTGTTTTTGCCTGTCTCTCTCCAAAATAAATGTTGAGTTTGATTCTCTGTTCTCTCCACTTCTGTTTCCTCTGTTCCAGTATCCTTACAACCCACTGCTTATTTTCTTCTCAAGCTGATTTCAGTTCTTCTAGCAGATGCAGTTTTAATATTGAGCCATGCCTGATACTGTGAAGTTCCACAGTTTAATGCAGATAATAAGCTTCAAAGTTGAAGGAAAACAACTTTGTTACAAGCACTGGGCCACTCTCTCCCCCCCAACTACATGCGCAAGCATGCACTCAGTACATGTACACCAGTGCATGTATGCAGGCATGCATGCTCCAGAAATTTTAGGGGAGAAAAATAAGCAAGGTATCTTTACAATTTAGTTAATTTCTTAACAACAGCATTCATTTGTACATTATATAAGCTACAGATAATTGTCTTTGTTTTTAAACAATTGAATATTCAGTTGCATATCACATTTCTTATATTTTCAGAATATTTTTGTTTACTGAAATTACAATTTGCCAAGTTCTACGCTTTGTTGAAGCATAAAGATTCTTGGGATTCACTTCTGGAGCAAAAAATAATTTCAATAAGAGCAATAATTAAATATGACACTAATGAAGTTAATTTTAACTTTTTCACTAACAGTAATCTCAATCAGGGTAACGGTGAAGGTCTTCATTGACCTTACTTCTCCTGGACTAATGAGAAGGGAAGAAAATGAGCCAAGGTTCTCAGTCCTGCTTGTGATCCAGTGACCTCTGTTAAAAAGCGTGCATGTGTTGAAATTGGGTGAAGACTGGATTGGGCTTGACTGTAATACTTCCCACAGTCAAATATGGAGACACTTGCTATGTAGGCTCACAAGCAAAGTTAAGCCCACTTTAGCAAGACATTCAAGTTCCCTTGAAATCATTCCTGATCTTCAGGCAGCACCTGCAGGAGAAAAGACTAGAAAATGTTGAAGTTTATCATCCTAACTAAATAGGTTAATCCATTGTGACTGGAATAAATAACAATCTAAAAAAACAAAAATGAACTTTTAAAAGTTAAATAAAGCATTGATCATTATCAACCATGTAATTTCAGGTTTTGACTGTACAAAATTATGGTAGTCAAAAGGTATTTGTTTAGAACTAACTGTAGGGGGGAAAAAAATCAGCATTTATACAGTGTTTTTCACATCTGTAAGCAGTTCACGGGTGAATTAGTTTCAAAGTGTGATCATTGTTATAACATAGGTAAACCTAACAACCAATTTTCACATAGCAACTTCTTATAAGTGGCAAATGAGATAAATGATCAGTTGACTAGCTTAATCATGGTTTTACTTGAGGGATGAATATTTGCCAATACACGTGTTCTTTGAATAGTGCCACAGGATCTTTTGCATCCATCTCAACAGACAGATGGGACCTCACTTTAACATTTCATCCAAAAGGCAGCACCTCTAACAAGCCCTAGATTAGGGCTTGGACCCATAACCTTCTGATTCAGACATGAAAGAATATGCTAGTGAAAGGTCAAGTTAATCAGAATTTAAGCTCATACTTTGAAATCAAGCTACTGGAATTTGTGTATAGTTGCAGCCAGTCCTCCATTCCACACCACTGCTACTCTGGCTCTCCCTCAAAAATATCCTTAATGGCTTGCAAACATGCTTGAGCTTATTGTCCTGCAGCACTTGTTTCTTTCTTTGAAGAATTACTGCCTAGTTGACTGTCTGAAACAGGTACACATTGTATTTTTAAAAGATCTGACTAAAACAATATTTTTCTATGCCACTGCATTTTCCTTCACTATCTTTTGTTATGTATTGGCTTGCTAATCCTTGTGTTCAGATGTATCAGACACCACCTTTCTTGGGTGCAGTTAGCCCACTCTTCCGCTTTCTTTGTCATAAGGTTGCCTTAATAGGAGAAGTCAACAGGGAGGACAAAAATGGATTGAAAGTTCCATTTAGTCGGGGTCAGAGAGGTGGTGTTCGGAGTGACAGGCCCACAGGCAGGCCGTTCTTTGAAGCATGCCGACGCAGATGGTCCCCAAGCGTTTAGCTAACTGA
This sequence comes from Cetorhinus maximus, assembly GCF_964194155.1. Classification (NCBI taxonomy): domain Eukaryota; kingdom Metazoa; phylum Chordata; class Chondrichthyes; order Lamniformes; family Cetorhinidae; genus Cetorhinus; species Cetorhinus maximus. The sequence continues at coordinate 136,434,624 of NC_135880.1, forward strand.
AGAGAAAGCAACCCAGCGAAAGCTATTGTACGGCAGCATTGTTACAGTTGAGGAAGGTTGCCAGGGGTAACTGTAGTGTATCAGTATTGTGTGATCACTAGTGTGTACCATCCCAAAAGCCTGAATTGTGGAGTGTATTGCATTGTTTTCATTTTTTTCTGTGTAAAACACAAAACAAAACTGCTTTTTTTGTATGCTTGGACTATATTTGCATAATATATAAATGGGTTTCTGGAATCCATATAAATCACATTTTTAAGAATGTACAAGCTCAAGTACTTGATTAAGATTTGAATTAATATAATGTGTAGTGTACGCCACACAAAATCTGCCCTTTACTTAACCTCGTGGAGAATGCAAACAGAATACAACAAAAACACAATACACACACTAGTTTAGTTTTGACATTCTACATGAGATTTTATTCAAACACAGATGTGTATTACAGCAGAACTCTGTAGATACGTACATGTAAATCTGCACTTAATGAATATCGTGAAACAGAGTAGTATCCTTTGCTTTTTTAAAAAATTTACTTTGGTGAAGTAATTGTCTTTTCTTACCAATTTACTCCCCACTTGAAGGCGTTTACTCCTTAATGGGGTACAGTTCCAAAAGCACTCTGCCTTTGAGCACCTCAGTCAAGTAGCATTGACAATGAGTGTTGCCTCCTGTTTGATTGTGTGACGCAGAGGCAAGCGACATCACAGCTTAGCCTGATCCTGTTCATACCCAATGTCTACACATTCATACGTCCAGTCAGGATTACTGAATAGAGATTAGGAACAGGTAGTCTGTCTGATTCTTTTTCTCACCCCTAGCCCAGGGGCACTGAGAACACTTGTACCATCCCTACCATTGTGCTACTGAAATTAGTGCAGACTGTGAACCAAACCTGGTTCTTCCTAGTCTCTGGCACTGCTACTCACTAAATAAATTCACTAAATCGTTATAAAATTTATGATAATTCTATCATACCCTAAACTACAACATGTGTGTACAAAGTGTAGGCAGTTATGTTAAATGTATTACATGTACTCTTTAAACTTCTTTCAGATGCAGTAGAAGGTTCAAATGGCTAGTGTTTTACTTTTGTTTGGGTATCTCGCATCTCGCAGAAACTGCACCCCCTCCCCCACCAAAATGTCAGTATGCATTTTAACACAGGTCTTGTCTTTTCCTTGTTGTGTTCAATTCCAGATCATATTTTATTTTTAATAATTATTATGCAAATAGTTCTTGTTTTCTAATAATTACTTTGTAAATTCACTTGTAGAATCATAGAATTCACAGTACAGAAGGACACTATTTGGCCCATTGTATCTTTGCAGATATTAATGCACTGGAGCTGTTTCCTCTCATTCCCCAGCTGTTCCCCAAATAATTTTATATGTTATCTTTTCAAATAACATACAATTCAATTTTAAATTATATTATGGTCTCTACCTCCATACCCACTTCAATATTCTAAGGACCCTCTGCGTGGGATAAAAAATCTTACTTCCCCTTTCATTCTTCCACTGTTAACCCTGAATACATGTGCCCTTTATTACTGATTCACCAGCCAACCTAAAAACTGTTTACCCTCTAAGAGCTTTAAAATTCAGAAAAACTTATTTTAAAAACTTAACTATCTCTGTCTGGTGAAAGAAACACAATTTACATTGCATTGATGTACTAAATGATAACAGTGCTCATTTAGATAGTTGGCAAAATGTTAAAATCTCTGTGCTTTAAATTAAAACCTATGTCATTCTTCTAGTTTGAATCATTTTCATTGTAACAATTTTTCTCATAACTTTTATCTGTCATCATTGATTATAAGATCACCAGGTTAGTCAAGTAGCAAATTATATGCGTGTTTAAAAATAATACATGCAAATCCAGTTTACAATAGTTAGCAGTGTGGGACAGTTTTGGAATGGAAGATATCATGAATGTCCAAGGGTAAGACCACTAAGCCAAGCTAGTTTTTTTGTGCGTTGACTGAAGCTTTTCAGTTCAGTAAGTCAAAAGTTGCATATTAATTTCTGGTTAGATTTTATTCTTATGCTGTGTGTATATGTCTGTAAATCTTAGGTCTGTTCACACTTCTGGACAATTTTTTCCTTGATAAATTCCTGTTATCCACATTTGTAATGGAATTGCCTATGTAAACTTGTCACATTACAATTACACAGTCCTCCCAAGTTCTACAGTGCCCCCACTGGAGATTATAATTACAGGATGATGCATTTACATAAGAAATTTCCATTATAAATGTGGACATAGAAACTTATAATGGAAATATTTATATATGTAGAAAAGACAATGCATTACTTAAGAACAGGAACAGATTTACTTCTGTGCATTGTCATCTCAAGTTCTGTAACCTGTTTCACTTACAGTATTTTTGGCTTTGATTCCCTGTACAATACCATGTGATAGAGATAGTTATGTGAGTGTGTGTGTATAATACATGTATCAAATATATATATATTTTTTATATATATATATATGTGTGTGTGTGTGCGTGTGAGAGAGAGAGAGACAGCTTGCCTTCTTGCCAATCAGTTTGTTTTTCTGATGCTTTTACCTAATGACTTAGCCGCTCTGGGTGTGAGCCCACGTTAAAACTAAGAGTGACATGAGCTATTTAAACAATTCCCATGTCTACGTGGGTGGACTGACCATTCCACATAACTAAATGTTCCTTTGGTCTCCAAAGTAGTGATGTGTAGTGAAGATGATACTTTGTTGTTTAAACGTAACATTGATCTTTGAGACCAAGGCCACACTGTCATGTTGATCTGATTCTGAATTTATCAGTCTGCATGGACATGACTGTTGGAATTTGACACCAAAGGGTCAATGATGTTTTGAAAAATTGACATAAAAAGTGGGGAATGCACTCTGGTAGTCCTTTTTATTTCATTTCCAAACTTTATAATAAGTTTTTTTCAAAAATAGGGAGGCATTCCGTTTAGTCAAGCATAATAGATTTTATTGCTAAATGCTGTAATATATTTTAAAACAGAGATTTAAATTGTGAATTATTAATTATAGAATCCTGGTATGTAACAAAAGAGTGCAACTTGTTTCAAACATGTAAAATCTTTGACAGTTTATACTGGGTTCTTAGCCTCACTTTTTACAATTTTATAACTATACTGGAAAGTCAAATCCTTTTACTGTTCTAACCAGAACGTAAAATAAATCTCCATGCATTATGGCAATACCAAATGTCAGTAATATGTTCCTAAACAAAATCTTTTCTCAACCCACTTTTTAAGGGTAGATAAAATATTACTTCTGTAGATAATGTTGAAGACTGAAAGGCTTGATATCCCAGCATTTAGGGAGTCTGAATTGACAACATCCACATCTAGATGGTATTGTAAAGTGTTTCATTCTGTACTAATTTATGTGGGTCCAAAGTGAACATTGTCCTTGTTTACACAGTGCACTACATTGTCTTTTACACAGAGTCAGTGAATTGAATCAAGTCCAACCAGTGTGACCCTGATTCAGGAAGTTACCCATGTGCATGTGTCATTCAGGAGTGCTAGGGGATTACTGCATTGTACCAGGAGGGTGGTATCGTCTTCATCTTTTTTTTAACGGAGCCTCTTGTAAAAGAGCTCATTTATATGATTGTCAGGTGTGGATGTGAGTGGACAGACCCATTCTTGTTAACAGAATTGCAGAAAAATGGATCATCAGGGAAACATTTAGTTTAACAATGAGGTAGGTACGGGGACTGAGAAAACCTGATTTTTGAAAATGAGTATAATTTAGATAAGTTTTTTGTGAAGGTGAGTGTTTTTCCCCATAGTTTTTGTGCCACTTTACGAGTAACAGAACTGTTGAGAGTTGAGCAGTACACATACAAAAAACCTCTCAAAGTCCATTAGCTGCTGTTTATCTACATGAAATTGTAATGTTGTATGCAGTGTGCCCCTAAATGACAGAAATTGGATTTGACCATCTGTAGGAATACTGAATGAGGAATGGACCTCGTTAGTCAGGAGAGGTTTTTATTTTATTGTATGATGTACACTGGTGGAAACTTGCTATTTTGTTAGGTTGAAATCAAAGTGGAAGATAGAGGTTGACTGAGCAAAAAGGAAAATTCAACACACCAATAGCTATCTGGCCAGTTGGTTGGATTGCTCATTTTGATTCTGCTATTTCACCAATCCACCCTTTCATAATTTTAATTCATTTTGGGGGAAGGAAAGACTTTTGTGTCAACAGAACATTGAATATGAACAGAATTAAAATGTGCATGGAACTGCAAAATATTTTTTTCATTTTCACCAATCTTCAATTAAGCTAAGTATACTTTGGGATGGTAATACTCATTTTTGGGTATAATATTTCTCACTTAAAAATTCCTCGCTTCAGCTGGAACCCCCTGTGGAGGGGCTAAGTAGAGGTAAGGTTAGTGTGGGAGAGGGAATGCACATATTAAGAGTTGACTTGCATTGTTTATATGCAACCCATACACGTGTCATGCCGAGTGACATCTACATGGCCTGAGAACATGAAGGTGAATTCATGGCACTAGAAAGAAAAATGCATTTTACATGGAGGTGCATTTGTCTATAACATTAATTGTGATGCTTAGATCTTAATGATAGTCAAAAGTTTATTGAAAATTATTCAATGATAAAAGTAGTTTTGTAAAATCTAATGAAGCTGTCTACTGTTCTTCCAGTAACTGTGCGCTTCATTATTATTGCACATAGTAATACATGGTCACATGTCATATAAATAATTATTAAAGCCACTTATAATGAAACCATACATAAGAACAGAAAACCTTTTGATTTTAAAAATGCTGATGCAAATATTTGTTCCATGCAGTAATTAGTGCTTTTAAAACCAAAGGCTAAGATTAGTGGAAACATGTAACGTGCAAATTTGGTTTTACTTACCGCTACTCAGTAATGTAATATTGTACTGTCTATGATGTAGGGCAGTTAATATGATTTATTCTGATCAGTTACTGTTTTATTGAACTACAATTAAGTAATTATTAGTTCTAAAATTTCATATAGGTAGCTGCCAACAATTTGGGGAAACAACAGTAACAAAATGACTAATTTTCCTGTAATGGTCATGCCATTGTAACACGGATTCAATTTGTTAACTCCTACGTGTGCAGTTCTTTTTGGCGGCTTATTTTAGCCTGCTTCGTAAAGGCATTGTGTAGATTGCCTTTATTGGAGCCAAGGAACTTCACCTGCCAGTGAGCATATTGGAAATGTGAGCACGAGATTTTCCGACTATTAGCAACTGGCACCCAAATTTCCTATATACACACACGCGCAAGGCTCTCTCGGTGCAAACTTGTAAAATTTCCTCATTTCGGTGTGGATATAATTAGTTCTCTGTGAATGCCATTCCTGAGTTAAAAAGATGGTCCAAAGCAAGCCCTGTCTGTACAGTTACATGGACTAGCCTAGGTCAAATGTACAACTGTTCTAAAAAGAACACATTAGTTTGTTGAACTATTGTTTGAAATCTAAATTATTTGAGCTAATTAACCCAAAATCCAATGTTTATTATGTGAATGTAAAAATAAAAAATTAAAGACTGAAAATCCTGGATATACATAACAGAGATTAGCCTTTTTTCTTCTGGTGCTGGCAGATTTGCTGTGTATTTCCAATACTAATAGTTTCACATGATTTCCAGTATTTGCATTTTTTTATCTCTTCAATCTCTGAATATAGATATTTAAGTAGTCTCACAGTAGCTGACTAATTTTAATTTGATGTCTTTTGTTGTTTAGATCCACAGCAAAGTGCCATTTTAGTGTTTTATTTATACTTACACTACATGAGACAATGGCCCGGATTTTCTGACCCTGTCGCGGGCAACACCCGCCGCATGTGAGGTGGCGCCCCAGCCAGAAATCCATTGGCTTGCGGCGGGACCGGAAGATCCCGACGGCGGGCAGGTGCGGAAAATCCCACCCAATGTCTTAGTCAATCAGAACTCTGATTTTTACCAATGGGATTTTGCTACATTAATCAATTAAAACCAAAAAGGACCATTGAGCTGATGCCCAATACCTGACCAAAGTCTGCAACTTGTTTCACCTGTATAAGTTGCATTCTGAAAGCTCCATTAAGAAGCACCAGCCATAATGACCTTCTTGTACTCTATTTATATATCTTTCTTCTGGAGAAATCTGTTCTTTTACAGAAATAAACTTAGCAATTTTGGTCGCTGTGCAACTTTATGGTATGTTGTGTGTAATATAAATCGTCATAGATATTTTGAAAAAAAATATTTATCCATGTAAACACAGTGGGTCTACGGAAGGTTTTCTGGTCAATATGGATGTTGCAGATGAAAGGTTGCAACTTAGTTTCTAATTACAATGAAATGGCGGCCATAGTGCAGTATCAATAAATACAATTCTTCTAGACAACACCAGTGTTAAACATGTTCTTTCATTTGAAGAAACTGGCAAAACTATTTCTATTTGGGAGCTTTTGGTTATACACTTTTTTCAATATGATTTAGAATGGCTTGAATTTATCCTGCTGTGCAGAAAATTAAATCATTTTCCAACTCTTAACAAATTCCATTCAGAAAATTGGATCAAAGTGTCACCATAGTCTTCCCAAAATTGTTTAAGCTGACATCAAAAGAAGCATTAGGTGGATAACCATGATATATATCAATTCCATTTGGCTTAATAAAGAGCAAAGCATAATGCACAGTAACTGTAAAACATACTGTGACCAACCAGATTTAAACCTTAAAATCAAACTTAGCTCGTCATCGGAATTGGCTGTTTTCTGCAGCACATAAAGATAAATAATCACTCTGAGGGTTTCAGTTTGAAGTACTGAGCTTAATCCATCAGGGAAGTGCTGTAGCATTTTTCCATTATACCAAAATTTGAATTAAGATTGTAACTTTCTATGGGCCTGAAATCTATGTTAATATAAAGACTAAAACTGTAGAGGAGCTTTGCAGAATTACTGATGGCAATACTGGTCAGTGGTCAGTTTGGAGCTGTGCTAAAAAAAATCCTGAAAATAATTTGAAAGTAGAAAGTAGTGTACGTTATGGTATGTTTTAACTATAATTTAGTTTTTTTGTGCAAATAGGCTACTTTAAATTAAATTAAATCCTGGAAAATGCTGAAAAGTGACTAAAACTTTTACAATTTCCATTTTGACATTTTTTTAAAAATCAGCAAATTTTGACTGACCAGGCATGGGCACTTGAAAGAATTTAAAAAGGACATGTTCCACATGTCTGAAATTTTTTCCCCATTGTGTGGTGTAATGTAAGTCCACTGAATGCAATGGAATTTTTTTTAAGTAGAAGTGTTTCCAGTGGAATTCTGCTGGTTAAATTAATCTTTTACTTACCCGTTTGTTAACCAACACCTATAGAAATGTTTTAGTAATTACTCATTATTTCATCCAACTGCAGTTTTCCTATTTTACAAGTAACACTATTTTTTGCAGCTAATGCTTAGAAACTTGACACCTGCAAGGTAAACTTGTTCAGCAGCCTCATATTGCAGCCCTGCTTTAAACATTTTGCACAATAAATATGACAGCGGAAAAGAAGTGCAGGATGATATAAACATACATGTGCATTTGCTTCACTGCTTTCTGTTTCGGTATAATCAGCATATTTAACATTAGTTTAGCATTTTATGGATGGATGTAACAAAAACAGCCTTGAAACAATAGCCATAGGAAACTTTTGAGCAAATGCAAGAGATCAGGATGCAGGTGAAACTCCAAGAGAAATTGTTTAATATCCAGGGAAAATTAGGACTGTGCAAGGACCAAAATGGCCTAGAATATTTGGGTAATTAAGTACTGAATGTAATGGATGGAAACATAGGATGCAATATATCTTGCTTGGTGCTGCAGAGCTTGTATGATTGGCAGAAGACATTGTGCAGTACTTCCTTATACGTTCAGAAAGGCTGGACACAGACTGCTAGTTAGTGAAGGCAAGGCTGCATTTTGCTACATGCTTCATTACAGATGCAGCAAATTACAGTAACTGGAGATCTGCTGACATATTAACTGTATTTAATGAACATATAATAATGGTATCGGGCGGGACCTTCTGAAAAAATTAGTCATATGCAATGATGAACAGGACTCTTGAAAATATTTATCAACAAAATACAGGTGTGCTTCTTGTCCAAATAAAATGAAAATATTTTCATACCTGAAGACATACAACATTTGGGCCAGCAATCATTCTAACACAGATTTTCTCTCCTTCTGGTCACACCATTCCCACCTCTCCACCTGTGACTGAAAAAATCAGCTGGGTGCCTATTTCCTGGCCTTAGCTCTCGAGCTGATTCTTCAGAAGAGCAGAAAAGTGCTCAGTGATGATTCTCTGCCTCAATAAGGAGCTAGCTCAAATTAGCAAGGCAACTAAGATCAGGAACTTGGGAGTGAGAAGTGAATCTTTGTGCCATCATTTATTTGCATGGTGCGTTGTGCTGCACATTTTGCATGGCCTGGAAATCACAATTTTAATTCAGGTGATGCTGCACATTTTGAAATATTATTTTTCATTATTTTTTAAAAAGTTACATTTAAGGGAATCCTTGATCAATTAGATCGAGGCCACTGCTACTGAAAAATCAACCATATAGTATCATCCAGATAGGAAACATGATACCCTCGTAACAGATGTGATAATATGTCAAAGTTGCAAATATCTGCCTCATACATAGTCTAGGCTCTGCAGAAATCTTGAGAAGTGACAGAGCAGCCGCCCTTCAGAGGCCTCCTCACGATGAATATTTGCCCACTAGACCGGAGAAACAGTTGAACGCTGAACTTCTTTGTCTCTTTTTGATTTGCAATTGATTCTAATAACACAGAGCGAACATTGTATACAAAGTTTAGAGGACCAGCAAGTTCAGTATGTGTGAATGACCAAAATTAAAACCTTCTTCGAAGGCAAGGTTAATCCTACGTAGCCCAACAATTAAGTATGCCAATAATAAAAAGCAAGTGGAAGAGAGAGAGCAGGCCACCCCCAGCAGGAGCATTTAGAAGATTCATCTAGCAAGGTCATGGACAACCCAGCAAAAAGCAGGGCAGAAACAAGGATAAGAACTCAAGCTCTCCCTAGGTGCTAGAAATGACAAATGCAATGATTTGGAGAAGAAAGAATCACTCTTTGTGAAAAATGTTAATTTATATGAGAATTCAAAACATGGGTCTTGGAACGTATCTGGTTTACGGTAGCTTAAGCTACCATCTAAGTAAGTTCTCTATGTTTTGAAAATATGTGAGCTTCCCGTGGCTGTTAGATTATAAATAAAAGTGTTGTGTTAAAGTGTTCAAAATTGCTTCATTTTTCTGTCTTGAAGTAATAAAATTTCAATTTTTAAAAAATCAGCAATTTAAAAAAAAGGTCATTAAAAACTTCTCCAAAATGTTTTTTATTTTGTGAGATTTTATTAATTCGATTCAGCAATCACATAGACACATTGCCTTCTCTCTATCCTGCTTCAAGAGAGGGCAGAAGCTAAAGCATTGTTGAATATCCTAATGCTCAAAAAGCAGTCACCTTTGCCCTTACGTGATGTCCTGTGAGACGAGGCTGAATAGTGTTTGCCCATCAAAGTAGCATTTGCTTTTGGAGTTACTGTGCTGAAATACTGTTTCCCTTCCATATTTTGATGTTCAGTAGTGAAAATTGGTGAAAGTAAACATACTCCTGCTCTCTTCAGTAATTATTTTCATTTTGGTAAAAGTGCTTTTGAACAAAATGAAATACATAAAGACGTTTGATATTCTGTGTAATTCTCCCAATTTTAATGGAAAGTAGACTGATACTAGGCCACACTTAGGGTTTCCCTCTTTTTTTGTTCGTGAATATTTAAAATTATAGTTAATTAGTTTGAAAACAAATGGATTGTGCTGTTGCCAAAGAGGGGTGAAAGATCTATATGAATATTAGAGATTCTTAGTTGTAAATGAGTAGTAATTTTTGTAATAAATGTAGCACTGTATTCAAGACAAAATAAAATTTTGTTGCAACAAATCTGATAGGTGCTGTTTATTTGAGGAGACCTGACCAATGGCATCTTTTAATTATAATTAGTCACCTTTCTGTTCAGGTGGGGAAATCTACCAAATATTTGCATGTACATAAAAAAATGTTAGAACTTAATTTGTGTGTGAATTTCAGGGGTCCAGGATACCGCAACTGATTGTGCACCCTTGTGCCGGATGTGATAATTCATGTCTCATTCTTCATCCCCCAGCCCCCGGCTCCCCATTGTAGCAAACTGTTTACTCCGATATTGTGTCAAAACATGCAATTAGTAGTGGTCAGTTTTAGTACATGTCACATTTTCTGTGTTGATAAATTTTTCAGTATTAGTGACATGTGTCAATGGGAAAATACTGAAATAAATTCTGGTTTGTAAGAATTTGGCTTCATTGGCTCCTAACGACAGCTAGTTCTCATCTACAACAATTGAGGATACACCAGACATTTGATATATATTTGATCTGTTTACATATATTGAAGTGCTATCCTCTCCAGGGATTCTTGCAGTTTTGTCAATGCAAAATACTGTAAATGCTGACAGCAAAGATGACTTTTCTTTAACCAAACATGTTCATTCAGGATTTTCTGCTGCACATTGGATTGGGGTGCTTTTCTATTGATATTTGAGTCCCCTAAGTATGTGACAAATATGGAGCCAATGCAGATATTAAGACCTGTAAACAATGATCTTGTTTCAATTCATACTGTTCAACAATTTAATCTGGAGAGTTTAGTTTGTTACTGTTTTTTATTCATCATTTATATTTGTGTGTATGGTAGTATTATGAATTGATTTATTTAGTTAAGTATGTATACTACAAAATCAGCACTACTAATTATACCACATTATATAGTATCCCTTGAAGTGGATTTGAGTAATGGAAATACACAGGTCTATACACAGAACTGGTCCACACCTTTTAAAGAATATATATATTAAAATATTTCTGCTTTCTTTTTTGTAAATTCTCAGTTTAAAATGGAAAGCAATCCAAATTGCCTTTGTATTGTATCTTTCACTCATTCCTTTGTAGAATGTCTCTAATTATCTTAATTCTGCCTTCTGCACTTTCATTTAAAACCTGTCAGATTTTGTTCATCTCTTAAATTGAAAATAGCTGTTTTTTTGATGAGAGCACAGAATGGTAGTAATTCAGTTCTGTAGTTAGATTGTTCAGTTGACTGTTACTTTAGGTTTTAAAATAAGCTGCTTTGAAAGGTGACTTGCAAGTTTGAACTTGTAATATTGTGTGCATAAAATATTTCAGTATGAAACCAGTACCCTAGTTTATTTGCAAATGTCTGCTGCCTCTATAAAGTTAAATGTTGTCAGCCTCGGTGAATATTGTCGTATTAATCTAGAAATTTTCAAGTTTGATATTGAATAGGAATTATTGTTGTGATGAATCCTACCAATTTTTAAATTAAATTGTGGACTTAATTTTAATGAATGATTGTTTTTATTTTTAGGTGACCTTCACACACACTGGTCCATCTGTGGAAAAGACCTAGAGGTAAGTTGCTTCAAAATGAGCTCATTAAGGAATGTGGTGACCATTTCCTGTTTAATGAAGCACTTTATCAGGCTTGCTAGATTTTATAATTGTAATAAAATACTAATGGTAATGCTAACAAATTATCAACCCGTTTCTATTCCTGTATCGTTTCCTGCAAGGTCTGGTACTTGGTAGATTTCATCAGCATCGAATGTAAAGTTGTGGTGTACAATAAGATCCTAATTTGACAATTACCTAGTTAGAAACATGTAAAGCCTTAAATAAGGGTGCAAATTGATGGCTGAACTGTAATTTTTTAATGCTTTGTTTGATTGGATTTTTACTATATTTAAATATGCTGTTCCAAAAATAATTTTGTGAAATAATATGCGGATAATGGCTATGGTTTACAAAAGTGGCCTTTTCTGTACTGTCAAGGATTCTGCTGTCAAGCTGCAGCTAAGTGTTGTTTTCTGGATTACTTAACATAGTAGAGTAACGTATATTAAAGTTAGAGGAATCTTTGAATTTCCAATATGAATACTGTGCACTGATAATTTAGGGCAATATTTAGTCATAACCCAGAAAAAATACTGCATCTTACAATGAAAAATTAAACAAATAGATTTTTGCTGGTGTTTGATTTCTTTAGCCTTCACCTCAGCCCCCCTCTGCCTTTCTCTCTCTCTCTCTCTCTCTCACCACAACTTACTTATTTTTGCTGTTTTTTTTGTTTCTGCTTTTTTTCTTGTCTTTGTTATCAATCTTGGGTATTTATTCTTGGGTATTTACGATTATTTCCCAGCGTTATTTTTATATTTATATTTTCGTGTCAATTTTTTTATTTTAGACTTTTTATTTTCTGATTTCCTTTTGCTTTTCTTTTTTTAAAAATCCTTTGTATGCTTTATTTTACCAATGGACCAATCCATGAACAGTGGCAACGGGTGGAAGAACTTATGATGGGGAAGCACTATTGAATAATAACAGTGGGGACAGTGGAATAAAATATAGGAAACTGGGTGCCCTCAGCAACGGAGGAGGAAATGGGCAAAGGAAATGTGGAGCAACAGCAAGAGGAAAAATAAGAGAGCCCACAATTAAACAGATACAAACTTAAAACGAGAAGACAACTGAACGCAGGATTAATAAACCTTGAAAATGGCTAGAGAGGGAACACAGCTATACTGGCAGACTGAAAATAATCCACATGCTGCATTCTAAGCAACAGTTTGGTGGTGGGATTACTGTTCAAATTTAAACCCAGTCCATTGTTGCTGTATTTCAGTAAAAGCTTAACGTGTAATAGTGCCCAATGGCACTGTGCTTTGAAGGCAGTTGCCTCTTATATGATTTGATAGACCGTAGTGGAAACATTCTTTGGACATAATGTTTCAATGAATTATGCTTGTTTGTCAGTCTAAGGCAAGAATAACCTGTAATGTGTGATCTGGCTTGGTCAAATGTTGTATATATTGAATTATACTTGATAGCTCAGTTCAATTGATGTCCTATTGGATTAAGGCATCACTCAGTGTAGTCCTATCTCATACCTGCCAGAAAGATGGCTAGTTAAATTCACAATCAGGAGTGAGCTAATTGATCTCAGTCAGGACTGCATTTGGAGCATTATTGTTAGTCTCAGATTAGGAAGGGGATACATCACTCCAAGTTCATGTTCCTCATTCTGAAACAGCGGTTGCTTCTGTAAAGTGCTGATTTATCGATGTTAGGCAAGAGCTGAATTTAGTTCCACTGTGGTGACCTTCATGGTTAAATAGCCTGCTGACATTCATTATCTAAACTCAAGGGTAAAAAAGAGGTAATTTGGGACCACAGCTCTGTAAGAATAAGAATTTCAGGGAGAAGAAGGGAAAAAATATAAATGCTCCCTGAGTGTAATCATGTAAAGAAATTGCATGTTAGCACAATGTAATTTTACCATGTTTCATGTCATAATAACAATCATTGTTTATTCTCTTTAGTCACTGTTTGGGAAGCAGCGCAGTCGCTACTATGCACCAAATAAAACAAGCATGGACTGCAGGAACTGTGGCAAACTGGGGCACATATCCAAAAACTGCCCATCTCCAAAGGTAATATCCTGAAGTTTGAAACAGAATGTCCTTTCTATTGATACTTATGAATAAAAGATCATGGAAAAAATTATTTCTACTATTACAAATACATGTTGTCAGATATGCTGTTTGATAATTCTCTGCTTGTTCTGTTCCCTCAAATTTTTTCGTTGTTGTATACAACCTGTTGTTGCACTGTGTGGTTCCTGTAAGATTACTGTGCCGCCACACACACATGCATTTAAAGAGAAAGTTGGTTGTGTACAGCTTGTTTATTGCACTACAGGATACGTTCCGGATTGTTGCGCAGCTGTGCACCCATACAGCTTAGAAGAAACATTGCTCTCCAGTAAAGTATGTGACTTTCATGGCTCTGACTGTTACTATGGGCAGAATTTTTCATATGGTGGGTGGGCTCGGCGGGAGCGGGCAGGGGCGGGCGCAGAGCCGATTACTGCCCGTGATCAGCTCCACGCTGCCATTTTACACAGGCGGGCCAATTAAAGCCCACCCAGCGTAAGACGTGAGCAGTAACGCTCAGCGCCACCTGTGCTGGCGGGGAGAGTCGGGGCCAGCACTCTTTCACGCATGTGCGCTAAAGAGCGTTTCAATCTCCCTGAGGCAGCTCCGTGCCTCAGGGAGATTGAATTGATATTAAAATTATTAAATAAAAGGTGTAAAAATTTATTTAAACACATCCCCTCATGTGACATGCTTTTATATTTATGAAAATGTATTTATTTATTTAATAAAAGCCTTAGGAAACCTCATCCCGCTCCTGCATGACGTTTCCTAAAAAACGTGAAGGCCATTTGGGCTTTTCGCCTGCCCGCCAACCTTAAAGTTGGACGGACAGCATTAACCATCTTTCTTAATGGCCTTAATAGGCCCTTTACATTTCAGTGGGTGCATAGCCGACTCTGGTGCATGTCTGCCGAATGAAATATCGCAGGACTGCGCGATGACATCGGGATGCTCCCCCGACATCATCGCGCATCATTTTACGCATCAGCGTGTCAGGCCCTCCCCCGCACACTGACTGTAAAATCCTGCCCCATGATCTCTTGCTGGTGTGCTGAGAGAGATCCTTTTATGTTTACATATGGTAGGCCAAAAATATAAATATGCCAATCTACTGTGTTTGGTAATAAAGCATTGCTCTTCTGTACAGAATGCCCAGCTTCATAAGCAAGATCTTCCTAGGTCGGTGGCCAGCCACGCACTGGGCACATCAGCTTTGGATTGTTAGATAAGTCAGAGTGCATGCTGGTAAAAGAACCTGCCCAATTTTCTGATATTTGCTATACTCAGGAAAATCTCCTCTCATTTTTCAACTTCCATTACCATTCAAACTCTGTTCACAAGATAACTAAAGATGGGGAAGGTCATTCAGCCCATTTTACCTCATTCATCTAGAATGATTGTACAGCCCCCCCCCCCATGCTGCAGCATCCAACTGTTTTATATGATTCTAGGGTTTTGTCTTCACTACTTTATCAAATAGCCTATTTCATAAGCTGATTGCTGTTTGAGTGAAGATGAACTTCCTAAGATCAGATCCATAATTGCTGCTTAGCTTTAGCTCAGTGGTAGCACTCTTGACACAAGTCAGAAGCTCGTGGGTTTAAACACTACTCCAGAGAGTTGAGAATGTAATCTAGACTGACAGTTCAGCACAGTTCTGAGGGAGGCTGTACTGTCAAAAGTGCATTCTTTGAATGTGATGATAAAACGATGCCTCGGTTAGACATAAAAGATCCCACGGCACTATTCCAAAAAGAGCCAACGAATTCTGCTAGTGCCCTGGCCAAAATCATTAAGACAGGTTAACTGGTCATTTAACTCATTGCTGTTTGTGGAATCTTGCTGTGCACAAATTGGCTGCTACATTTTCTTACATTACAACTGTGAGATGATGAAAACTGCTATATAAATTTCAGTCTTTTTGTCTCTTACTAGTTTGAACCTGTTTGTCCTCTTGAGATTTAATTTTTTTTTGCATTTAGCTCTCTTGTACTCTACTTGCTTGTATACCTCTAACATCACTTCTCCTTTCTGGATTAAAAAGCCCAGGTGTCTCCACCCTTTTCTCATTGCTCAGACTCCTACACAACACTGAGGATCAGTCTCGTAGTTCTTCTCTGCTCTACATCAATGCTTGTTGTGTATAAGTGACCAAAACTGAACACAGTTCAAGATGCAGTCTGACCAGAGCACTGTACGGTTTATCATAATCTCTTCTGACTCGCATACTCCATTTTGGCAATATAGTTCAACATTCTGTTGTATTTGTTGATTGCTGCTGTACTTTGGGCATCTCGCGTCTCCTAAGATCCTTAAATGTCTCTCAACTTCATCCACAGTGATTTCAACACCATTCATGGAGTACGTTTGCCCACTTTTTTCTTACAGCGTGCATTATTTTATGCTTGCCTGTGTTACCCTCCATTATGCTGCCCATATGTGTATTTTATCCAGATCATTTTGTAATTTCTGAGCTTCCCCTTCTAGTTTGACATCATCTGCAAATTTGGTCAGTTTGCAATGGGTTCCTGAGTCTAGGCCATGAATGTAAAAAGTCAGGGGTGGGGGGAGAGCCCACTGAAGGCAACACCAGCTGCCTCGCAGTTATTTAACAGCCAATTAGCCGTTAATAGGCTGGAGGCAGGAAACAAGAAGTCCCACCTCAGAGAACTGCCAACCTATCAGAGGCTGGCAGCTCTCTCCAGTACTGGTAGTGCCAGCAGGAGTAGTGGCCACTGTTGGTACTGGACTCAGGCAATGAGGAGGCTAGCTGGTATAGATAAGAACTTTGTAAGTGTTTGGGGGTCAGGGAGGGGGGTCCCAAGGGGGTTTGGGGCCAGGCCATGGGGGCAGGGGAACCTGGGGGTGTTTCACATTGGGGGACCCTCTGATGGACCAGGGGGCCCGTTAAGGAGGAACCCTCCTACCCACCACTACCGTATGCAGGAAACCTACATGCCTGGCTGGCTGCTTGGTGTGGGCATCTCCCTCTGCTGGTTTAATCCAGGTGGCAGGATGAGGCACTCAATTGGGAATTAATTGCTCACTTAAGGGCCAGGTGGGAGACCCACCCGATGCTTGTAAAATCACATGGGCGGGCGAGCAGGCAGTGGGTGTGCCCCCAATGGCATGGCACCCTAACTTATGGGTCCATCCGCCTGTTTTCCCACCCCAGGTGGCCCAAATAATTCAGCCCATGGAATCCTACAACACAGAAGGAGGCCTTTCAGCCGATCATGACTTGTGCCTGTACATGACTTTGAAAGAGCTATCCAATTAGTCCCACTTCACTATTCTTTATCCATAGCCTTGTAAATCTTTCCCTTTATAGCATAGATCCAATCCCCTTTTGAATGTTACTATTGAATCTGTTTGACAACGTTTTCGGGAAGTGCATTCTACGTCATCATAACTCACTTGAGTTAAAAAAAAGTTTCCAGTTCTTCATCGCCACCCACCCCCCAGCCCCCAGTTAACTTAAATCTGTGCCCTATGGTTATCAGTCCTCCTGATAGTGGAAACAGTTTCTCCCTATCTAATCTCCCCTTGACCTTCTGTGCTCTAAGAAGAACAATCCCAGCTTTTTTACTCTCTCTGACTGAACTTCCTCATCCCTCATGCCATACTAGTGAATTTCCACCATCTCCTCTCCTATACGAAGGCCTTCACATCATTCCTAAAGTGTGGTGCCCAGAATAGGACACAGTACCCCAACTAAGGCCTAACCAGTAATTTATAAAGGTTTAGCATAAATTCTTTGTTCTTAAAGCCCAGAGTCCAGTTGGCTTTTTTAACAGCCTTATTCTCTCTCTAGCAGCTCCTTGAAAATAGGAGGCCGTGGCAAGAGCTTGCACTTAGAGTCTTTTAACGTGGTGAGGCTCTTGTGCTTCAACTACCACACAGTTCTGGCTGACCAGGAAACTCACTTTTACCGAAGCTCACTTTTCCTGCCCTTACCGCTTGCCATAGGCGTATTGGAAGGATTTACAGGTTGACGATCAACTTGCTTGGCCGTGCCACAAAAGCTCCTTCTGTGCCCATCAAGTCCTGGGGTGGGACTTGAACCCAGAGCTTCTGGCTCAGATGGGAAGCTACCCACTGCACCACAGGACCTTCCCACCACCCTTATTAACATGTCCTGTCACCTTCAAAAAATTGCATATTTGAACCTTCAGATGTGTCTCTATTCTTGCACCCCATTAAAATGTTACCATTTAGTTTATATTGCCTCTCCTTATTCTTCGCTGTAAAATGCATCACTTCACGTTTCTTTGTGTTAAATTTCACCTGCCATAGTCTGTCTATTTCACCAGCCTGTCTGTGTCTTCCTGAAATCTGCTGTTATCCTCCTCGCTATTTACCAGGTATCTGAGTTTTGTATCACTTGCAAGCTTTTAAACTTTGCCTCCTATAGCCAAGTACAGGTCATTTATATATATCAAAAAGAGCCATAATTCTACTGACCACCCTGAAAGACAAAAGTATACTTCCCTCCAGCTTGATAAACAATCGTTCACCGGTACTTGAAAAGCAGATTACTGTGGATGCTGGAAATCTGAAATAAAAAGGTCACAGACCTGAACTGTTAACTACATTTCTCTCTACACAGATGATGCCTAACCTGCTGAGTTCTTTCCAGCATTTTCTGTTTTTATTTCACCAATACTCACTGTTTTCTGTCTCTTAATCAATTTTGTATCACATTGCTCCTGCCGGTATAAACCCACAGGCTTCGATTTTACTTACAAGTCTGCTATGCAGCTCTTTATCAAATGTATTTTGGAAGTCCATATGCACAACCCCGACTTTCTATTTTGATCAACCCTCTCTGTTACTTTATCGAAGAACCTAGTTCAGTTCATCAGACATTATTAGCCTTTAACAAATTCACATTGCCCGTCATTTATTAACCTATGTTCTTCCAAGTGACAATTAATTTTGTCTCAGATCATGGTTTCTGAATGATCCCCCATCACCAACATTAGACTAACTGAATGATAGAATGGTTATAGTGTAGAAAGAGGTCATTTGGCCCATCCTGTCCAGACCAGCTCTCTGCAAGAGCAGCTCAACTAGTCCTACTCCCCCATCCTTTCTTTGTATCCCTGAAAGTGTTTCTTTTCAGGTGCTTATCCAATTCCTTTTTGAAAGCTCTGATTGTATCTGCTTCCACCACATTGTCAGGTAGTGCATTCCAGGTCCTAAGCACTCACTCTGTGAAAACATTTTTCCTCATGTGACCATCGGTGGATCACCTTAAATCGATGCCCTCTGGTTTTTGATCCTTGCACCAATGGGAATAGTTTCTCTCTATACTCCTTCTAGATCCCTTTTGATTTTGAATATTTCTATCAAATCTCTCAATGTTCTCCTTAAGGAGAACAACCCCAACTTCTTCAATCTTTCCACTTAACTGAAGTCCCTTGTACATGGAACCATTCTTGTAAACCTTTTAAGCATCATCTCTAAAGCCTTCACGTCCTTCTAAATTGTGATGCCCAGAATTGAACAGAACACGCCAGTTGAGGCCAAACTAGAGTTTTATGAAGGTTCATCATAAATTCCTTGCTGTTGAACCCTATGCCTGTATTGATAAGTTTTACCAAGGAAGATGATGCTTCAAAGTTATAGGGTCATTAGAGCAGCAGACTTTCAGCCCATGGAGTTCATGCTGACTCTCTGTAGAACAGTCCAGTTAGTTCCATTCCCCCCCCCCTCTATCTTCCAGTCCTGCAAGTTTATTTCCTTAAAGTGCCTGTCCAATTTCCTTTTGAAATCATTGATCCTCTCTGCTTCCACCACGCTTAGAGGCAGCCAGTTCCAGATCATTACCACTCACTGCATGAAAAAGATCTTCCTCATATACCCTCTGGACCTCTTGCCCAAAACCTTAAACCTGTGGGGTTTTTATTTTCACGGGATATAGGTGTCGCTGGCTAGGGCAGCATTTCTTGCCTATCCCCAATTTCCCTTGAGAAGATGGTGGTGAGCAGCCTTCTTGAACCGCTGCAGTCCATTTGGTGTAGGTATGCCCACAGCGCTGTTAGGGAGCTCCAGGATTTTAATCCATTGAGGGAACAGCGTATAGTTCCAAGTTAGGATGGTGTGTGGCCTGGACAGGAACTTTGCAGGTGGTAATGTTCCCATGCACCTGCTTCCCTTATCCTTCTAGGTGGTAGAGGTCATGGGTTTGGAAGGTGCTATTGAAGGAGCCTAGGGGAGCTGCTAGTCCCATCCTTGTATGATCTGCTGATGGGAGCAGCTTTTCTTTGTTTACCTTATTTAAACCTGTCATAATCTTGTACGCCTCTACCAAATCTTCTCTTTTATTTCCTTTGTTCCTCGGAGAACAGCCCCAGTTCTCCAACTAACCTTATGGCTAAAATGTCTCATGCTTGGAACCATTCAGCAAATATCCTCTGCACCCCCTCAAGGACCCTCACGTCCTTCCTAAATGGCGATGACCAGAACTGGATGCAGTACTCTCATTGTTGCCTAACTAGGACTTTATAAAGGTTTAGCATCACTTTCCCACTTTTGCACTCAATATCTGTATTTATGAAACTCAAAATCCCATATACTTTGCAAATTACTTCCTCAATATTTCCTACCAACTTCAAAGACCTATGCATATGAACCCCCAAGTTCCTCTGTCCCTGCAGACTCTTTAGAATTGTGCTACTAATGTTATATTGCCTCTTCCTATCCCTTCCTCCAAAATGCATCACCTCACACTTCTCTGTATTGAATTCCATCTGCCATGTGTCTGGGCATTCTACTAGTCTATCTAAATGTTACAGTTGATTGGTATCATCCTCATCATCAACCATACCTCCACATTTGATATCTTGGGCAAATTGTGAAATTTTACTCTGTACTCCAAAGTCCAGGTCATTTATATGTATATATACCACTGTCAACCATCCTCCGGCCTGAAAACAACCGTTTACCACCCCTTGCTGTATTTGGTCCTTAAGAATTTTTTACCAAGCTGACACTGACCCTCCTATTCCATGAGCCTCAATTTTGTTAGCTAGTCTTTTATGTGGTACCTTGTCAAATGCTTTCTTAAAATCCATATAAACAACATCCCTGGCATTCCTTTCACCAACTATCTCTGTTACTTCATCAAAAAATTAAAATACTTTAGTCAAGCACGGTCTGCCTTTTACAAATCTGTGCTGGCTTTCCTTGATTAATTCAATTTTCTCCAAGTGCCTGTTGATTCTTTTTCCCTGATTACTGTTTCTAAAACCTTACCCACCACTGATGTTAAACTGACCAGCCTGTGGTTATTAGGGATGCCCTTGCACCCTTCCTCATATGAAGATGTCACATTTACCACTCCAATCTTCCAGCACCTCCCCCAAAATCTGGAGAAGAATCGAAGAATATGACAAGCCCGCCTGCTATCTCCACCCCCAATTCCTTTAGCAATCTGGGATGCAAGTGATCTGGAGCAGGTAACTGCTAATCCATTTTAAGCATAGCCAGTACATCCTGCCTGTAGATTTTCACCCTAACCATTACCTCTACCGTCTCTTCTTCTATCGATATTTTGGCAGCGTTCTCTTCCTTAGTAAACACCAATGCAAAGTATTTATTAAGTCTTCTGGCCCTGCCCTGTGCCCCTAGGCATATTCCATCCTCTTTGTCCCTAATACGAGCCCCCCTGCCTCTTGCTACTGCTTACTATTTATATGCTGGTAGAAGACTTTTGGGTTCCCTTTTATGTAAGCTACTACTCTATTCTTATATTCTCTCTTTGTCAGCCTTATTTTCCTCTTCACTTCTTCTTTCAACTTAATGTGGATTTGGCTTGGCTCTCAGTTGTACAATTCATCAAACATGTATCATATGCCATTTTTTTTTTGTTTCATCATATTCTCTATCTCCATCGTCAATCAAGGAGCCCTGGCTTTGATCCCCTTCCTTTTCACCCTTGCCGGATTGTACCAAGTTTATACTTGAACCGTTTCCTCCATAAAGATCAGTCATTGTTTTGTTTGTTTTTTCTGTCAGTGACTCAGACTCATAGACATCTACAGCACAGACGGAGGCCATTCGGCTCATCGTGTCCACGCTGGTCAACAAAGATCTGACTACACTAGTCCCATTTTCCAGCGCTTGGCCCATAGCCCTGGAGGCTATAGCTATGCAAGTGAATATCTAAATATTTCTTAAATGTTACAAGAGTTTCTGACTTAACCACCCTTTCAGGCAGTGAGTTCCAGACTCCCACCAGCCTCTGGGTGAAAAAATTTCTCCTTAACTCCCCTTTTAGCCTTCTACCTCTTATCTTAAATCTATGTCCCTTAGATATTGACCCCCCTACTAATGGAAAAAGTGCCTTCCTATCCACCTTATCTATGCCCCTCATAATCTTATACACCTCTTTCAACCTTTGTTGCTCCAAGGAAAACAACCTCAGCCTATCCAATCTTTCCTCATAGCTCAGACCCTCCAGCTCAGGCAGCATTCCGGGTAAATCTCTGCACTCTCTCCAGTGCAATCACATTCCTTCCTATAATGTGGTGACCAGAAGTGCACACAGTACTCCAGTTGTGGCCTAACCAGTGTTTTAAACAGTTCCAGCATAACCTCCCTGCTCTTGTATTCTACGCCTCGGCTAATAAAGACAAGTATCCCATATGCCTTCTTAACCGCCTTATCTACCTGCCCTGCTACCTTCAGGGATCTGTGGATATGCACATCAAGTTCCCTCTGATCTTCACTTTCAAGAGTCCGCCCTTTCATAGTGTAATCCCTTGCCTCGTCAGCCCTCCCCAAGTGCATTACCTCACACTTTTCCGGGTTGAATTCCATTTGTCACTGCTCTGCCCACCTGATCAGTGCATTGATATCCTCCTGCAGTTTACGGCTATCCCCCTCACTATTTACCAGCCTACCAATTTTCGTGTCATCCATGAAATTCTTGATCATACCCCCTGCATTTAAGTTCAAATCATTTATGTACACCACGAACATCAAGGGCCCCAGCACTGAGCCCTTTGGAACCCCACTGGAAACAGGCTTCCTCAGAAACATCCCTCTACCATCACCCCTTGCTTCCTGCCTCTCAGCCAATTTTGGATCCAACGTGACACTTTGCCTCGGATCCCATGAGCTCTTACTTTCTTGACCAGTCTGCCATGAGGGACCTTATCAAAAGCCTTGCTAAAGACCATGTAGACCACATCAAATGCAATACCCTCATCAACACTCCTCATTACCTTCTCAAAAAATTCGATCAAATTTGTCAAACACGATCTTCCCTTAACAAATCCATGCTGACTATCCCTGACTAATCTGTGTCTGTCCAAGTACAAATATATTCTGTCCCTCAGAATTGTTCCTAGTAACTCCCCCACCACTGAGGTTAGACTGACTGGCCTGTAATTTCCTGGTCTATTCCTTCCTCCGTTTTTACAATAATGGGACAATGTTAGCAGTCCTCAGGCACCTCACCTGTGGCCATAGAGAATTTGAAAATTACTGATAGGGCCCCTGATATCTCTTCTCTTGCCTCCCTCAACAGCTTGGGATACATTTCATCTGGTCCTGTGGATTTATCCACTATTAAGGCCACTAAACCCACTAGTACCTCCCCTCTCTCTCCCTCTCTCTCTATGTTAATTTCCTCTAATATTTCACACTCCTCCACCCTGATGTCTATACCTGCGTCGTCCTTTTCCATTGTGAAGACTGATGCAAAGTATTCATTGAGGACTGTACCCATGTCTTCTGGGTCCCCACACCCTACCTATATGGTCCCTAATTGGCCCTACTCTTTCTCTAGTTATTCTCTCGCTCTTTATATATTTTTAAAAACTCATTTGGGTTTTCCTTTATTCTGCCCACCAATGCTTTCTCGTGCACTCTCTTAGCTTTCTTAATTTACTTTTTAAGTTCCCCTCTGTACTTTTTATACTGCTCTCAGGACTCTGCCGTATTGAGCCCTCGGTATCTGCCATAAGCTTTTCTTTTTCTCTTAATCCTAACCTTTATGTCCCTTGACATCCAGGGTTTTCCAGACTTGGTACCCCCCCCCCCACCCCCCCTTGTCTTTACGGAAACATATTTGTCCTGTACTCTCACTTTTTCTTCCTTGAATGCCTCCGACTGCCCTGACACAGTTTTATCTGCAAGTAGCTGCTCCCAGTCCACTTGGGCCAAATCATGTCTCATCTTAGTAAAATTAGTCTTTCCCCAGTTTAGAACTTTTATTCCCGGCCCAACCTTACCCTTTTCCATAACTACCCTAAATCTAACTGAGTTATGGTCACTATCTCCAAAATGCTCCCGTACTGATATGCCTTCCACCTGCCCAAGCTCATTTACGAATATTAGGTCCAGAACTACCTGCTCCCTTGTTGGGCTTTCTACGTACTGGCTAAAAAGGATCTCCTGGATGCAACTTAAGAAGTTTGCTCCCTCCCTACCTTGCACACTAAAACAATCCTAATTAATATTTGGGTAGTTAAAATCCCCTACTATTACTGCCTTATTATTCTTATTCTTCTCTGAAATTTGATTATCGATTTGATCCTCTATCTCTCCCTGACTGTTTGGGGGCCTAAAGTACACACCCAACAGCATGTTTGCCCTTTTTGTGATTTTCATTTCTACCCATATGGCCTCATTTGATGACCCTTCCAAGATATCATCCCTCCTCACTGCTAAAGTTGATTCCTTGATCAATATCGCAACCAGCCCCGGCCTCTTCTATCCTCCTCTCTATCTCGTCTGAATACCCTATAATCAGGAATGTTGAGCTACTAATCCCGCCCTTCTTTTAGCCAAGTCTCGATCATAGCTATGGTATCATACTCCCATGTGCCTATCTGTGCCCCCAGCTTGTCTGTCTTATTCCTGAGGCTCCTTGCATTAAAATATATTCCATTTAGCCTTGCTAAATGCCCTTCTTTCTTATCTAGCCTATGTTTCCTTTGCCTTCTAGACTCGCTAGCGTTTTAACTTCTAATTCCATCTCAGCTTCTCTCCCCTCTGAACTACTTTTCAGGATCCCATCCCCCTGCAAACTTAATTTAAACCTGCCCCAACAGCATTAGCAAATCTCCCCGTGAGGATGTTGATCCCATTCCTGTTCAGATGTAACCCGTCCAACTTGTACAGGTCCCACCTCCCCCAGAAACAGTCCCAATGCCCCAGGATTCTAAAGCCCTCCCTCCTGCACCATCTCTCCAGCCACGCATCATCTGCTCAATCCTTCTGTTCCTATACTCACTACTGCGTGGCACCGGGAGTAATCCGGAGATCACTACCTTTGAAGTCCTGCTTTTCAATTTCCTACCTAACTCCCTAAAGTCTGCTTGCAGGACCTCACTTCTCTTTCTTCCTATGCCTTTGGTCCCAAAATGGACCACAACCTCTGGCTGTTCACCCTCCCCCTTCAGAATGCCCTGCAGCCGTTCCATAACATCCTTGACCCTGGCACCCAGGAGGCAACTTACCATCCTGGAGTCACATCTATGGCCACAGAAGCACCTGTCTACTCCCCTCACTAACGAATCCCCTATTGCTCTTCCACACTTCTTCCTTCCCCCGCCTGAGCAGCTGGACCACCCACAGTGCCATGACCTTTGCTCTGGTCGGCTCCACAGAGGAACTGTCACTCTCACCTTTTTCCAAGACCAAAAAATGGTTTGCGAACAAGATGCACTCGAGAGATTCCCTCACTACCTGCCTGGTTCCCTCCTTCTGCCTGGCGGCCATCCATTCCCTCTCTGCTTGCTCTTCCTTAAGCTGCAGGGTGACCAAGTCCTGAAACGTGCTATTCACGAACCTCTCAGCCCCGTGAATGCACCATAGTGCCCCCAGCTGCCACTCAAGCTCCAAAACCCGGAGCTCGAGTTGCTCCAGTCTTCCTGCACACATGGTCGTCCAGACTGCCAGGAGCGTCCAGGATTTCCCACATAACGCAGGATGTGCAAATCACGGGACTGAGCTCCCCGGACATATCTTAACTAAATCAAATATGGACCCTTGCTTTTACTTTACCCATACTCTTACTTGAGTATAGACTAGAAGCTAGATCCTCTAGATAGACTAGATCCTCTAGGTGCTGCTGACTGCCTGTCCCAGGGTCCTCCTCTTGCACTCTCCTCTAGGTGCTGCTGACTGCTTGTCCCAGGGTGGTCCTTTCACACTCTCCTCCTGTGTTTGGTTCCATTTTACTCTGGGTAGATCCCCTCTCATCCCATTGAAGTTAGTCCTTTTCCAATTTACAATTTCTTGTTCCTTGCTCTTCTACAATACTAATCTAAAATTAGGGATACGATGATCAATCATTCACAACCAACTGTTCCCCATAGACTTGTCCACTTGGCCCACCTCATTCCCCAGCAACAGATCCAGAAATGCCTTCCTCCTGGTTCGACTGAGAACATATTGATCAAGGAAGTTCTCCTGAATGCATTTCAGAAAATCCTCCCCAGTCTTTCTCTTAACTCTAACACTTTTTGGATAATCAAAGTCCCCCAATGCCACCACTCTATAGTTCTTTTACATATCTGATATCTCTTTTTCAATTTTGCTCCTCAATCTCACTATTTGGAGGCCTGTAGCGTGATCCCTTTCTTGCTTATCAACTCTAAATAAAAGGATTCTGTCCTTACTCCCTCAAGGACATCCTCTCTTTCCAACATTGCAATGTCTTCCCTAACCAGGACTGCTACCACACCTCCCATTTTTCCTCCCCTATCTTTTCTGAACACTATCCTTGAATATTAAGCACCCAGTCTTCACCATTTTTAAGCCATGTTTACATTATTGCAATACACCATATCCCAAAGGGCTACTTTTGAGGTTCTGTTTGCTAGTTTCTTTCTTAGCATCCTGCAGGGCCTCGCCCCTCTTTCTACCTATGTCGTTGGTACCAATATATACCATAATTTCTGGCTATTCACCCTCAACCCTTCGAGTGCACTGCAGCTGTTCAGTGACATCCTTGAGCCTGGCACCAGGGAGGCAACATAACTGCTGAATTTGCATCTCCGACCACAGAACCCACCATCTGTTCCCCTAACTATTGAACCCCCTTTCACTATTGCTTTCTCCATCTTCCTCCTACCCTGTTTGCTGAGCTAGCCATGATAGCATGGACTTGGCTCTGGCTGTGCACCACAATTGAACTATCACTCTCACTAGAACAGTGGGCGGCCCAAGAGCACAGCAGAAATAAAAGGAGTGCTGGGGGGAGAGAGCATTGCAAGAACAAATCAAGAAAAAAAATCAAGGACTAGCATCACAGGCAGCAGATAGGTTCTTTTGGGTAGTCCGGAGTTGAGGAGCACATATCTGATGGAGTTCAGGGATAGAGCCGAGTTAGCGTGAGTGTCAGGAATTCACTCCACGTTTAAAGAAAAACCATAAGTGAAGCCAGCACAAGAGAAGGCGCTGATTGGAACTGAATGCTGGTTGGAGAGTGCCACTCTGCTGCTCTGCCCCGAAACTCCTTCAAGTGCGAGCTCTTTACTTCTGGGCTCCCCGAGTAACCAATCCTGTGTTGTAACTCCTTGATATTTTTTCTTTTGCTTGATTTGTTCTCACAGTGCTCTGTGCTGCTCCTTTTATCTCTACTGTGCTCTTTGGCCTCCCACTGTTCTTGCTGTGTTCTCTCTTTCCTCTGAGCTCTTGGGCCTCCTGCTCTTCTCGTCAATAGCATATGGCCTATAATTTAGGTTTATCCTTCTTCACTAGTGTCTTTTTTATTCATACATGCGATGTGGGTTTTGCTGGCTAGGTTAGCATTTATTGCCCATTCCTAATTGCCCTTGAGAAGTTGAGAGTGAGCTGCCTTCTCGAACTGCTGCAGTCGGTGTAGGTACACACACAGTGCTGTTAGGGAGGGAGTTCCAGGATTTTGACCCAGTGACAGTGAAGGTATGGTGATATAGTTCCAAGTCAGAATGGTGAGTGGCTTGGAGGGGAACTTCCATATGTTAATGTTTCCCTTTTTTCAGGAATGCTGAGTATCCAGTCCTGCCCTTTCTGTATTCTGCTTGGCTCTCCACTGTATAATGAACATGACATTTATCATAAGCCTCCAACTTCTGGTTCATTTTAGTCATAATTTCTTTAGTCATCGACGGACCACTAGCTTTGAATGCCTTTCCTTTTGTCCAATAGTGATGTGCTTGGGCCGGGATTTCCGTTCCTGTTTGTGGCGGGCATCATGGCGGGTGGGGGGGGAAATTTGCTGGGAGGGACAGAAATCGAGCGGGATCATCCGATGGTTTTGCCGTAGCGGATTATGAATCCCACTGGAGGCCGGCACAAAACCAATCCCGCTAATGGGATGCAAAGTAAGGCGCGACCAGAATTGTCCCCCCACACCCAATTTACCATTACGCCAGCAGGAAAAAACGTGGGTCCAGAACACCACTGGACCAGCGGGATGCGCAAAATCCAGACTAACATTTAGGCCTTGCTCAGATAGCAGTTATCTGAAAAGATGATGATGCTGGAGGCCTATAGCTACCGGACCCTGGAGGAACACATGCATTGCATGGTGGGTGGATCCTCATGCACATGGCTCGGCCGCAAAGCAGCTCTTGGAAGGTGGGAGGTCTCCATGCAGCAGCTTCAAGTTTGCTGAGGCTTCAGATCTTCATGGACTTTGCTGATGCTTCACACCTGCTTCGGAACTTCAGGGACTTCGCCATGGGCTCGCACCATCTTCCAGGGACTTTGCCATGGGTAGGTATGGATGAGTGACGAAGGTGGGGATGGAGAGGAAGGTCTAGGTGTGAGTGGGAGAGGAAGATACATTGGGTGGGGGGTGTGGAAGGTGTTAGGGAGGGGCTGGTGAAGTTGGAAAGGAAGAGGTGAAGGTGTTGTGGGGGTGAAGTTGGAGGTGGCGAAGGTGTTGGGGTGTGTGAAGTTGGGTTGGGGGGTCAAAGGTGTAAGTGGGGGAGGAAGGTGTACAGAGTGGGGAAGGTGTAACAAGGAGAATAGTGTAAAGGTGGGGAGAAGGTGAAACCAGGGAGGAAGGTGTAATAGGGAGAATGGTGTAAAACAGGGAAGGAAGGTGTATGGAGGGGGGAAGATGTACAGAGTGGAGAAGGTTTTGGGGGATTGAAGGAGCAGCGAGGGTGGTTGGTGGAGATATGGAGGCAAACAGGAACCCTGAGGGTGGAAAGGAGGAGATTGGGTGGTCACTATGGATGTGGGTGGGATTTTCCAAAGTTGGGGAACATGCACCTTCACCTGGAATTCCTGAAGGAGAAGGGTTCAGGCTGTAGGGTAAAGGTGGGGAGATGGAAGGTGATGCCAGGGGGGTCCACTGTGATAAGGGAAAGGACATGGGGAGCTTATTAGAAACTTTACTTTGACCATTTTGCACAGATCAAAAGTGAATGGAGCCTCGTGTTGGACGGGGAGTGGGAGTGCAATCAGTGGGTGGGCGGACATGCAGGTCAGCTCAGCTGGACAACTGAAATAGAACACTAGCAAGCAACATTGAAAATGCTCGGGACAGTGAGATGTGTGTGATGGATGAAGGCTCCACATGCATGGGAGAATGCTTGCATGAGGTTCCGAAAGGCCGTGCCACACACACACCTCCCTCCCGATTCACTCCTGGTCCTGCTGCGTGCAGCTGAACTGCTAGTGGCAGGGTGTTCAGGGGTGCAGCGGGGTGGAGGGATGGTGTGGGGATGTGGGAGGAGGGGGGGCTGCAGGGGAAGACTTGCGAAGTCTGTCAATGAAGCTGAAAGACAACATTACATGTTATTCAGTAAAACTGAATATATTTTCAGATTATAAAGTAGTAAATGTGTTCACCCATGCAACCACGTGATCAAACTTTCTTGACATTTCTAGGCCTACCACCTTTTCTAGGCTCTGCCCTGACATCCACAGCAGGATTGGAAACTGCCTGTGCAGTGGTTGGCTCTATTGCCTCTGATGATTTCGGCGTCAGTCCTCTAGAGAGCCAAGGCCTGGATGGCCCAGACTTGCTTTGGCTGTCTTCCTGTGGATCAGCAACTCCCTCTGGGGTGACAGAGGATGAGGTTGAGGGGTTCACGGGCAAAGGGGTCTTGGAAGAAGCGGACAGCCTCTCTGAGATTCCTGAGTGGATGACCCAGGGGTGTCCAGTTGCCGTTCCTCCACCCTTTGGGTGTCCGAGGGTCCCAGCCTGACTCCTTGAGAGGAAGGAGCACCTGGAGGGACATCAAGGTGCCCCATTTTCCTCTTGTGTTGCCACTGTAGGAACTGCCCAATGGTGGAGTACAGGTCTGCGTGCATCTCTGCACTCTGCTTGACCAGGTCCTCCATGGCATCCTTTCCATGCAGATCTCCGTACGTGCACATGTGAGCACCACTTCATCAGAGAGCAGGCAGACACTCTCTTCCGACTCGTGTGCAGCTCTGTTAAGGGCTTCTAACAGCTCTGCATGATGTTCCTCCACCTTCTGCTGACTCTCCACAATGAGTTGGAAGGCCGAATCCAGAGGCTCGTCATCTGACTCCAACCTCACAGATCACTCATCCCCGGCAGTCCTCTGAGTGCCGGGGTGCTCAGCTGAACCTGCCTCCTCCTGCTGCGGACATGTGTCCTTGTGGTGACCACCAGGTTATAAACCTGAGCCTGCTCCACATCTAGGTCCACTAAGGTGTGTTTCTCTGCGCTGGTGGTGGGTGTGGGTAAGCAGTATGACAGGTATTACAGGCTGCTTATTCTCAGCTCTTCAATGGAGGAGGTTCCTCTTGGCTGGAGCTGAGGACCTGATTGGAGTCGAGGGACTGGCTGGCTGAGGACATCAGTCGCTTGGCAGAGCTCCCTGTGGACCAAAGTAGAGATAATTAGTGCATGGCAACAGAGTAAAAAAAAGAGAGCACTCACAGCTGAGTTGAGAGAAGGATGATGTGGTGCAGGATCCTCACGTGCATGTTCGCTACTGACCTCACCGTCACCACAGGAATGGCCCATGTCTTCACCAGCTAGCGCAATGGCACACTCCTCAAAGTGAGTGAGGGGCCTAATATCGGCCATTCACCCCCGGTCTGGGACCTCTTCCTCCTGTTGTGAGCCAACTTTTCCTGCATGAAAAGAGACATAGAGTATGTGAGCAGGACACATGTCATGGCAAATGATAAGGATACATGGAATGTTTGTGTGGTGAGCGGAGCCATGGACAGGATGAGGACATGAGCTCCAGAGGATATGAGCCTGATAGAAATGTGAGTTGTGTGTTTGAGAGTCAGTGTGTTGTCCTTTGAGGTGTGAGATCCCTGTGGATGTGGGTCGTGTTTGGGAATGTGTGTTGAGAGTGATGAGGTGGTTGACTTACCCTGGTGGAATTGTTGGAAATCATTCATCCTCTTCCTGCACTGGATGGCTGACCTCCTCTGTGCCCCGTTGGCACTGGCCACAGCTGCCACCACCTCCCAGGCCAGATTGGTGACTCTGCCTGACCTCGTGTGGCCAAAGCGGAGTGAAGGACATCATGGTGGGCTCAGTGGCGTCCAAAAGGTGCTCCAGTGAAGCGTCAGTACATTTGGGGGCTGCCATCTCCCTGGCTTTCACCTGGAGCAGTCCTGGTCTGTAGACATGAAGTAGGCTGTACTCTGGTGTGCTTTAAATATGATGTACGGCGTGTGGAAGTGATGAGGTGATGGCATGGCAGGCAAATCTGAGGCCGCCCGCCAGTGATCCTACGTGTTTCCCATGCATGCATTATTAATGAGGCAGGACGCGCCAGGCAGCACATGAGATGGCGCAAAAATCCACCCTTGCAGCCAGTGGGAAAAGCATTGTTTTCCACGCCTGCCACCACACTTAATGCAATTCAGGGAAATTTCCACCTTTAGACCAAACTATGTCCTCCTCGAAGACCTCCCAGTACTCATTTAATGTTTCACATGCCAGTCCACCTGGGCCAGATCCCTTTTCAACTCAGAAATTAGCTCTGTTTCATTTGCATTTTCACCTTTGATTGTTCTTTTTCCTTTTCCAGAATTATTCTAAACTTTATTATACTGTGATCACTGAGTTCCAAATGCTCCCTCACTGAAACATGCTTCACTTGCCTAACCTCATGCCTCAGAACTAGATTGAGGCTGTAATCCTACTGCTCAGGAAAGATCTTTTGTTCATATTTCAAGAATTTCTCCCCATCCTTGTCCTTTACACCTCAGCCATTGCTTCCTCTCCACAATGAATGTTTAGCCAGGTCTTGGTAGGGCAGCTAGCTGGAGTACTTTATGAATGAGGAGCGCACCATTTTGAATAGAGATCATCATTGGATAGGACCCATTGTGTCTTTCAGAAACTTATCATAATGTCAGCTGGCCTAGCAATCCCAATGGAAGGGTTGCTCTCTGTGCTAAGTTAACTGATTGCAACCTGACCAACTCCCAATCCATAGGAGGAAATCACCAATGATTCCATTGACTGTTGCTAATGTCATGTACACATCAACATTGATTAAGAGCAAGATTGGATTTGGCTGTGACATCTGTTGCTGAATACCTGCCAGCATTCACTGTTGAGACACCTATATAGATAATGTGACTGACTCGGGTACCAAAAGTCAACAGTTGCTCGGTTGAACCATATCCCATCGGAGTTAATACCTTCAAAGGTTGGATTACGTTTTTTATTCGTTCATGGGATGTGAGTGTCGCTGGCTAGGCCAGCATTTGTTGCCCAACCCTAATTGCCCTTGTTCAGAGGGCATTTAAGAGTCAGCCACATTGTTGTAGGCCTGGAGTCACATGTAGGTAAGGACGGCAGATTTCCTTTCTTAAAGGGCATTGTGGATTTGAACTTTTTCTGATCTCGCCCCTTCAGGCGTAAACCTTGCTGGGGTGTCCGGTTTTCTTGGGCAGCAGCACAGCCTGGATGTTGGGCAGGACCCCACCCTGGGCTATGATGACCCCTCCCTGGGCTATGATGACCCCTCCCAGCAGCTTGTTGAGCTCCTCGTCGTTGCGGATGGCGAGCTGTAGGTGGCGGGGGATGATGCGGGTCATCTTGTTGTCCCGGGCCGCATTGCCAGCCAGCTCGAGGATCTCGGCCGTCAGGTACTCAAGGACGGCGGCCAGGTAGACCGGGGCTCCCGCCCTGACCCACTCGGCATAGTGACCCTTGCGCAGCAGCCGGTGGATATGGCCGATGGGGAACTGGAGCCCAGCTCTGGAGGAGCGAGTCTTGGCCTTGGCGCGCGCTTTGCCTCCGGTTTTACCGCGGCCAGACATCTTTCCCTCAGAACAATCTCCTCCAACCGACAGCCGGAGAATCCCCTAAAGGGCATTAGTGAACCAGATGGGTTTTTCTGACAATCGGCAATGGTTTTGTGGTCATCGTCAGACCTTTAATTCCAGATTTTTATTGAATTCAAATTTCACCATCTGCTGTGAGCATTACCCTGGGTCTCTGGAACACTAGTCTAGTGATAATACCATTATGCTACTGCCTCCCCTACTAGGAATATAGGCACAAATAAATTTGCATGGACTATCAAACCTCCATGCATATGTATTTCTTACTGTTAAAAAGTAATTCCAAGAAAATAGTAACAAAAAATAGTGGTAAGATGATTCGACAGTTTGCAGGCAGCAAGAATCAAAAATAACTTCTTGAATGTCTTTAAACTTTCTAACTCTTTGAAAAATCTTTGTACAAAACCTTTATTTATTTATGTTCTGCACCCCATTACAAAATAATTAAGCTCAACCTCACCTAAAAACCTTGAGCCTCTACTCAGCTGCTTCCTCACTTGTGCAATTTAGCAAATCCTGAAACATGACATACTTAACAAACATTACTGCACTTACCAGCAAAGTGTTGCTAGAGTGGCTTGTAGTGCAGAACTGTCAATATAGAGTGAATTTCAGTATAGATAAATGTGATGTGGTACACTTTGAAAAGAAGAACAGGGGCCACATCTAAATAAAATGGAGGAGCAAGAAAGATCTGGGAGGACAAATACACAAATGATTAAAAGTAGCAACACAAGTCAAAAAAGGCATTTAAAAAAAAAACAGAGGGATAGAATTGGAAACCAGAGAGATTATGTTAAACCTATATAGAGTCTTGGTTAGGTTACACTTTGCATCTTCTCCAGTGCCTCTATACTTTTGTTATGATATGGTGACTGGACCTGTTCATTGAGTACTCAAAGATTTACCAGAAGGACATCAGAACTGAGAGGTTATATCTATAAGGGAAAAATGAGCTCTAGAAAAGAGAAGACAGAGCGATGACCTGACAAAGTTTTTTAAAATTAAAAGGATTTGATAGGGTAGACATAGAGAAGATATTTCCATTTGTGGGCAAGACCAGAGCTACATATAGATTGTCACCAATCAACCCGTTAGGGAATTCAGGAAAAATTTCTTTATCCAGAGAATGGTTAGAATGTGGAACTCGCCTTAAGACAAAAGTAAATAGACACATAAAGAAGCAAGGAATAGAAATATATATTGATGGGGTTAGATGAAGAAAGGTGAGAGAAGGCTTGTGTGGAGCACAAATGCCAGTATGGACCTATTGGATTGAATGGCTTCTGTACTGTAAATGCTATGTAATATTATACATTGGTAAGTGTGGGTTTGACACAGAATAATGATTAATTTTATAATTATAGCTTAAGAGTATAGGCTGCAATATATATATTACTGTATGTTATAATTACAAAGTCTCTCATCCTTGTGCCTGCTCAAAAATATCATCAGATTATGACATTAATTTAAAAACTAAATTTGCATTCCTAGGTTCTAATAAATTGCAAAATAAAACTGTAAACAAACTTAAGTAATCAACAATGGTCTCCAAATTTAGCTTTATTTATCCAATGTGGTGACATACGAGCATACAAATTAGGAGCAGGAGCAGGCCACTTGGCCCCTCGACCCTGACCCACTGTTCAATAAGATCATGGCTGATCTGATTGTAACCTCAACTCCAGATTCCCACCTATCCCCGATAATGTTTCGCTCCCTTGCTAATCATGAATCTATCTAGCTCTGCTTTAAAAATATTCAAAGACTCTGCTTTCACCGCCCTTTGAGGGAGAGGGTTCCAAAGACTCATGAACCTCAGAAAGAAAAAATTTCTCCCCATCTCTGTCTTAAATGGGTGACCCCCTTATTTTTAAACAGTGACCTCTAGTTCTAGATTCTTCTGCAAGAGGAAAGATACATCCACATGCATCCTGTCAAGACCCCCCAGGATCTTATTTTTTCAATCAAGTTGCCTCGACCTTTAATTAAGTTGCTACAAATAGGCCAAAGCTGAAGAAACTGTGTTACTCAATGTTAAGACTGCCATGGAGGCAGTTCTCCTCAAAATAATTCACTTAACAATATCTACAGACAATCAGTGAAAATCTCTGTCTACTGCTGAGCAGCACCATTCCATTAATTAAATAATTATGGTGATGGTAAAATGTTAAATATCACATTGATCACCCACTCTAATGTTGTGGATTAGTTAATTTATTAAGCTTTTTGAAATTTGGAGTTAAAACAGAGTTACAGTTGTTAGTGTTAAACTCGTCTCTTGGAGTGTAAAGAGAACCCAAAATCCATTGAAGCGCTTAAAAATTCTGCAGTATTTAAGTGGATTAAGACTGGAATTGCCATTTTGACAGGATACAAATTTAGAGGAGGAAGTGTCCTTAAATCTTAAGAAATAACAGGTGGGGCAAATGTATTCTACTTTTAATGAAAGAAAATGGATTTGTAATGTTTGTATATCAATCTGTTCCATTCAAAGTGGAACTATGTGAAAGATCCAGCAAGGGGAGATGTATTATGGTTCCTTTGGGATGATTAGGCTTATTGTGAGTAGCCCGTGTACATGTAATGTAGATCTTGGAGGTGTTGTTGTTTAATGCTAAAGAAGTAGCCAAACTTCAATTGATTACAGATAAGGACTTCATTCTAATTGTAGGTCAGAGTTTTCTCTCAAAGTGTAATAACCTTGTGGGAGATTAGGATAATCTCTGAGTTGAGCAAAAATAGACCAGTTAAAGATATGAATGTTACGTTACTTTGCTATTTTATCCATTATTCTCATAAATAATGAGCAAATGGTGATCTCAGCTCACAAATTGGTTTCCCTCATGTTTAGTCCTTTTGCTGAAAACAAGAAATTTAGGCAGTGGAAAATGAACAATAATTTGCAGTTTGACATCCTCCCTTCCACATTCATACAAAGACCAAAACAGTAAAAATGGTCTGCGGGAAAATAGTTTCTCAGTGGCCTCTGGAACATTCAATGGGAAGACTCGAGAATAATGTAGGCACTTTGTAAACTGTGCTGTTACCAAAACCAGAAGGAAAGCCAGCGGCTCAGATTCCTCATTCGAACATACAAATTTGCAGCAGGAGTGGGCCACTCAGCCTCTCAAGCCGGCTCTGCCATTCAATGAGATCATGGCTGACCTGATTGTAACCTCAACTCCACGTTCTCACCTACCCCCGATAACCTTTCACCCCATTGCTTATCATGAATCTATCTAGCTCTGCCTTAAAAATATTCAATGACTCTGCTTCCACCGCCTTTTAAGGAAGAGAGTTCTAAAGACTCACTACCCTCTGAGAGAAAAAATTTCTCCTCATCTCTGTCTTAAATGAGCGACCGCTTATTTTTAAATAATGACCCCTAGTTCTAGATTCTTCCACAACAGAAAACATCCTTTCCACATCCATCCTGTCAAGACCCCTCAGGATCTTGTGTTTCAGTCAAGTCGCTTTTTACTCTTCTAAATTCCAGTAAATACAAGCCTAGCCTGTCCAACCTTTCCTCATAAGACAACCCACCCATTCCAGTTATTAGTCTAGTAAATCTCTGAACTGCTTCCAACGCATATACATCCTTCCTTAAATAAGACCAATACTATACACAGTACTCTAGATGTGGTCTTACCAATGCCCTATATAACTGAAGCATAACCTCTCTACTTTTGTATTCAGTTCCCCTCGAAATAAACAATAACATTCTATTAGCTTTCCTAATTGCTTGCTGTACCTGCATTCTAACCTTTTGCGATTCATGTATTAGGACACCCAGATCCCTCTGCATCTCAGAGCTATCCAATCTCTCACAGTTTCAATAATATGCTTCATTTTTATTCTTCCTGTCAAATGGACAATTTCACATTTTCCCACATGATACTCTATTTGCCAGATCTTGGCCCACCCACTTAACCTATCTATATCCCTTTGTAGCCTCCTTATGTCCTCTTTACAACTTACTTTCCTACTTATTTTTGTGTCATCAGCAAATTTAGCACCATGCCTTGAGTCCCTTCATCCAAGTCATTTATATAAATTGTAAGAAGTTGAGACGCAGCACTGATCTCTGTGGCACACCACTCGTTACATCTTGCTAACCAAAAAATTACCCATTTATGCCTACTCTCTCCTTCCTGTTAGCTCCTTCTATCCATGCCAATATGTTACCCCTTATACGAAGCTTGTCCAACCTTCTCGCTTGGGAGAGTCATGTTTTCATTTTGTTCTCACTCAAGGGGCCAATGAGCAAATTTCATAAATATAATGTTTGGCACAGCATTAAACTGAATTTCAAAAAAAGTTGAGGAAAAGAAATAACTTGCTGAAACAATGTCAAAGCAATAAATTAAGTTAAAATTAAGAGCAATTAATAAAAATAACCATTAGCGTGAGGAGGGTCAAAGTGAGTGTGTCCGGCTCACTCATAGTCTCAGGGTGCTCGCGCACTCATTCACCCTCACCAACTGTGGAAGTGGATGTGAGTATGTATTGGTGTGTGGGGGTGAGGATGAATGAGAAACCTGAGCCTGGGAGTAAGGCAGACACACCCCCACTCTCGAGCACACCCACTCTCTCACACCCAGACACAGACACCCACTCCTCATACCCACATCCCCCACTCTCTCTCACCCTCACACCCACGCACCCACTTTTTCGCACCCAGACACCCATTCTCTCTCATCCAGACACAGACACAGACACCCATTCTCTCTCACCTACATACACCCCCACTCTCTTTCACCCACACACGCCCCCCCTCTCTCACACCCATGCAAACACCCATACAAACACCCAATCTCTCTCACACCCACTCTCTCACACCCAGACACATACACCCACTCTCTCACACCCACACTCTCACACCCACACAAACACCCAATCTCTCGCATCCAGACACATACACCCTCTCACATCCATGCACACACCCGCTCTCTCCCACCCATGCACACTCTCTCACACACGTAAACGCCAGCCAGTTGCTTCCCTCGCCCCCGTCAGTTTCACCTCCCCATCGTCCCAGTAACCTCTCCTCCCCCGGGCCACGGCAGCCTGTCCCTCTCTCCTTCCCCTCCCATGAAAACCTCTTTCTTCCCACCAAACTCACCACCACTGGTGTTCACTGCTCCTCCCACCAGAGATTGTTTCTGTCCCACCTTTGCTGCTGATAGGCTTAGTGAGCCTATCAGTAGCAAACGTGGGAGAGAAACAGTATCTGATTGGAGGAGCAGCCCCTTGCAGAATCTTTACCTTCACTTACCTGTCTTACCGGCATTTTGAACAGTGACTCCATAGGCCATATAGAATGGCTTCGGGTGCCATAATCCAGCCTGCATTCACAACCCTGCCGTACACCATGAGCTTTATTTTCCAAAATAACCTTTCATGTGGCACCTTATCAAATGCCTTCTGGAAATCTAAGTACAGTACATCCACTGGTTCCGCTTTTTCCACAGCACATGTGAATCCTGCTTTCAATTAAGAGCAAATACTCAGAGAAGTAATAAAGGCCAAATGTTATCATGCTTTCTGCTAACAGAATTCTTACTGTTTTGGACAACCTAATGGTTCTTCAACAGATGGAGGGCAGAAGCAGAAAAGTTAGTTACTAGGCTGATAAAACGTACTGAAACAACTGCAACAGTCTAGTCAGTTAGGTTCAGGGCATGTGTGATGCAGAATAGACTCCATTAAAATTGAACAGTAAATCTATGAATTTTCCAGGCTTCTGTAGCAATCAGAATATCAGGGAGGAACCACTGTGTATAGTAGGTTCTTTACAGCTCAAAAGGTTCCAATACTGGACGAATCTCTGTAAACAATTGGAGCACCCCATAGCTGAGGTGCAAAACGCAAGTTGAGACACGCAAAAGGATAAATATTCAGATCATACATTCCACAAAAAGTTCATACTAAAACACTTTTAACTTTATAAAATAAAAGGAGCTCTCTACTTCAAAGAGAGAAATATGCTGCTCACTGTTTTACCTATGGATCCACATTGCTGTTAAATCATGATTGCAAAGTACTGCCAACAATACTTCTCATCGAGCGGAATTAATGCTTCCAAATAATATTTGGTACAAAAGACCATTGTAAAGGGCAATTACATCTCTCTCAGCCTAAGGAAACTTCCACACACATACCCTTTGTTGACTGAAGAGAAGGTGTTTTTAAAATCAAATTAAAACACTAGTGTAGTCTGATTTCTTGAAAAGAAGAGTTCTGTGCAAGGTTCTTTCAGCTTTAGTTGCCTTCTGTGATGCTATTTATTCTTTGTTTGAGTTTGCTATAAGAGCACATGGTACGTATAACCTACTTTTCTCTGCTGCTGTTTGTAGTGACTTTGGAAATCCAAGCAATTGCCACAAAGGTAGGTCTTCATATCCAAAACAAGTGATTAAAATGTAGAATACAAAATATTTCTGTATGATACTGCAATTCCGGAGC
Organism: Cetorhinus maximus; assembly: GCF_964194155.1. Lineage (NCBI taxonomy): Eukaryota > Metazoa > Chordata > Chondrichthyes > Lamniformes > Cetorhinidae > Cetorhinus > Cetorhinus maximus. The sequence goes on from NC_135880.1 coordinate 136,473,997, forward strand.
TCTAATCCTAACATTAGCTCTCGCACCTGATGACTTTCCTTTGGAATTATGACAATCAAAGGCACTTCTGTAAAATGGCAGGTGCTTGCAGATTGCAGCTGTGAGATATGATCTAACTTATCACAATCTGAAGGGATAGTTCCTAGTACATATTGCTTATTAGATGTTATCGGTTCTGAATTAGCAAGCAGCATGAAAGACCTGAAAGGTACAAAGTGCAATTCTTCCCATTGCTGATTAGTACACTCTTAAGATGAACATAATACATAGGCTGAAGTGCATTTTAATATGATTACCTTGACAATGCAAGCAGCGTGGTTATTGAAAACAAAGCAGATGTTCTTGAATTTCCCATAAGAGGGGAACCCGTATCCCTGATTACTCAAATTACTGCAATGGGACAAACTCAAGACATATTGAGCGTACCAGATCCCTAGGTTGTACCAAGGAGTACAGTACCTGCTACATCCCCGAGCTATTTCAAGGAGCCTTGTGCCTACCAGGTTCCAAATCTAAACAATCTACATTTATATTGCGTGTTTAACATAATAAAGCATCCCAAGGCGCTTAAGAGCACAATGAGTAAAAATATCTTAACCCTAATGGTGTAGTGATTAACATCAGTAATGTGCAAAAGGCCAGAATTGGAGGAGCACAAAGACCTCAAAGGCTTGTAGGAGGCTACACAGATAAGCAGGGGCAAGGAAAGGGAGGAATTTGAAAACCAGGACGAGGATTTTAAAATGGAGGTGTTGTCCGTCGAAGATCGAGCATGAACATGTCATTGGCCTGTAACTTCCACGCTCCCCAGCGTCAGATTTGGGGGTTAACCTGAGGATGCGCTGGGGAATCCCACTGGCAAGTTCCCAAGCAAAGGTTTGCATGGCAATTGCCCAGAAGTGCTAACCTCCTCTGGACAATTGCGCTGCACTGGGAACCATCCGAAAATGCGATTATACCAATAGTTACCAAGAAAAAGTTAGAAGAATTAAAACCTCTTCTAACTTCTGGGTAACTATTGTAAAAATCCAGACCGACCCCACGCGACTCCCCCCATCCCCCCTGACCTCCGACAACCCCACTTCGCCCCCACACCAACCTCATCCCCCTCCTTGTTCCTCGACCTCGGACCCCACTCCACCACCCCAACTTCTGACCCCCCGACTCCTTCTCTCCGGACTCCCTCACCTACGAGTCTCCAGATACCCCCGCCACCCTCCCTCGACGTCTGGACAGGCCCACCCCCACCCTCGGACCTCCGGGCGCCTCCCTTGACCTCAGGCCCCCCCCCCACACACACACACACAAACACATCCCCACCCCCCCCCTCCCAACCGACCTCTGGCGAACGGAAGTGACAATGCAGTTTTCAAGACCAGGGAAGTATTCCTTCTAACTTCCGAGGACCAGCACTTTCCGGCACTATTTGGAAGTTCTGTCCCAAGTGAGGTGGGAGGACTTCTTTCCAAGCCAGTGAAAGTCAGCAAGCACAGGGCTAATGAGATTTGGAGGAAGTTGAGAAACAGGCAGCAATGTTTTGGATGAAGACAAGTTTAGTAGGGTGGAAAATGAGAAGTCAGCTAGCAGATCTTTAAAATAGTCACGTCTAGAGGTAACAAAGGCAGGGATCAGGTTTCCAGCAACAGATGAGCTGAAGCGGCGGTGGAGTCGAGTAGCTATTTGCGATCTATATTAATGACTGGGATGAAGAGACTGAAGAGAAGCAGCCAAATTTGCTGACAACACAAAGGTAGATAGAAAAGAAAGTTATGGGGAGGATACAATAAGATCATTAAAAAAATAGTAGCAGGTGTAGGCCATTCGGTCCATCGAGCCTGCTCCAGCATTCAGTAAGATCATGGCTGACCTGATTGTGGCTGTAACAAAGAATCTGCAAAGGGATATAGATAGATTAAGCAAGTGAGCAAAACTTTGGCAGATGGAGTATAATGTGGGAAAATATGAGCTTATCCACATTCGCAGGAAGAATAGAAAAGTAGAATATTATTTAAACAGGGAAAGACTGCAGAATGCTGTGGTACAGAGGGATCTGAGTGTCCTTGTACATGAATCACAAAAAGTTAGCATACAGATATAGCAAGTAATTAGGAAGGCAAATTGAATATTGGCCTTTATTGCAAGAGAGATGGAGTATAAAAATAGGGAGGTCTTCCTACAAATACACAGTGCATTGATGAGACCACACACCTAAGAGTACACATTGTACAGTTTAGTCTCCTTACTTAAGGAGGGATATACTTGCATTGGAAGCAGTTCAGAAAAGGCTCAATAGGCTGATTCTTGGAATGAAGGGCTTAGGAGAAAAGGCTGAGGAAGTTGGGCCTATACTCATTGTAGTTTAGAAGAATGAGAGATGATTTCATTGAAACATTTAAGATTCTGAGGGGATAAAAATAGAAAATGCTGGAAAAAATTAAGCAGATCTGGCAGAATCTGTGAAGAGAGAAACAGAGTTAACATTTTGAGTCTGTATGACTCTTCAGAGGGGCTTCACAAGGTAGATGCTGAGAGGATGCTTCCCCCTATGGGACAATCTAGAACTTGGGGACACAGATTAAGAAGAAAGGATCTCCCATTTAAGATGGAGATGAGAAGGAATTCCTTCCCTCAGAGGATCGCTTAGAATTCTCTTCTACAGAGAGCTGTAGAGGCTTGGTCATTGAATATATTCAAGGCTAAGTTAGACAGATTTTTGATTTACAAGGGAGTCGAGCGTTAAGGGGGACAGGCAGGAAAGTGGAATTGAGGCCACAATCAGATCAGCCATGATCTTATTGAATGGCAGAGCAGGCTCAATGAACCGAATGTCCTGCTCCAATTTCTTATGATCTTATGGGCCCAGATCTTGGAAACCAGACGTACCCTGGAAGATGTGCTGTGGGAACCCTCAGAAGACCCATATGGAAGGACTCTGTGGGAATTATCCAGGAAGTTTGAATTTCCGATGAGCAATTACCATGCTCTCCGGGACCCTCGTTAAAAGTCTCTAAGTTAGAGTCAGAGACTTCGGACAGTTCTGAATTATCTGGATAATTACCCTGAAAACGTTAGACAGAAAATATGTAGTCGAACTCCTGGGTAAATATATTACCAACCCTCCAATTACTCAAACTGACACCGCCCCAATCAACCCACGACCCAAACTGACTAGCCCCCACCGCCCATCTGCCCCCCCTGCCCTGCCCTCCCCAACCCATCTGCCCTTAACACCTGACTACCTCGCAACCCAGCCTGACCCAACCTCACCACCCAACTCCCCACTGATTTCCCCCCCAACCCCCCAAACTGACCTGACTACCCCCAAGTGACTCTCCCACCTGGCCCGACTTTCCCCCAAACCACTTACCCACTCACCCCACCTGCCATCCTACTCACCTACCACCTTACCCAGCTGACACCCTACTGTCTTACCCACTTACCTTACTCACCCTACCCTCTTAACTCACCCTACCCTCTTAACCCACTCTACTCTTTTAACTCACCCTACCCCCATATCTACTTACCTTCTCCCCGTAGCTTTTCAGAGAAGCTTTGGAATGTTTAAATTCTTTAATTACAGAATTTAGCAGCTAGTGCTTTAAAAAGGGGTGTGATTTCTGCGTGGATTCTATTTGCAGCTCCTTCCAAGGCTTCCTGCGCCGAGTCAATTCTGCAGGATTCTGCATGGGAAGACTGCCCTGAAAAATTGGAGGAAGATAAGTGTGTCTGATCAGGGTTGGAAATAGGGGCTCTGACCCTGAATGGAAGATTCAGGCCATCTATAGGCAGTCTCAGTGATGGTGCCGATGTGTTGGAAACTCAATGTGGGGTCAGACATAGCACCAAGATTGCTTAAGACGGTTATCAGGGTTGAAATTGTTGGACGTGGAACAAAATTTGTGGCAGGGACAAATGACAGTGGCTTCAGTCTTCCTGATATTTAGTTAGAGGAAATTTCTGTTTATCTACTTTTGGATGTCGGGAAAGCAGTTTAACAAGTCACAGATAGCTGAGGCGTCCAACGAGGTGGTTGTGAGATAGAACTGAGTTTTGTCAGCATACGTGTGGAACCCGATGTTTTGTTTTTGGGTGATAGAACCGAGGGATGAGAAATCGAATGTGGGCTAGGAATATATCCCCGGGGAACTCCAAAGGTAATGGAACAATAGTAGGAAGAGAACCATTGCAGTTGATTCTCTGACTACAATTAGATAGATATGAATGGAACTAAGCTAGGGCAGTTCTTACTTGGTTGAAAGAAGAAAGGCATTGGAGGAGGATGATGCAGTCAACAGTATGGAAAGATGTATACAGGTCAAGAAATATGAGAAGAAATAACTTATCACATAATTTAGACAGCACCTTCCAAACCTACGACCATTACCATCTAGAAGAACAACGGCAGCAGACACATGGGAACACCACCACCTGGAAGTTCCCCCCCAAGCCACAAACCATCCTGACTTGGAAATATATTGCCGTTCTTTCACTGTCGTGTGTCAAAATCCTGGAAATCCCCTCCCTAACAGCACTGCGGGTGTACTAACACCACATGTACTGCAGTGTCATAGAATCATAGAGGTCTACAGCACAGAAGAAGGCCCTTTGAGTCAGCGCCGGTCAAACAAGTACCTAACTATTCTAACCCCATTTTCCAGCACGAGGCCCATAGCCTTGTATGCCAAGGCATCGCAAATGCACATCCAAATACTTCTTAAATGTTATGAGGGTTTATGCCTCTACCAGCCTTTCAGGCAGTGAGTTCCAGATTCCCACCACCCTCTGGGTGAAAAAATTCTTCCTCACATTCCCACTAAACCTCCTGCCTCTTAGCTTAAATCTATGCCCCCTGGCTATTGATCCCTCCAAGGGGAAAAGTTCCTTCCTGTCTACCCTATCTATGCCCCTCATAATTTTATACACCTCAATCATGCCCCCTCAATCTCCTCTGCTCCAGGGAAAATAACCCCAGTCTATCCAGTCTCCCCTCATTATGAAAACTCTCCAGCCTAGACGACGTCCTGGTAAATCTCCTCTGCACTGTCTCTAGTGCAATCTCCTCTTTCCTATAATGTGGATTCCAGAACTGCACGCAATACCCTAGCTGTGTCCTAACCAGCGTTTTATACAGTTCCAACGTACCCCCCTGCTCTTATATTCTATGCTTTGGCTAATAAAGGCAAGTATCCCATATGCCTTTTTAACTACCTTATCTACCTGTCTCTCTACCTTAAGGGACCGGTGGACATGCACACCAAGGTCCCTCTGATCCTCGGTACTTCCCAGGGTCCTACCATTTATTGTGTATTCCTGTGCCTTGTTTGTCCTGCCCAAGTGCATCACCTCACATTTATCCGGACTTAATTCCATTGGCCACTGATCAGCCCACCTGACCAGCCCGTCTATATCCTCCTGTGATCTAAGGCTATCCTCCTCACTATTTATTACCCCACCAATTTTCGTGTCATCTGCGAACTTACTGATCAACCCTCCTACATTCAAGTCTAAATCGTTTATATATACCACAAACAGCAAGGGACCCAACACCAATCCCTGTGGAACCCCACTGTACACTGGTATCTAGTCACAAAAATACCCCTTGACCATCACCCTCTGCTTCCTGCCACTCAGCCAATTCTGGATCCAATTTGCCAAATTGCCTCGGATCCCATGGGCTCTTACCTTTGTTATCAGTCTCTTTATGTGGGACCTTATCAAAAGCCTTGCTGAAGTCCAAGTAGACTACGTCAAATGCATTGCCCTCAGCTACACGCTTGGTCACCTCTTCAAAAAATTCAATCAAATTGGTCAGACATGATCTCCCCTTAACAAAACCATGCTGACTGTCCTTGATTAATCCCTGCCTCTCCAAGTGTAGATTAATTCTGACTCTCAGAATTATTTCCAATAGTTTCCCCATCGCTGAGGTTAGACTGGCTGGCCTGTGGTTCCCTAGTCTATCCCTTCCTCCCTCCTTGAATAACAGTACTACATTGGCTATCCTTCAGTCCTCTGGCACCTCTCCTGTGGCCAGAGAGGTATTGAAAATTATTGCCAGCACCCTGCTATTTCCTCCCTTGCCTCACTCAACAGCCTGGGATACATTTCATCTGGGCCTGGAGATTTATCTACTTTTAAGCCTGCCAGGCCACTTAGAACCTCCTCCCTTTCTATGCTAATTTCTTCAATTATATCACATTCCTCCTGCCTGATTTCCATACCCACGTTGTCCCTCTCACTTGTGAACACCGACACAAAGTATTCATTTAGAACCCTACCTACGTCTTCCAGCTCCGCACACAAATTGCCACTATGGTCCTTAATAGGCCCTGCTCTTTCCCTAGTTATCCTCTTACTCTTAATGTACTTGTAGAATAACTTTGGATTTTCCTCTATTTTACCTGCTAATATTTTTCATGCCCCCTTTTTGCTCTCCTAATTTCCTTTTTAAGTTCCCCCCTACACATTCTATACTCCTCTAGGGCTTCCACTGTTTTGAGCCCTCGGTATCTGCCATAAGCCTCCCTTTTTCCCTTTATCCAATCCTGTATATCCCTCGACATCCAGGGCTCTCTGGATTTGTTGGTCCCACCCTTTGTCTTTACTGGAATATGCTGGCCCTGTACTCTCCCTACTTCCTTCCTGAATGAGTCCCACTGCTCTGATGCAGATTTACCTAAAAGTAGCTGTTCCCAGTCCACTCTGGCCAAATCATATCTCACCTTATTAAAATCAGCCTTCCCCCAATTTAGAACTCTGATTCCTGGCCCATCCTTGTCCTTTTCCATAACAACCTTGAATCTAATGGAGTTATGATCACTATCTGCAAAATGCTCCCCCACTGACACCTCTACCACTAATCCGGCTTCATTCCCTAAAATTAAGTCCAGGACCTTCTGCGTACTGGCTTAAAAAGCTCTCCTAGATGCATTTTAAGAATTCCGCTCCCTCTAAACCTATCACACTATAACTAACCCAGTTAATGTTGGGGAAGTTGAAATCCCCCACTATTACTACCCTATTATTTTTACACTTCTCTGAAATTTGCCTACATATCTGCTCTTCTATTTCTCTCTGACTGACTGTTTGGGGACCTATAGTACACTCCCAGAAATGTGATTGCTCTTTTTTTGTTTTTAAGTTCTACTCATATTGCTTCATTTGAGGAGCCTTCTAAGATGTCATCCTTCCTTACTGCTGTAATTGGCTCCTTGGTCAATATTGCGATACCCCCTCCTCTTTTACCTCCTTCCTTGTCTCGCCTGAAGACCCTATATCCGGGAATATTGAGCTGCCAATCTTGACCCTCTCTCAACCATGTCTCTATGACAGCAATTGACATCATACTTCCATGTGTTAATTTGTGCCCTCAACTCATCTGCCTTATTCGTCAGACTCCTTGCTTTAAAATAAATACCATCCAACCTTGCCAAGCTCCCTTCTGCCTTAACTGGCCTATAATTTCTATGCCTTCCAGACTCACTTGCCCTCTCTTCTAATTTTAGCTGTGCATCTCCCCCTGCTGAACTTCCTCTCAGGATCCCATCCCCCTGCCAAGTTAGTTTAAACCCTCCCCAACAGCACTAGCAAACCTCCCTGCAAGGATGTTGATCCCATTCCGGTTCAGGTGCAACCCGTCCGCCTTGTACAGGCCCCACCGCCCCCAGAAACGGTCCCAATGTCCCAGAAATCTAAAGCCCTCCCTCCTACACCATCTCTCCAGCCATGCATTCAGCTGGACTAACCTCCTATTTCTATACTCACTAGCGCGTGGCACTGGAAGTAATCCAGAGATTACTACCTTTTGAGGTCCTGTTTTTTAAACCTGTTTCCTAGCTCCCTAAATTCTGCTTGCAGGACCTCATCCCTCTTTCTACTTATGTCATTGGTCCCAATATGTACCACGATCTCTGTCTGTTTGTCTTCCCCCTTTAGAATGCTAGGACAGTAGGGAACTTATGGGAGAGTTTGCCCTAAGGGGCTCAGGAAATGGAGAGAAGCAGCTAAGGCATTGAATGGATGTCCTCGATCTTTGTGACACCAAATTCTATGAGCTCCTCACACTTACTGTCAGTGGTGAGGGCGGCCTAAAAAGATGGTCTGTAGTAGATAAAAGAAGTCGGGGATTATCATTGCATTCCTGGTTAACCTTTGAATAGTAAGCAGTTTTAGCAATGCAGAACATTGCCCAATAATACTTTGTGGTCCAGCAGACCTGATGATAAATGGTTGAACCGTTGATTGCTAATGATGTTGAAGTCTGTGCCCTTTGGACATAGGGGAGCACAGATGAGAGGTATACCAGGGGGAGCAATTTGGGTGAGAAAGAGTAAATAGCTCAGATGTGGGTAAAGGGCATTGAAGGTGGTGGGCAAGATGTGATTAAATTAATAGCTGTTGAGGTGCCATGATGAACTGTAGGCCAAAGACTTGATAGTCAGGAATTTGAAAGCGCAGTGATAAACTACTTGAGGGAATGTTTTTATTCCAGGATGGACAAAGAAAGAAGCACGCTTAGAAGGGTGGAAAGAAAATGAAGGTAGAATTGCTAGGCTGGCTGGGAATGCATTGGAACAATCAATCCTAGAGTAAACCAAGGCATGGATGAGGGCTTCAGCAGCAGATGAGCTGAGGCAGGAGCGGATTCGGGCAATGTTTTTGAGGTGGAAATAGACAATCTGAGTGATGGCGCAGATATGTGGTCGGAAGCGTATCTCTGGTCTAATATAACACCAAGGTTTCAAACAATCTGGTTCAGTCTCAGACATTTGCCAGAAAGAAAGATGCATTTGATGGCGAGGAAACAGAATTTGGACTGAAAACGATGGCTTCGGTCTTCCCAAACTTAATTGGAGCAAATTTCTGCCTATCCATAACTGGATGTAAGACAAGATGTCTGATAGTTTAGCAGTAATGGAGTAGTTGAGAAAGGTGGCAGTGAAATAGAGCTGGATGCCATCAACACACCTATGAAAACTGGTGCTATGTTTTCGGAGGATGTTGCCGAAGGGCAGCATATATGAGAAATAGTGGGCCAAGGATAAGTGCTTGGGAGACACCAGAGATAAAAGTGTGAGTGGGAAGAGAATTCACTGCAGTTGATTCTCTGGCTACTATTAGAGAGATGAGAATGAAATTAGGTGAATGCAGTCCAACCCAGCTGGACGACGGTGGAGAGTTGTTGGAGGAGGATGGTGTGATCAACCGTGTCAAAAGTTGTAGACAGGTCAAGAAGGATGAGGAGGGATAGTTTACCTTTGTCACAGTCACATAGGATGTAATTTATGACTTTAAAAACCATTTAGGTTATGTGATAGTGGCGGAAACCTGATTGGGGGGATTCAAACTTGGATTAATCAGAAATACGAGCATGGATTTGGGATGCGACAACACGTACCAGGTCTGTGAAAAGGAAAAGGAACTTGGAGCTGGGCAGTAGTTTGTAAGGACTGAAGGAGTCAGGGGTTGTATTTTTTTGAGGGGGTGATGACAGCAGATTTAAAGAAGCAAGAGGCAGAACCTTAATCAGAGAGAAGCATGAACAATATCATCTAACATGGGAACCGGGAAGGAAAGTTGGGTGGTCAGTAGGTTAGTGGAAGTAGGGTTGAGGGAACAGGAGGTGGGTCTCATGGAAAAAATGAGAGTTATGAACGTAGTGGTAGAGAAACTAGAGAACAGTGTAAGTTCAGGGTTAGGGTGGAAATGGGGTTGATGGGGGATTCTTTCGAGAATGTTTGGTCTGATAGGCTCAGGGAAGGGAGGGAAGTGACAGAGGCAGCTGATTAGTCTTAGTCTTATAACAAAAATGTCGATGAATTCCTTGCATTTGTTAGAGGTAAGGATGGAGAAGATAGGGGAGAGGCATCTAAGACTGTTTGCAGTAAAACGAACCTGGGGATTATCTTTGCTTTCCAAGATGATCCTAGAATATTAAGCAGTGTTGTCAGAGGAGAGCAGGACTCAGTAGTGCTTTAATGTACTCAAACTAGATCTGAGGCAATTTACAGTAGATAGATTTATTTCTGAAAATAATATTTTGCAAGATAGTATGTGACGCATTTGAGACATGAAGTGATATGTGTAGCATTCTTGGGAGTAAAAAGATGACTCTGGACGCCTGGTCCCCAAAGCTGTCCACCACTGGGGTTTTCCTAGTGTCACTTCTGGGTCAGTTGTAGACTAATTGATAGAGATTGATTGCTATAATTAGTCAGCAAGCCTTATCAGTGTATCATGTTATACCAAGATGGTAGAAGGCAAAATAGGTGAATCTTGGTCTTTTTTGTCTAGCAATTCCTTTTCTCCTATAAAAGCAATTCCATTGTTCCAGAACATGATGGACGAGGCTGCTGGTTCCATACTTCATGGGTCAAGAATGTTTGTATATTTCGCACACCTACTCTGCCATTTGCTCATTAGTTTCTCAACAGCAAATACAGTAATTCCCAGACACAACTGGGTTACAGTATCCTTTCTTCTGCTTGCTCTTTTGAATGATTTTCTTATTTTTTCACTCTTTCTTTCTAGTTCTCCGAATCCACTACTTCCCTCCCTCTGTTTCTCTTTCGTATCTGCTTTGACTTTAAGTCTCGCCCTATTTCCCTCTCCGTTATTTGCTCTATTCTTTCTAGAGAATCAAGAATCTAGCTAGCTCTGACTTAAAAATATTCAAAGACTCTGCTTTCACTGCCTTTGAGAAAGAGACTTCCAAAGACTCACGACCCTCTGAGAGAAACATTTCTCCTCCTCTATCTTAAATGAGCGACCCCTTTATTTTATCGATGTTCCAGCAATTTGGAAATATTCCAAAGATTGTTTTTCAAGCTATCTTGATTTGAGGCAGCCTGTTTACATCTGTATAAATTACAGAGGACCCAAGTAACAACCCAGAAATAGCTGTAAATCAGGAATTGGAAGGGGGTGAGGAACTCAGGAAAATTACAATCACCAGGGAAGTGGTATTGAGAAAATTGTTGGGGCTGCAGGTTGACAAATCTCTGGGTCCAGGTGGACTTCACTCAAAGGTCTTGAAAGAAGTGGCTAGTGAGATAATTGATGCATTGGTTTTAATTTTCCAAAACTACTTAGATTCAGGGAAGGTTCCATTAGATTGGAAAATAGCAAATGTAACTCCTTTATTCAAAAATGGAGGGAGACAGAAAGCAGGAAACTACAGTCCCGTTAGCTTAACATCTGTCATAGGGAAAATGTTAGAAGCTAATATTAAAGATGTTATAGCAGGACACTTAGAAAAATTCATGGCAACCAGACAGAGTTAACATGGTTTTGTGAAAGGGAAATCATGTTTAACCAATTTATTGGAGTTCTTTGAAGGAGTCACCTGTGCTGTGGATAAAGGGGAACCAGTGGCTGTACTGTATTTAGCTTTCCGGAAGGCATTTGATAAGGTGCCACATCAAAAATTATTGTGGAAAATAAAAGCCCATGGTGTAGGGGGTAACCTATTGGCATGGATAGAAGATTGGTTGGCTAACAAGAAGCAGAGAGTTGGCATATATGGGTCTTTTTCTGGTTGGAAGGATATGATGAGTGGTATACCCCTCAAATTTTAACAATTTATATAAATGACTTGAATGAAGGGACCAAACATATGGTTGCTAAATGTGCTGATGACACAAAGATAGGTAGGAAAGTAAATTGTTAAGAGGACATAAGGAGGCTACAAAGAGACATGGGTTAAGTGAGTGGGTAAAGATCTGGCAAATGGAGTCAAATGTGGACAAATGTTTATTTTGGCAGGAAGAATAAAAAGAAGCTTATTATCTAAATGGTGCTGGATTACAGAGCTCTGAAATTCAGAGAGATCTGGGTGTCCTACTGCATGAATCACAAAAGGCTAGTATGCAGGTATAGCAAGTAATTAGGAAAACTAATAGAATGTTATAGTTTATTGTGAGGTGAATTGATTTCAAAAGTAGGGAGGTTATGTTTCAGTTATACAGGGCACTTGTGAGACCACATCTGAAGTACTATGTACAGTATTGGTCTCCTTATTTAAGGAAAGATGTAAATGAATTAGAAGCAGTTCAGAGAAAGTTTACTAGACTAATACCAGGAATGGGCAGGTTGTCTTATGAGGAAAGGTTGGATAGGCTTGTATCCACTGGAGTTTAGTAGAGTAAGAGGCGACTTGATCGAAACCTTTGTGAAGAGGATGTTTCCTCTTGTGGGAAAATCTAAAACTAGGAGTCACTATTTAAAAATATGGGGTTGCTCATTTAAGACAGCGATGAGGAGAAAATTTTTCTTTGAGGAACGTGAGTCTTTGGAACTCTCTTCCTCAAAAGGTGTTGGAAACAGAGCCTTTGAATATGTTTAAAGCAGAGCTAGATAGATTCTTGATTAACAATGGGGTGAAAGGTTATTGGGAGTGGGCAGAAATGTGGAGTTGAAGTTACATTCAGACCAGCCATGATCTTATTGAATGGTGGAACAGGCTTGAGGAGCTGAGTGGCCTACTTCTGCTCCTAATTCATATGTATGCTTGTACATTTATAACATAAATTTACTTACAATGAGGAGGAGAGGTAAGGGTTTCCTACAGTTCCTGCCAAATGTAATGGCAAGACATCTTTGAAATTGTTTGCAAAGGTTTCTTGCCAGACTGTCTGTCGGGTTGGAAAGCTGCCAGGGAGCAGATGTCAGCTAAGTCTGGCATCATGGAGGCTGAATATCACGAGCTGAAAGATATGGACAACATGGGGGTGATATTGACGTTGTAAAGGGAGACAAGGACATTGAGGAGGTTAGAGTGGAGTGTAGTGAATTCAACATCACCCTTGAGTTTGAACATCGTGGAGTGAATCTGACATCACAGGTCAGCTGATTATGTGGAAATAGGTTTGTTGGGCCTGGGGAAAACATTGCTGCTCCTCCTGACCCACAGGCAGCGCAATAAAGACACTTACCTCATGAAAATAGAGGCTCACAAATTCCTTAAAAGATTTTAGTACCTGGCCCTGTCTTCTGAGAGCAGGTTAGTTGCCTGCCACCTGACCCACCTCTATTTAAACCAGTGTAGGTGGGTTGGGGTCATATTTGAGAATTAAACATTTTTACCTTTGCATCTGCCCCCAATCCACCCATCCTTGGGAGTTACTATCCCCAATCAACCCCAATTGTCACAACAAGTTGAGTAGATTTATTAACATGGATGGTGTGTAAATATACATAATGGTGGTTTTTGAGCAGCCTGTTTGATGAAATGGACTTTATTATCTTTATATTTCCTTTCAATTTTTATGAACATACAAAAACGATCAGACAAGGGCAACTTGTCCTTAAAGTTACTTGTCCTTATATTTCTGCAGTTTTATTTACTGTTGTTGCTCATTTGTGTTTCTAAACATTTTCAGTTTTTTCCTGAAAAGCTGGCTGTTCAGGATGGCTCAGTTTTTCCTCTGATGTTTAGTTCAATATATTTTGCATTGTTTGAATTATTTTCTACTTAATTGCACCCCTTTTTCTGACTGATCTGCTTCATTTTTGTTTCTGAACTGCTTTTCTTTTGAAGATCAGCGCAATTGCATATGCACCATCGGGCCTGTTTTCATTTGATTTTCAATTCAATATATTTTTCCTGGTACTATAGTATATATTATTATAGAACAGCACGTCCTTTGACTTTATATGAGCAGCAGCATGGGAGGTCCACCAGTTTCATAATATATTATTATATCTGTCATGCAGGTATTATGAGATAACCATGCCGATCAACAGCAGAGCTTAATCCCATCAGTTGTTAGTTTGTCAGTACCCAAAACAATGAACTATACTGTTGAAATGGTGAACACCCATGTCAAACTAACAAAAAAGCATAAGGAACCTGTATTTTAAATTTTAAAATTATTCCCAACAAGTTAACAGCATTTTATTTAGGCTTATGTATTCTAAAATTATAATTATGATATCACAATGCCTATAGATTATTTTTTTTACTCTTCTATCATGCTTGAATTTTCATGAACAGTCCCTAAGTAATTGGAACAAAAGCTACAGAAAACTAATGCTGAATGGCAGTTCTCTCCTAATATATCTGTTACAAGGCAATATTCTATAATCTGCAGAGTTTGTTAAAAATGTTAAATGCTCTTTCGTTGCAGAAATTGCTAGCCTGTTGTTTGTGTGGGGTTAGAGGTCACCTTCAGAGAGGCTGCCCGGAGAGATATTGTACAAACTGCAACATGCCTGGGCACTGGTTTCAGAACTGTATTGAAAGGGCATATTGGAAAAAACAGTGTCATCGCTGTCAGATGACTGGGCACTACGCTGATGTGAGTATTCTATTCATTACAGAAACAAAGAATGTCAATGGTATGACTGCTATTTAAAATGAGGAGAGTGAATACACTTGTGAACTCCCAAAATGCTATCACTAAGGAATTGGTTTACACATATTCCTTTGTGTTTTATAGCTGTATTTCTTTTGTTTTGTAATTGCAATATTTATGAATTTTGACCTGCCATTGATATAGAATGCATTGTTACGTTGAAATTTATTCTTTTATGTTGATACGTTTTTTAAAAATGTAAATACTGGCCACATCTCAAAACATTTTTAAGGATATTTAGATTTTATGGGTATAGATTGATTAGATGTGTGACTGCACTGAAGTGTAAAACAAATTCACTGTTTCCTATAAAGCAACTTCCAGAGGGCTTGACCTTGCTGTGTTGAGCTGACTTGCAGCATGGACCAGGGCATCCTTAACAAAAACAAAGCTGACAAAACACCAGAGATTGCCGTAAAAATAGAAATGTAAGTTGTCTACAGTGATTGTAGTTCTGGTGCCAGGCCACAGATCAGTTAGTGCTGCAAGACTTTTTCTGAGTGGAACGGATATAGCAGCAGGGTCCCAAGTCTCCTGGGCAAGCCGCTCACTCATTAGGACCTGCCATTACCAGTACCAATGTTATGCATGTATGTGACGTGCATTCTGTTATTGTATGCTCTACTTGTCAGTGTGCAGTTTCCTGACATTCACTTATGTCACTCTTTATTCAGAAAGGAAGAAGCTTTTGATAATTTGACAAGACAAGCTCTTAAACGATCTAGGTCATGGCCTTCACTGTCTGTGATTGTGAACATATTTTCTGAAAGCCCTGTCAGTCATCACAGCTACATTTTCTCCCAGAGACCTCCTGGCAGAGTAGGATTTTTGCTAATTTACCCATTTGTGGCTGTATATACATAGTGTGTGAGTGAGTATATGCATTTTGGGATTTTTTTATCCTCTGCAAGTCACTAAACAGTCGGTTAAGATTTCCTGTGTTCTGTTCCCAGCAGGATTTTGTATAAAGGTCCTCTAGTACAAGACAGACAACTGTCTAAGGATAGCTGAAAGAAGGAAAGGCCGTTTAGTGGTGTTTTGTGTTTGTTCATTGTTGTGGAAATATGAGAACTGGTGGCAAGGGCCCTGTCTATTGAGCACTCAAGTCTCTGTCAGCTGTCGGGGCCTGTTAAAAATTGAGTGTTTTATTTTCTTTGATGTTCGCATTTGAGAATAGGGAAGTAGGAATTAAACAACAGATGCATAAAGCTGTATTTTAATTTTCAGAACCGTAATTTACACCTGATAAATTATACAGAGAAAGGACATGAGCTGAGGTGGCACTATAACTATTGAAAATAAATATTCTGTGGAAAAATATTGAAAGCTGAGAAATATGCACTTCCTGCCAAAGTTACAGATATAAATATTTTGCCCACAGAATAGAAATAGAAAATACAAATAAAAAATGTATATTGAAGTCTAACCTTTTGGAAAGTAAAATTAAAATATAAGGGCAAATCGACAAATCTGTTCCAATTTCTTGAGCATATAAAGAAGTAATGTCAGTAAAGAGCAGACAAATGCATCACTTGCATCATCCCAGCTATGATGTTCACTTGTTATTGTACACGAAAAGATTGGAAAGAAAATGTTGTTAGTAACTCAAGTGTTAGACCAATACATGTTGAGATAAACCCTCAGCAAGAAAAAGTAAACTGATCAATTACTTCATCACTAAATAGAAATGTTTATGTTTAAAGTCCTAATTATTTCATGTAGAAGGATGCCAGTAAGTAAAAATAGAGAGAAAGTCAAATGCCATTTCCTTTGCTGCTTAAGAGAGAACGGTAAAATTTGGACATGTTTCTCTATTTATTTCTAATTTCTACTTTATTTTTATGAAGGAAAATTAGATCAATATGTAAAAAAAAGCATGTTTTTATCTTTGGTTGAGTCAATTTTAAAAAAAGGCTTGTGTTCCTATCTATTTGACTACCATGAACAAATTCTCTTAATGGCTTTCATTTTTTCCTCAATGTTGCTTTCAAAGAATAACAGAAAAGATGAAATCTTGTTTTAAGAAATGTAAAATTAATTTTAACCAACAAGTTGTTGCTATAAGAGTTTTTAACTTCCATAAATATTCAACAAACTATAGAGCCAGTGGTCACTGTTTGGCTAAAAGTGAATTGTGCGAAATAGTCACATTGTTAGACTTAAAGATTTTACAATTCTTTTATTTAGGTTTGGGGGTAGGGAGGTGGTGGTACTTGGTACCTGGACAAAAAATAAGCTTAGGTTATAGCAATTCTTAATTTATAAATAGGAAATAACAAACCTGTTGGTCTTAAGAGGTACTCACATTGGTTTGAAAATAGAGACACTAAACTCTTTTCTGGACATAACTGATTTTGAAGTTCTTACATAAAAAAACTCCCTATTTTGAACTTTTTGTGAATCGTGTCTGTACTTTGTTGCTGTTCATTATTTGAGAAGGTTGCTGCTTGTTAACTGAGAATCTCTCATGGGGTCTACTTTGTCAAGTTCAGCAAAAGTTTCAGTGACATGAATCGGAATTGTTTGCATCCAATAGGCAGTTGACTAGTAGCGGTTTTGCTGTCTGTCCAAATTCCAAACACAGCACTGAATGTTTTAAAGCACTTGTATTAATTTCAAACCAATTACCTTAGATTCATCATCTATGATGCCATCTGAAATACTATTAAAACTGTTGACTAAACTGGGAAAGTTTGCATTTCTAAAGCTTTAATGAAATTCGTTTCAGTCTAACCCTTTTTCAAACAGAGATCAGCGGCTGTTTATTAGACCAAAACATCCATCCTGTTAAGCTGGTGTATCACTTGCCTTGAGTTGATGGTGTTTCTTTCCCTATCTTATAGGCTTGCCCTGAAATATGGAGACAGTACCATTTAACGGTAAATATATTTTTTTTACTAAAACTTAATTTTAATTTTACTGTAGCAGAATTTGCCTGTCACAGTTTATCATTTTTAATGGATTATCACAGACAAATCAGTAATTTTAGTTTTGTATTCTATGACTTGGCATGTGAATGTAGTTGCAATGGTGTGTCAAAGAATGGCGTTGTATCAGTAGAGCAGCAATTATTGTATCATGTTGCTCATTTTTAAAGACTATGCCCGGAAAAAGATATATTCAGGTAGAATCCACTGAATAAAATGGACATTTGCCAGCATTGCTGATTGCACGGCAAGGAAGCACATATACCTGTTACAAATAGATGGGAGTCTGTTCCTTCTGTGATTGTATTCATTTTATTTTATTAAGAAATACAAAATAGTCCTGAGCGCAATCAGTCTTTGTGCAGTTCATTCCATTCAGAATATTCAAGGAGAACTCGATTTCCTTACTTGATTGTGCAGCCATGTTAGATTACACACCTCAAGTGATACTCCTGCTGTCCTCATATTTTATGGAAGAATATTTTAAATTGCATGGTCCACATTTGAGTTCATTCTGATTGCCATGCTAAAAAGTTGAAGGAAATATGGAAAACCTGCCAGTGGAATTGTTATGTTATGGCTGTGTTAAATTTTAGAGCCTATGTCCTCCAGTAACTGACTGATTTAATTGCTGGAGCTGCTAGATTTGGCAAGCGACTGATGTTAGGCCTTTGTCAAAAGAGCAGTATCCCAAAATGAAGTAAACTCTATAGGGAAGTTGTTTAGCAAAAACATCAGTGTCTTTGATCAAGGCAGCTAAATCCATTTAAAATGATGAGTGATCTTCCATGTGTACAGTTCCTGAACACTTTGAAGTAATGCTTTTTATTTCTAAATTAAGCATACTTTCTTTAATCTCTATGATCATTAGATTTTTTTGTTGCAAGTAACAAAAATGTTATTTCAGCTATGTGCAAAACGGACAGAAGCCTCAAAGCAGCATGACCCTTCTTTTTAAATTTTAATTCCAGTATAGGTTTTCTCATGAATCTTACCATTAGAATTAATTAAACTAAGTTATGAGATTTATTGCAGGAAAACACAAAATCCTGGATCAGTAAAACCGACATAAGATATAACTTTCTTTTGATTGTGACATTGACCTATAAATATAAAGTGATCCATATCTTATTATTTTGTCTCGTAATCTACATCATTTTGTTTAAAAGCCCCCATCTAATTCCTATTGTTTTGATTTCTTTTTAATTAAGAGTAATTTGTAAAACTTTAATTTGCATGAGGCAACACTATGAATAATGAATTGCATGCTTTTTGTTGGTAATGGCAAAGTATAAGCTGTTGATCACATCCTCTACATGCCGAAACAATGTTATACTCAGTGCCACAGTGACTTGAAATTCAACTGTGTCAGATGCATTTGTAAACCCCTACCAGCAAAAATGAAGTGTATTAAAATAACACGCAAACAATACCTGAAGGTTTGAAATTGGTTAGATCCTTCTTGGTTACTGGATCTGTCACTGCAGTTTCTGTGATCTATGTACCTCAGGATATGTCGGCATTCTTACAGCAGCAGGTAAAAAGGCCCTCAAAAAGCCCCCCTGGACTTAGTTAAAAAATCACAATTTTCAAGAATAGTGTGTAAATAAAAATAAAATTGAGAGCCTGCAGTATATTAGATAAAAAAAGGAAATGGCATGGTTACGCTGTCATAATAAGAAAGATCCTCCTACAGGACATGTTTACATTAGTGTCACTTTCTAAAAAGGCAGTTCCTGAATTAACATTCTGAGGGGCTAGAGGACTTGCACAGCTCCTGACAAATCTGTTTTTCCATCAGATTTTCTGTAATTGTATATTCTGAAAAAACAAATTTTTTTTGTAGAATTCAGAATTACAAATCACATGAACAGGCCATAATGCCAAGAACTAGGAAAAAATGAAAACAACTGATTTTTGGATATGGTGCAAAAATGTTAATGACTTTCAAAGGACTCCATCAATTTGTTATTTTTTTCCTTTGTTAAGCCACTGGATGCAACTTATGTATTTGAATATTATAAATGAATATTTTACTCTTCAAAGAAGATTAAAACAACTGAAAACATTTTAATATACATTTTCCTATACATGATTCATTAACATTTGATTTTAAATACAATAAGTGTATGTTTTCTGCATTCAGTATGGAACAGCTACCTTTCTTTAAGTTGAGCATTCAGCCAGAAAAATCGTTCAACTGTTTATTTTGGAACATCACTGAGGTACCAGTAATTGTATGATAATATGCATTAAGATTGCTTATTTGTTCATGAGCCATGTTCTGATTTGCACCAAACAAGCAGTATATAGTTATGATTCAATGCAGTTAAAGACTGTATTTTTAAGAGCACACTGTGTTCACTGTAAATCTCATGCTGTCCTACCTCTAACACATTATCACAAAGGAACAGAAGACAAATATAATTAAAACTTCAATAAAAGTTAAAATAGCTATGAAGTAAATGCTGGTTTGCATATTGCAGTGTAGATCCATATTATAACTTGTGTGGCAGGTTATTCATTGAAGTATTATGGTTTGCATGAGAAACACACTTCAGTGAGCTTTGATTTTGGAATACATTCACTGTCACAGAAATCCTGATGATCATTTACTGTAACATTTGCAGCAGAAGCATCATGCGGCCTAATGTAAATAGTATAGATTTTCGCCTGCTGAGATACAGTCACATATAGATAAAACCTTGCTAATATATTATATGTGCTGGTATGTATTTGAACAGCAATGATGCAGTAATGTGAATACTTAAGTGCGTGGGATTGGGAGCAGGCCATTCAACCATCAAACCTGTTCTGCCATTCAGTTAGAGCATGGATGTTCTGTACTTCAACTCCATTTACCTGTCTTTGCTCCCTATCTCTTTTTACCCTTACCTAATGAAAATGTATCGATTTCAGTCTTGAATATTTCAATTGACCTAGCATCCATAGCATTTTGTGGGAGAGAATTACAGATTTCCACTATCCTTTGTAAAAGTGCTTCCTGATTTCACCGTTAACTGGCCTAGCTCTAATTTTAAGATTATGACCCCCTTTTCTTCATTCCCCATCACGAGAAATAATTTCGCTTCATCTAGCCTATCATTATCATTTTAAACATCCCAGTTAGATCACTCCTCAACCTCCTAAACTCACAGGAATATGAGCCATGTTTATGCAACCTGTCCTTGTAATTTAACTGCAAGAAAGACTTTTATTTGTGCAGCACCTTTCACGACCTCAGGGCATCCCAAAGTAATTTACAGCCAACAAAGTACTTTTGAACAGCAATTACTGTAGCAGTATAGGAAACACAGCAGCCAATTTGTGCACAGCAAACTCCCACAAACAGCAATGTGATAATGACCAGATAATCTGTTTTTGTGATGTTGATTAAGGGATAAATATTGACCAGGATACCAGGGATAACTCCCTTGCTCTTCTTTGAAAATAGGTCCATGGAACCTTTTACATCCGACAGCAGATGGGGCCTCAGTTTAACATCACATCCAAAACACAACGCCTTCAACAATGCAGTATTCCCCAAATACTGCACTGTAATGTCAGCTTAGAATTTTGTGCTCAAGGGCTGAATTTTGCAAGGCACCAGATTTCACCCTCACCCCAGCTAAAAAGTTGTCAAGGGGCACACCGGCTGCCCCACAGCCATTTAACGGCCAGTAGACTGGAGGCAGGATTTCCACCTCTCAAGAACAGTAAGTCCCACTTCAGAGAGCTGCCATTCAATTAGAGGCTGGCAGCTATCCTGCACTCTGGGATGGAGGCATATGATGTTTTGGATCGGAATTTGGGTAGGTGTTTGAAGGCCTCATCAAGTGCCCAACTGGCAGGCCCTGGCGAGGGTGTGGGGCTTGAGAGGCCAATGGGGGGGAAAGGCAGCTTGGGTAGGCCTCCGATGGGTCTGGGGGCCTGTTAAGGAGGGATTCTCCCCCCGCCCCCCCAAACCACCACCACCACCCTGTGCAGGGAAACCTGCTGCGATGACTGCTTGGTGTGGGTCTCTCCTACCATTGGTTAAATTCCAGTGGCAGCGGGATGAAGCCCTTAAGTGGGAAATAATTGCCCACTGGCAGGCAGACTGCCCGATGCCACCCCCGCTGGTGTCATTACTGTGGGCCCAGGGGCAGGTGGGTAGGTGGAGGGCCGGCTGCCCGCTGGATTTAATTAGCCCCTTGCTTTCAAACCTGCTGGCTCGGTTGGGGGGGAGGTAAAATCCAACCCCAAATCTCTGGAGTGGGACCCAGAACTTTCTGACTCGAGAGGTGAGTGCTACCCACTGAGGCATGGCTGATACTTCAAACCCTGGTAACATGCTGGTAAATTTCTGCTGTACTACCTCCAAGACCAATATACCTTGTCAGAGCTGAAAGACTGAATGCAGGGATGGCGTATGACCAAGGCCGGAATTTTCTGTGCCAGTTGGCGTCAGGTGTCATGACATCCATGAGTGGACAATATGGCAGGTAGGCCAAAAATCTGTTTCATGCCATTGTGAAACCAGTTTGCAATCATCCGTTTCGCCCCTTCAATAGCGAGCCATGTTTCCCACTGCCGCACAACGGGAGCTTCATTTTCATACAACTGCATTTCATAATAACCCCTGCTGCCAGAACCATCCCTCCACATCAAATTTACTGCCCATGTCGATAGGAAAACATGCCGGTACAGAACACGTCTTGACAAGTGTGACGTGCAGAAGTCGGGACTTACTGCCAGGGCCTTGCTCAGATTGCGGACATCCAAGGCGCAGAATATGCTGGAGCCTGACAGCAACTGGACTCTGGAGGAACGTGCATTCTCGTGGACACGGATCCACCACGAAGTAGCTCGCGGAAGATGGAAGGTCACAGTTGAAGTCTGCTTCGGGACATCAGTGTCTTGGCCATGGTCTGCTATGGATGATTGTCAAAGGGGTGGAGAGGAAGGTGTAGGTTTGACTGGGAAAGGAAGGTGTACCAGGGGCAATCAGGTCCGGGGTTGGTGAGGTTGGGAGGGGGGAATGTTGGTGTCGGGGGGTGGGAGGGAGTATGGGTGGGAGGAGGATGTAACAATGAGAATGCGCCAACTGGGGAGGTTGTGGAAGGGGAGAGGAAGGTTTAAGGAAAGGACTTCAGGAGGGGGAGGACTTTGGAGGGGGTCGAACGAGTTCAGAGGGGGGTCAGGACTTCAGGGGGAGGAACGAGTTTTGGAGGAGGCGAACGATGGTGTCAGGTGGGTGAGGTTGGGATGGGGGGAGGGGGGAATGGGGGGAGGAAGGTGTAACGGGAAGAATGTGGCAACTGGGGAGGCAGGTATAAGGGGGAGGTAGGTGTAAGTGAAGGAGTTCGGAGGGGGGGTCAGGATTTCAGGGGCAAGAACTAGTTCGGAGGGGGGATGGAGTCCGGAGAGAGGAGGGAGTAAGGCAGGGAGATGTCCAGGTGAACATACAAGGGAGGGGTCTGTGGAGTTAATGACTGCCTCCTGGGGAGCGAAATGAGGTTGGATGTGGTAGGACGGAATGGTGAGAAAGGGAGAGCAGAGTGAGCCGATGGGGTGGGAGGGTGAGGGTGCGATGAAAGCGGGAGAAGGGACAGCGAGGGTAGTTGGTGGGGCCTAGGAGGCAGACACGTACCCTGGGGGTGGGAAAGAGGAGGTTGGGGTCAGGGATGTCAATGTGGATGGGGATGGGATTCTCAGGCGAGTAAGGAACGTGCACTTCCATCTGGACATCCCAGAAAACAGGATTCTGGCTGGTAGGTGATGGACAGCTGGACAGCGTCAGGGGAAAGGACAGGGTGGCTGGGGGAGGGGAAAGGACAGGAGACCTAAAGACAAGCTTCACCAGTATCATGCTTCTAAAATTGAAAGTAAAAGGAGCCTCATGTTGGGCGGCAACAGGTACTGCATGGGAGTGTGATCAGTGGGTGGGCGGAGATGCAGGTCAGTTCAGATGGACAACTGAAAGCGAACCCCAACAGGCAGCATTGAAAAAGCTCAAGATATTGAGATGAATGTGATGGAGGAAGGATCCACGTGCATGGGAGAGTGCTTGCACAAAGCTCTGAAAGACCCTGCCCCCCACACACTTCTCCCTCCAGAATCACTCGTGGGCCTCCTGCGTGCAGCTGAACTGCTAGCGTGGGGGTGGGTGTTGGCGGTGATGCAGGTGGAGGACTCGCAAAGCCTGTAAATGAAGCTAAAAGACACCATTGCACATTATTCAGTGAAAGTGAATATATTTTCCAATTATAAAGTGACAAAATGTGTTCATCCGTACAACCGCATGTGATCAGAAATTCTTAACTTTTCTAGGCCTACCACTTCTTCCAGGTGCTGCCCTGACATCCGCAGCAGCGGTGGAGACAGCCTGTGCAATGGTTGGCCCTGTTGCCTCTGATGACATCAACATGCATCCGCTGGAGAACTGAGGCCTTGAGGACCCCAGCTTGCTTTGGCTGTCCTCCTGTGGGCCAGCCGCTTACTCTGCAGTGACAGAAGACAAGGTTGAGGGGGTCACAGGCAAAGGGGACTCAGAGGGAGAAGATAGCCTCTGAGACTCCTAGGTGGATGATCCAGGAGTGTCCAGCTGCCTCTCCTCCTTTCAGGTGCCCGAGGGTCCCAGCCTGACTCCTTGAAGGGAAGGAGCACCTGGAGGGACATTGAGGTGCCCCATTTCCCCCTCGCATTGCCACTGCAGGAACTCATCCATGGCTACCGTGATAGAGTGCAGGTCTGCGCGCATCTCCGCTTTCTTCTGGATCAGGGTCTCGATGGCATTTGCCATCCTTCCCATGGAGACTTCCATACATGCACATGTGGGCACCACTTCATCAGAGAGCAGGCAGATGCTCTCTTCTGACTTCTGTGCAACTCTGTTGAGGGCTTCCAACAGCTCTGCATGATGTTCCCCCGCCTTCTGCTGACTCCATGATGAGCTGGAAGGCCAAATCCAGAGGCTCATCATCTAACTCGGACCTCACAGATGCCTCTTCCTCAGCAGTCCTCCAAGTGCCATGGAGCTCGGCTGAACCTGCTTCCTTCTGCTGATGACACGTGTCCGTGTGGTGACCACCAGATTATGAACCAGAGCCTGCTCTGGATCTAGGTCCCACCGAGGTGTGTGTCTCTGCGCTGATGGAGGGTGTGGGTAAGCACTGTGACGGGTCTTCCAGGCTGCTTATTTCCAGCTCTGTAGTGGAGGAAATGTCCTCTTGGCTGAAGGTGAGGACCTGGATGGAGCTGAGGGACTGGCTGGCTGAGGGTGTCAGTCGCTTGGCAGAGCTCCCTGTGAACCAAAGTAAAGATGATTAGTGCAAGGTAGCAGAGTCAAAAGCAGGAGAGAGAGCACTCAAGGCTCCGTTGAGAGAAGGATGATCTGGTGCAGGATCCTCACATGGGCGTTCGCTGCTGACCTCACCGTTGCCGCAGGTACAGTCCACATCATCACCAGTCAGCGCAATGGCACACTCCTCAAAGTGAGTGAGGGGCCTAATGTTGGCCTCTTCACCCCAGGCCTGGGACCTCGTCCTGCTGTTGTGAGCCAGCTTCTCCTACATGAAAACAGATGCCAAGAGCGTGAGCAGGGCACATGGCACTGCATGGAATGTTTGTTTACTGAGTGGAGCCATGGACGGGATGAGGACATGAGTTTGAGAGGCTATGAGTCTGATGGAGATGTTGAGGTGTGTGTGAGTTAGTGGTGTTGTCCCTTGAGGTGTGAGATCCCTGTGGATGTGTGATGGGTTTGTGAGTGTGAGTTGAGAATAATGAGAAGAGTGACTTACCCTGGCAGAACGGATGAGACCATTCATCCTCTTTCAGTATTGGGTGGCTGTCCTCTTTTGCAGGGCGTTGACACTGACCACTGCTGCCACAGCCTCCCATGCTGGATTGGTGACCTTGCCTGCTGGCCTTCATCCAGAGCAGGGGTAGAGAATTTTGCAGCGAGCCTCCACTGCACCCAGTAGACATTTGAGGGAGGCGTCGCTAAATCTGTGGGCAGCATGTTTCCTTCCTTTGGCAGCCATCAGTTCGCAGCAGGGTCCTATCCTTTGAAGCGTGTTAGCTCTTTGCAGGGTCGGCCTTTAAACATGGCACCTGGTTTACTGAAGGCCTGACGTGACGGCGGGGTGGGCGAAGGAGATGATGCCCCGCCAGTGACCTGGTGTGTTTCCCGGGAATGCATGATTGGGACAATACGGTGTGAAAAGCCGCCATTGCAGCCAGCAGGTTAAACATCCTTTTTCCCACCCGCTACCGCACTAAGTGCAAATCTAGGACTATTCCGCCCCAAGACTCAGTACCTTTGAAGCATCACTTCCTCACTTTTAAGTTCCAGTTGTCTGCTGGTTAAGGTCAACATCCACTTATCCTTTTATCTTTGTGTAACTGACCATTATATCTCTTTGCTGCCTCTTTGTGTCCACCTCACAGCTTTTACTCCTACCTAGCTTTGTATCGTCAGCAACCTTAGATACGTTGCTCTCTGTCTCTTCGGCTACGTCATTAATATAGATTGTAAATAGCTGAAGCCTCAGCACTGATTCTTGCGGTACTCCACTACTTACAGCCTGCCAACTTGAAATTGCACCATTTATCTTTACACTTTGCTTCCTTCCCATTAATCAATCCACTATCCATGCTACTTTAATACTCCTAATTCCTCAAGCCTTTATCTTGCATATTAAATTTTTGTGTGGCACCTAATCAAATGCCTTTTGGAAATCCAAGTATATTACATCTACTGGTTCCCCTTTATCTACCCTCTTAGTTAAGTCCTCAAAAAACTCTAATAAATTTATCAAGCAGGATTTCCTTTTTGTAAAACCATGTTGACTTTTTCTGATCATTTCAAAGTGCATTATTAAGACTTCATTTAATAGGTTCCAGTATTTTCCTGACGACTGATGTCAAGTTAACTAGCCTGTAGTTCCCTGTTTTCTCTCTCCCTCCTTTCTTGAATAGCGATGTTACATTTGCTAACTTCCAAACTGCTAGGGCCATTCTAGAATCTAGGAAATTTTGGAAAATCATAGCCAGCGCATCCGCTATCTCTGTAGCTAACTCTTTTAGAATCCTAGCATGTATGCCATGTGTCCTGGGGATTTGTTGGATATTAGCCCGTTTAGTTTCTCCAATACTTTATCTCTGCTGATATAAATGTCCCCAATTTCCTCACTCGGTTTTTAGCCCCTAGGTTATTGTCTATTTCTGGTATTTAACTTGTGACTTCTATTGTGAAGACAGACACAAAATATTTGTTCAATTTTTCTGACATTTTCTCATTTTCCATAATTTCTCCTGAGTCTACCCCTAAGGGACTAATATTTACTTTAACTACTCTCTTCCTTTTTATATACTTGGAAAAGCTCTTACAACCTGTTTTAATATTCCTCACTAGTTTATGCTCACATTCTATTTTCTCCCTTTTTATCAATTATTTGGTGGCCCTTTGATGCTTTCTAAAACACTCCCAATTATCAGGCTTACTACTATTCTTTGCCACATTATAAATCTCTCCTTTTAATCTAATACTATCTTTAACTTCCTTTGTAGGCTGAAGATTAATCTTTCTTGCTGAGTTTTTATTTTTAATTGAACTATTTTTATTGAACATTTTGAATTGTTTCTTTAAATGCTTCCCACTGTTCATTTATGACCATATCTTTAAGCCTATTTACCCAATCCACCTTAACCAGCATACCTTTATAATTGACTTAAAGTTGAAGATTTTTTATTTGGGACTGGAGTTTGTCACTTTTAAACTGAATATGAAATTCAAGTGTATTATGATCACTTATTCCCAGTGGATCTTTTACAATGAGACTGCTGTTTACCCCTGCCTCAATGTACTATGCTAGATCTAAAATAGCTTTATCTCCGTCTGGCTGAACTTGTTCTCACACTGAACAATTTCTCCTTTAACTCCTCTCACTTCCTCCAAATAAAAGGTGTGGCTATGGGTACCCGCATGGGCCCCAGTTATGCCTGTCTCTTTATGGAGTATGTGGAACATTCCTTGTTCCAGTCCTACTCCAGCCCCCTGCCACAACTCTTTCTCCGGTACATCGATGATTACTTCGGTGCTGCTTCATGCTCTCATCGGGACCTGGAAAAATTTATTAATTTTGCTTCCAATCTCCACCCTCCATCATTTTCACATGGTCCAGCTCTGACACTTCCCTTCCCTTCCTTGATCTCTCTGTCTCAATTTCTGGCGATAGACTGTCCACCAATATCCATTACAAGCCTACTGACTCCCACAGCTACCTCGACTACAGCTCCTCACACCCCGCTTCCTGTAAGGACTCCATCCCATTCTCTCAGTTCCTTCGCCTCCGTCGCATCTGTTCTGATGATGCTACCTTCAAAAACAGTTCCTCTGACATATCCTCCTTCTTCCTTAACCGAGGTTTTCCACCCACGGTCGTTGACAGGGCCCTCAACCGTGTCCGGCCCATCTCCTGCGCATCCGCCCTCATGCCTTCTCCTCCCTCCCAGAAACATGATAGGGTCCCCCTTGTCCTCAGTTATCACCCCACCAGCCTCTGCATTCAAAGGATCATCCTCCGCCATTTCCGCCAACTCCAGCATGATGCCACCACCAAACACATCTTCCCTTCACCCCCCCGGCGGCATTCCATAGGGATCGTTCCTTCCGGGACACCCTGGTCCACTCCTCCATCACCCCCTACTCCTCAATCCCCACCTATGGCACCTCCCCATGCCCACGCAAAAGATGCAATACCTGCCCCTTCACTTCCTCTCTCCTCACCGTCCAAGGGCCCAAACACTCCTTTCAAGTGAAGCAGCATTTCACTTGCATTTCTCCTAACTTAGTCTACAGCATTCGTTGCTCCCAATGCGGTCTCCTCTACATTGGAGAGACCAAACATAAACTGGGCGACCGCTTTGCAGAACACCTGCGGTCTGTCCTCAAGAAAGACCCAAACCTCCCTGTTGCTTGCCATTTTAACACTCCACCCTGTTCTCTTGCCCACATGTCTGTCCTTGGCTTGCTGCATTGTTCCAGTGAAGCCCAACGCAAACTAGAGGAACAGCACCTCATCTTCCGACTAGGCACTTTACAGCCTTCCGTACTGAATATTGAGTTCAACAACTTTAGATCTTGAACTCCCTCCTCCATCCCCACCCCCTTTCCGTTTCTTCCCCCTCCCTTTTGTTTTTTCCAATAATTTATATAGATTTTTCTTTTCCCACCTATTTCCATTATTTTTAAATCTATACCTTTAATGCCCTGTCAGTCTTTCCACCCCACCCCCACTAGAGCTGTACCTTGAGTGTCCTGCCATCCATTCTTAATTAGCACATTCGTTTAGATAATATCACCACTTTCAACACCTCTTTGTTCCTTTGTTTGTGACATATTTTGATTATCTGCTCCTATCACTGCTTGCTTGTCCCTACAACCACCATCCCCCCACCTTAAACCAGCTTATATTTCACCCCTCTCCTAATTTTACTCAGTTCTGTTGAAGGGTCGTGAGGACTCGAAACGTCAACTCTTTTCTTCTCCGCCGATGCTGCCAGACCTGCTGAGTTTTTCCAGGTAATTCTGTTTTTGTTTTGGATTTCCAGCATCCGCAGTAGTTTTTTGTTTTTATCTCTAGTATTGTTCCAGGAAACTGTCATGAAAGCATTTGACAAACTGGCCTTCCAGACCATCTTTGTCAATTTGATTGGTCCAGTCTATATGAAGATTAAGATCCCCCAGACTTCCACAATTATTACATCCCCTTCGTAACAAGCTCAACCTATTTCTTGCTTTATGCTTTGTCCAGTGGCAGTGAAGGGACCTATTAACCAACCCCAACGTTTTTTGACCCTTGTTATTATTAATCTCCGCCATAGTAATTCTAGTTCCTGAGCCAAGATCCTGTCTCACTACTGGCCCTATATTATCCTTTACCATAAGAGCTTCTCCTCCATTTCCTTCGTGTCAATTATAGTATCACCTGCATCTGTTTTTAATGGGCTCACACTCCCCTCTTCTCATAATTTATTTACAAAAGGATGTGTTGTTAGCTTTGATATTGCAGTAAGGGCTTGCAACTGAGATTGTGGGAGCATCAACTAAAACAGACTAAGTGTACTTAATTCCATGTTGAGCAAAGAAGATGTAGTTTTCTGCAAAGGCTCTGCAGACATCTACACAAATGAGTGGTTCATAATTAAGATCCATGCTGCCATCTACTGGGGAAAAGATTCCTTGCACCTTGACAGAAAATTTCAAGGCTTTGTTGAATTGTATTTTGTCGTACTGCGACCACATGCCAAAATTTTCCTTCAGAAAATGTGTTCAGAGGTAGTCTTGTTCTTTGTGGTTCTATAACAGAGTAATGCACAGGTTAATACCAGATGATTGGAAAACTTAGGAACTGTAATTCTGCTGTGGTCATGTGATATTTAAAAATTTATACCGTGAACATTTATATCATGCCTTTGTTTCTGTTTAAGAGGAATTTGTGTTATTTTTGGTATTCTGAACCTTTTATATGGTTTTTACCTTGTCTGTTTAATTTTGAAGATAACTTTCATCTTGTGTCATGAAGTGAATGTAGAATAGATTTGTGTTTTGTCTTCTAGAGATTAGACTGAATACATCTGAGCTTCCTATCACTCACAAGTAGAGGCCAGTACTCAGTGAGAAGTGACCTTTTTTACAGTTCTTGGACATAGAGTTTGTTTTGTTTTTTGTTTCATCAGCTATGGTTCAGTTGGTAGCAATCTTGCCTTTGAGTCAGTCCCACTACAATACAGTACTGAATGAGTGCTGCACTGTAGGAGCTGCTGTCCTTCAAATGAGACCTCAAACCGAGGCCCTGTCTGCTCTCTCAGATGGACATAAATGACTCCATGGCACTGTTTCGAAGAAGGACAGGAGAGTTATCCCCAGAGTCTTGACCAATATTTATTGCTCAATCAACATCACAAACAGAATATGACACTGTCACATGTTATCATTATCATGTTGCTGTTTGTTAGAACTTGCTGTGTGCAAATAGACTGCCACGTTTCCTACATTGCAACAGTGACTAGATATCAGAAATATCTCATTGGCTGTAAAGCGCTTTGACATGTCCTGTGGTTGTGAAAAGTACTATATAAATGCACGTATTTTCTCCAGTTGCTGTTTGTGAAACCTTGTGCAGAAGGGAGTGCACATCAAATTAACCTGCTCAGATGTGTTTCTAGGTGACGTGATAAGGAACTGCAAAGTCAATTTCTTTTGGAAACGGGTGTAAAATTAAATTTATTCATCCTCCCTTAATTGTTCATGTTTATCTCCTGTTCTTAGTTCTTTAAATGTCCCTCTGTTTCTGTTTATTTTCCATTTTCAGTTTTCTTGTTTCTTTGTATGGCTCACACGCTTTCATTGTCTTTGTTGCCATTTTGGACATCATTCTCTGATCCCACCTCCTGCATGTGACCAGTCTTTTAAAAGCATTTTCTCAAAGTTGGGAGATGAGTTTGTGAGAGGATGAAAGAGAGCTGATGCCTATACTGCTGATGGTCAGTCCAAATGCTTGCTTCACTGGAATAAAAAACAAAAAATGCTGGAAATACTCAGCAAATCAGGCAGCATCTATTGAGAGAGAAACAAGAGTTAACATTTCAGTTCAATGACCCTTCTTCAGAACTGGAAAAAGTTAGAAATGTAACAGGTAACAGGTTTCAAGCAAGTGAAAGGGGAAGAGTGGATAAAGAAAAAAAAGGAAGGTCTGTGATAGAGCAGAAGGCAGGGGAGATTAAATGGCAAAAGAGTCGACTTGCCAACCAGCCAGCACCCTTTTCTCCTGTAGTATAAATTGGTGTGATCGTTTGAAATTTGGCATTCTTGTGTTTGTCCTGATGAACGCAAGATGAAACGCTTCGGCAACATGTCTCTCTCATCAGCAATAGACAAATGAGTTGTGGTGCAAGGCCAAAGTAAATGATAATAGGACAAGTGAAGAAACAAAAGATATATCTAGAGGAAGTGTGAATGGCAGAAAGCAAAATCAAGAGAAAATGAGAGCAAAACCAAAACCTGCAAAGAGAAAGGAAATAAAATGGGAATAGAGATTGCAATCTGAAATTGTTGTACTCGATGTTGAGTCCAGAAAGTGTTTTTCTCTCCACAGTTGCTGCCTGATCTAAGTATCTCCAGCATTTTCTCTTTTTATTTCAAATTTCCAGCATCCGCAGTATGTTGCAACATTCACTGACCTGCACAAAGGAAGTATTAAGAAAATAATCTCTCCTTCTGAAGGAGAATTAAGGTATTAAGAAATAATCTCACTCACCTTCTAAAACATATGCAGATGGTAGAGAAACCGAAGGTCTCATGCAGGGACTCAAAGATGGCTGGGGCTAGGAGGAAACAAGTTTTCAAGGTTGGACAGGAATGGAGAAGGGCTCAGATATAGAGTAGTTGGGGAATGTTGGTCAGGCAGGTAGGGACAGGGCAGGGGAAAGAAGCTTCTTTCTGAGAGCCTTCGGGGTGTATAGTAATTGGGTGTAAAGGATCAGGAGCAGCGTGGGATAATATGGCATCAAATCTCAAATCTGATTGATCTGTATGAACCCTATTGATGCCAATAGTCGAGTTGCTTATCACAGACCAATTGCTTGTCAAGTTTCATTCTTTCAACTCTTGTTAGTTGCTGGGAGTTATGTGTGAGTGCTGTACCTGAACTCACACTGATCCTTTCTTGTGTTGTACTTGACGATTGAAAGACCTCTTCTCAGCTCGCCATCCTCCCCGCCAATGTTTTCAACCCATTTGAGTTTGAGAACCTGGGCTCTGTGAAATCTGAGGAAGGAACCCATGCCCCATTGCTCCAGGACCTGTGTTCTGGGGCATCTATCCACTATGCCGCTAGACTGTACGTTTTTTCCATTTTTAACTGGGCTGCTGTGTGTTCTGTTTCTGTCTTTTTGTAGTCATATTATGTATTGCTCATGCCTCAGTGGGTAGCAATCTTGCCTTTGAGTCAGAAGGTTGTGCATTCAGGTCCCACTACAGATACTTGAGCACATAATCTCGGCTGACACTCCAGTCCTGTACGTTCAGAGGTGTCATCTTTTGGATAAAATTTTAAACCCTGTCTGTCCTCTCAGATCATCATATAAGTTCTATGGCAGTAT
This sequence comes from Cetorhinus maximus, assembly GCF_964194155.1. Taxonomy (NCBI): domain Eukaryota; kingdom Metazoa; phylum Chordata; class Chondrichthyes; order Lamniformes; family Cetorhinidae; genus Cetorhinus; species Cetorhinus maximus. The sequence continues at coordinate 136,506,428 of NC_135880.1, forward strand.
TTTGAAGTAGAGCAGTGGAGTCCACAATGTCCTGGCCAATATTTATCCCTCAGCCAATATCATTGAAAACAGATTATCTACTCACTATTTCATTACTATTTTGGTGACCTTGCTGTGTGCCAGTTGGCTGCCGCATTTCCTATAGTGATTACACTTCAAAACTATTTCATTGGTTGTAAAGAGCCATAAAAATGAAGAGAGTCAGTATAAACTTCTTCAAGTTTTCTGCCCAAAGGCAGGTCCGACCTACAGCGGCAGAGCCTCCACCATAGGTAGGGAAAGGAGACAGGTCCTGAATCCAACCCAGCTGGAATGGGGATCAAATCCCGTGCTGTTGGCACCAATCTGATCCACACCACCCCCCCCAGCCTTCGAAGAGTCTGAGTTGTTGTGCCAACATACACCTTAACCTGCACGTTGTAGCCTGGAGCTATGGATGGTGATGGTAGAGGCTCCAATTCTTTCCATCACATGGCTGAGCTGGAATCTCTCCCACTTTTACTGCCTGCCATTGACATATGTTAGGAGGATTTATAAGTTGATACTCAACCTGTTTGAACGCTTTATGAACATACTTCGTTGATGGCACTTGGCCATCAAGTCCTGGAGTGGAACTTGAACCCAGAGCTTCTGGCTCAGAGGAGTGACACTACCCACTGCACCACAAGACCCCTCAATATAAAGGGTACAATTCTGAAGGAATTGCTGCTCATTAGAAAGTACTGTGCTTATTCCACAAGTGTAGTAAGTGCATTCCTCACAAGATGTGAGTTACACAGATCTCATTAGTGAAATGAAGATTAGCCTCAAATGTATTTTATTTCGGCAATGTATGTGTATTAACTTATTTTATACAATTAAGTTAAAAAGAAACTTGTGTTTTGTAAATGGAATTTTGGCACAGTATGTTGGTCTGTTGTGTTTTATGCATATGGAGTGATTTGGGGGCCACTTCAAAGTCCATGGGGCAGTTATCATCATGGTGCTTGTGCTCAGTCTGTATTTGTTGAGGAGGATGTAATGACTGTATTGCTGTATGTATAATGACAATTGTACGCATGCTGTTAATTGTACACATACTGATAACACTTGTATGCATGCCAATACCAACTGTTTGTATACTGATGATCATTGTATGCATGTCAGTAGCAATAGTTTATTTGCTGATGCTGTGATGTACCTGTGTTGCTCAACAGGATTTGATATTGGTAGGTACTTTTTCCTCTTTTATTCATGGAAAAGCATGTTCAGACTTGATGTCATTTTTTTGTAATACTAGTGAAGTTAGCAATTTTTTTTCTGCTTTGAATTCACAATGCTTAAGAACAGTTGTGTGGAAACTGGCCATGTTGCAGCATGCGTTGTCTAATGGTTTGGGCTTTCTGATTCATATCTATATCCTCAGTGACTTGGAGGAAACCTAATTGTGGTTGTGAGTTTCTAGTGTACCAGTAATAAATTCCTTATTTCATATGCAAGCTATTTTAGGTAATCAGATGCTGTTATTATCCACATGCATTGTATGTTGGAAGTTCTTGCTCTAGGGTAACAATGAAAGCTGCTGTCTTTAACTATGAGGATATGCAGGGAAGGAGAAAAGCATCAGCAGCTCACTGCACTTGACACAATACAACACTCTAACATTCGGTACTACGGCGAATAACTAGGTGACCATTGGTGACAAGGGTCTTGCACATCCTAATGCTAATTAGCATCCTTGCTGCTAATTTCCTGTTTTCAACTGCAGTGCTGTAAGGGGGCACTAAATGAAGCCCAGGCAGGTTCCCATGGGAAGGGAAAATTACACCTTGTGTTGTTCCTAGACTACTGTTGTGCACCTCCAAGCAGTTAGCTTGTAGTGATATTGGTAGATACCTGGGAGCAACTGGATTGAGTGCCATCTCAGTGAAGGAGGTGGGAAAGGTGCCTGCACACTGAAGGTTAATTGAATAGCTGACAAATGATGAATTAACAAGTCCATTATAGTCAGCCTCATGAGTTAAGATGTTTAGAAATCTTCTCCAATTTCATAATCTCTCAGGGGGGAAAATATGGATTGTTCAGTATGTGAAAAAATAAGAAAGCATGTTTGATCTATGAAAACAAGATGGGTGTGTTTGGTCCTATGTAAACCTCTTCCAATTTCTGAAAATTCTGAAGATCTGAATTTTAACATCACAGCTGAGATCTGGATTGTAATATATGTAAGAAATATCAAATACAAACAACAGTCCGCAAGCAGCAGCAACTTCTAAGCATAGAACATCGCAACAGGCTGTTCAATCCAACTGGTCTGTGTTGGTATTTATCCACTGCACAAGTAATAGTCCTAATCCCATATGCCTATTTTGTTCCCACATTCCTTTATTTCTTTTTTCAACCACTTACCTAATCTATTTTTAAATGTTGACATGGTCTCTGGTTCAGTCACTAACTCTGGATGTAAATTCCACAATCTCACAACCTTCTGTATGGAAGTTTTCCCTGCTCTCTGTACTAAATCTCAAGTTTCATTTTATATCTATCCCCTTCATTCTAACCACACTCAACCACGGCTGAAAAGATAACACAAGCTGAAACGTGGAATTATTGCATCACAGATATTTTAAAAATACATTGTCCAGGATTTTATGGCCCCTCCTGCCTGGCGAGATATTATGGTCCTGCCAAACTGAATGGAGATTTAAATGGCTCGCCGCACCTGCGGCAAGGCCATAAAATCCTGGTCATTGTGTTCACCTGTGGATTCAACATGGCCTGCCATTTCCATTCTGCCATTACTCTCTCACTGCTTGTGCCAGCTTCTTACGTTGGGTTTAGCCCTCTGCAATTGGTTATGCATTCTTTAATGCCCCCTTGCCTTATAGGCAGTAAAAAGTATTTTTCTCTCTGCAAAGTCTCTTTATTTCTGGCACTAAACATGCAGATGCAGAGCAGTATTCATTTTGGTAAATTTTGTAGGGTTGTTTTGAATTGTAAAAATTAATTCATGCGACGCTATATAATTTTTATAAATTGAAACATGCCAAAATATTTTTAAAATTTGGTTCATAATGCATTTTACTGCTGCCAGTTTAGCTGCAGGACTCAAAACAAGCACTGATGGTACTCAAATGGGAGGACCCTTCAGCCAACGTTATGGCTGCCTTCCAGCCATTTTGGTCCCTGTTTAAATACTATGGGGAGGAGTGAGTTCCATAAATGCAATTTTGATAAACTTGAAAAGAATGTAGACATATCAATGGGCAATGCACTGTAACTTCTTTTTTGAAACACATCAATCCTTTTGGAAAATTATAACTGATCATTTACTTCAAGTTTTGCTTCTTTTTAATTATAGCGTAAAGCTTCAACAGCCCCCTTGTCATTTTTCAAAGAACAGGCAATTGGCCAATTCCTCAATCAGCACAACTGAAATTAAGCTATCTGGTCATTCATCCATTTGCTGTTTGTGGGACCTTAATATGTGCATTTTGCAACTGTGTTTCACCTCAGAACATGGAGTGAGAGTACACTATTCTCCTCCTCAAGTCAACTCTGTCATTCCATGACTGAACCTTTGCACCAGCTCCACTTTACCATCCTATACCCATATCCCTTCATTCCCTTAGGGCCCAAAAATCTATCAACCTTGAATATACTCATCGACTGAGCAACTACAGCTCTATCGTGTAGAGGTCTCCAAGGATTGACAACCTCCAACTGAAGAAATTTTTCCCTATCTCAGTCCTCAATGGCCAGCCCCTTACCCTGAGACTTATGATTCCTAGTTCTAGTTCCTAGCCAGGGGAAAGAATCTGTCAGCACCTACTCTGTCAAGCACCCTAGAAATTGTATATGTTTCAATGAGGTCTCTACTCCAAACTCCAAATTCTCCCAAACTCCAGAGAACATAGGCCCATTCTGCTAAATTCTTCCTCATAGGACAGCCCCCTCAACCCAGGAATCAATCTAGTTGCACCCTTCAAAGGCAAGTATATCCTTCCTTCGGTAAGAAGACTAAAACTGTAAACAGTACTCCAGGTGTAGTCTCACCCAGGTCCTACATAATTGCTGTAAAGCTTTCTTGCTCTTATACTAAAAACCCCTTTGCAGTAAAGGCTAACATACCATTTGCTTTCTTAATTATTTCTGTGCCTGCATGTTAATTTTAAGGAATTTGTGTACAAGGACACCCAAATACCTGTGAATACCAACATTTATTTGTTTCTCACCTTCTAAAAAAAATCTGGCTACCCTTTCTTCCTACCAAAGATGATAATTTCACATTCCCCATGTTATGCTCCATCTCCCGCCACCTTGCCCAATCACTTAACCTATCTAAATCCCTTTATAATAAAGACAAACCTTCCCTTTTGTTATTTTGCCCACGCTCTCCCCTTTCACTTGCTTAAAACCTGGTGTATCTCTACATTTTCCCAAATCTGATGAAAGGTCATAAGACATGGGAGCAGAAATTGGGCCATTCAGCCCATCGAGTCTGCTCCACCATTCAACCACGGCTGATAAGTTTCTCAACCCCATTCTCCCGCCTTCTCCCCCTAACCTTTGATCCCCTTACCAATCAAGAACCTATCTATCTCAGTCTTAAATACACTCAATGACCTGGCCTCCACAGCCTTTTGTGGCAATGAATTCCATAGACTCACCACTCTCCGGCTAAAGAAGTTTCTCCTCATCTCTGTTCTAAAAGGTCTTCCCTTTACTCTGAGTCTGTGCCCTCGGGTCCTAGTCTCTCCTAGTAATGGAAACATCTTCCCCACATCCACTCTATCCAGGCCTTTCAGAATTCTGTAAGTTTCAATCAGATCCCCCCCATATCCTTCTAACCTCCATCGCGTATAGACCCAGAGTCCTCAAACGTTCCTCATATGTTAAGCCTTTCATCGTCATTGATCTGAAACATTTCTCTCTCCACAAACACTGGCAGAGTATTTCCAGCATTTTCCAAATTATTTCAGAAATCCAGCCTGTGCACTATTTCGCATTTTTATTAGTGCCACTGCCACTTCTCTTCCAGAATGCCCACCTTGAAGAAGTTCAGCTCTTCTCTCGGGATTTCTGTTTGTCTCTTTTACCTTGTTCACCTTCGTTGCTTCCCTTCTCATGTTTGATCAGGTCTACCAAAATTTGCTTTCACAGCCACATGTCCTTCCTCAGCAACTGTCTCTGACTTTGAATTTAACCCTTCATTTTCAGATCCACCCAAAATTACAGATATCTCCTGGGCATTCAACATTCCACGAACCACTGTCTTCGCTGGATCCTGAGATCCACCCTCAATGCCATTCGCCACCATCTGCATGCTCTCAACCTCTCTTCAACAGCACCAATTCACTCTATCTGAAAACTGTTGGGGTCCAGTTTCATTCCATCTTTTGTCTCATCTTAAACTTTAACAAAAAACATTTTTTCATCCTTTCAGGTGTAAAGGATGCAAACTTCAGGTGTAAAGGTGCAAACTTCAGAAACTCATGGAAACCAACACCCCTCCAGATCCTCCTCCTCCTTCACTTCATTCCGATCCCATCTTTCCCTTCTTCCAATCTCACCCCTTGCCATTTATTTATCATCTTCCCCTCTCTGACCCTGAGCAACCTGCCCTCAGCAAAGGCCTCCATTTTATCCCCTTACACCTCCACCATAATGAAATTTAGAGCTCAGCACGACATTGAGCTCTTTTTCCATCGCCTCTGCACCCACTTTTTTTTGGTTAGCTGTCTCCCCATACACAGCAGATCCTTTTACTAGTCTCCAGTATTTTCATTCCAACAGGACCCCTCCCTTTGGTCTCTTGCCACTCTAAATCATTGAGAATTGCTGACATGACATTGGCTAGCTCAGTTTCTTTGCTCCCCTCACTCATTCTAGCCTCCCTCCGAAATCCTAGCTATGCCTGCCTTTTTGTACGATATGTGAAGCATTCTTTGTTCCAGTCATACTCGGGTTCCCCCTACTTCTTTTCCGAGTACACTGATGATTGTGTCGCTGTTATTTCATGCACAGGCCCTGAACGTGAAAATTTCATCAACTTTCTTCCATTATCCACCCTTCTGTCACCTTAACCAGGTTCATCTCAGACTCTTCCCTTCCCTCCCTTGACTTCTCTGTCTCCATTTCTGGAGATAGGGTATCAACTAAAATTCCCCTCCCCGTCAGAACCAGGATAGGGTTCCCTTCGTCCTCACCTTCCACCCCACCATCCTCCACCACCTCCAACGTGCTGCTACCACCAAAGACATCTTCCTCACCCCTTTCAACATCCAAAGGGACCATTACCTCCGGGATGCCCTGGTACAATCCTCAGACACCCCCAACTAGCCCTCCCCTTCCCACGTCACCTTTCCTTGCAAGTGCAGGAGATGCAGCACTTGGACTTTAACATCCTCCCTTCCAAGACCAAGTACAAGCACCCCAAATGCTCCTTCCGGGTGAAACAGCAATTTATAGGCCAGGATTTTCCGTGCCTGCCAGCACCGGGCGTGTTCGGTGGCACGAGCAGACAATATGTTGCAATCGGTTTCACGACAGCGTGAAACCAGTTTGCGATCATCTGCTCAGCCCGCCAGTGGGGGGGCTGCATTTCTCACCATTTGGACACTGGGATCCTCATTGTAATACATCAGTATGTCACTATAAGGCCAGCCCGTCGGACTCATCCCCCCTGCTGGATTGCCCGCCCATGTTGGCAGAAAAACACACCGACGTGTTTCACAACAGCATATATAAGGCGTGCACTTGGTGAGCTGCACTTCACTCAGGACTTCAAGGTTTATTTGCCCACTTTGCTTCGGTCAGCACCAGACTTCACAGACAGCACCACATCACTTTTAGGGTGGTTCACGGGTAGGCCTCTCCCTATCAGATAAGCCATATGTGGGTGGCTTTTCAATGACTGCAGGGCAAGGTCTTGCTTGGGGAAGGGGGAAAAGTGGCCTCAGGCAAGGGAAGAAGCTGCAGGACGAGAGCTGTACTGGGGATGGAGAGTATCCCTGGGTATGTATGGGGGCACATGTTGATCTACGCAAGTGGCCTCGAGATGGTGAGGGCTGAGGGGGCAGTTTCCAAAGGAGATGTGGCCAGATGGACATGTGAGGGTATGTGTGTGAGAATGGATGGTGATGGCGGTGAGTGAGATACCAGTGAATGTGTGACAGGCTTGAATGTGTGAGTTTAGAGTGATGAGATGCTTGCCATACCTTGTCTGCACAGATGAGATCATTCATCCTCTATCTAAATTGGATGACCAACCTCTTCTGTGCAACATTGGCACTGATCACCACTGCCATCACGTACCAAGCCGGGTAGTAATGTAACTGCCCCTCCTGCGGCCAGAGCGGGAGTAGAGGACATCACAGCGGGCCTCTACAGCGAACAAAAGGCGCTCGAGGGCTGAATCTTCTTGCCTTTCGGGACCATGTCTTCTTTGCTGCAGTCCTGGGCTGGAAGCACTGAACATTAAATGTGGTGCCTGGTGTGATAAAGAGGCGAGGTGACGGCATGGCAGGGGAATTGGAGCCCACCCGCCATCAAAACGGCATGTTTCCTGGGAATGCATAAGTAATGTTGCGAATTTGGGACGATACGATGTGAAAAGCCGCCATCACGGCTGGCGGGTAAAATGTCGTTTTACCACCCACTACTGCACTTAGTGCAAGTCTGGGATAATTCCACATGTACTTTCAATATTCGCTGCTCACAATGTGGTCTCCTCTACATTCCTCCTCCTCCTTCAGGTACCATACCCTAAGAGGGTGTTGATAACCTTGGACTTCTATTAGATTGGTCCATGATTATGCTTAGCAAAGTACTGCAGTCGTTTGCCATTGCCTCTGTAGTGTGGCTGACCAGGAACTCTTCCACTGTTACCACCTGCCATCAGGCGAATCGGAAGAATTTACAGACCGATAATCAACCTGTCTGGCCATGCTATAAACACACCTTCCGTGGCCATCAAGTCCCAGAGTGGGACTTGAATCCGGAGCTTCCAGACGTAGGTATACTACCACTGCACCACAAGACCTCCTCTCCTCTACATTAGGGAGACCAAATGCAGATTGGGCAACTGTTTTTCGGAACCCCTCCATTCAGTCTACAACCGTGATTGTCATTTTAATTCTCCACCTTGCTCCCACTCTGACCTTTCTGTTCTCGGCCTCCTGCACAGTTCCAATGAAATTCAATACAAACTCGAGAAGCAGTGCCTTATCTTTCGACTGGACATTTCACAACCTTCCGGACTCGACATTGAATTCAACAATTTTAGATTGTAATTCAGCCCCCAATTTTGTTTCCTTTTTCATTTGCTATTTTCTTCTCCCATGTCTCTTTTTTCCTTTTCCTTTGCTTCCAGGCAGCAGCTGTTCATGATTCTGCCATTCACACCTCCTCCAGATACTGTTTTGTTTCTTTACTTGATGCATCTCTACTCCCTTTGGCCTTGTACCATCAACTCTTTTGTCATTTAACATTGTGTCTCCTGCCAACACAAAATGGCTGCTGATAACTGTGCATGCGCACTTGGCCACACATGTGCAGTATCCTATGTCGTCATTTTCAGGAGAGACAGTGCCAGTTGGAAGCCATTCACCCAGTTTCTGAACCCCGCGGCGAGCGGGCAGTCAGGGTGGGACCTCCCACAGTTTCCAGGGATCAGGATAGGGGGAGAAGGGAGGCTACTGATCAAGCTGGGGCTTATTTCTCCCAGCACAGCATATTTAAGCTCTAACAGGCAGGCAGTTGATGGAATACAGGCTTACTTACACACCATCCCTTCCACACCATTGAGATGTGCTGCTAAGACAAAATGGTTAATTGAAAGAAAGTTGCCTTTCCAAAAGAATGGGGGAATAAAGGTAAGAAAAATGTTAAAGAAATCAAATGCGATAAAGAAAACTATGGGACCCCTGAGAGATTCTGCTGCCTGTGCAGTAATATTTGCAATTCTAGGGCCAGTGATCACTGCACATGTACCCTGCTACACATTGTCCCCTTTAAAGAGGTGACCGCACATAAAATTGTGCATGCAGAGCATTGGCAGCAAACGCAGCTGTCATTTAATCTCTCCCGAGTTCTACTCTATCACAGACCTGCCCTTTGTTTCTGTTTTCCACCATCTCCCTTTTCACTTGCTTAAAACCTGTTAGATCTCTAACTTTTCCCAGTTGCTATGGAAGGTTAGTGACCTGAAATGTTTACTCTGTTCCTCTCTCCACAGATGCTGCCAGACCTGCAGAGTATTTCCAGCATTTTCTGTTTTTATTTTGGATTTCCAGAATCTGCAGCGTCTTGCTTTTGTGTATCCCTTTATAGGCTCTTTTTTCCCTCCTCACGGCTTACTTTGTTACCTAGCTTTGAAGCGTCAGAAAACTTGGATATATTACATCCAGTCCCTTCATCATAGGTCTTTGATGTATATTGTAAATAGCTGAGGGTCGGCGCCCAAGCATTGATCCTTGCCGTACCCCACTGCCACCCTGAAAATGAACCATTTATTCCTACTTTCTGTTTTTGATCTTTCAAACAATCCTCAATCCAGCAAATATATTACTTCCCCCCAATTGCATGAATCCTAATCTTGTGCAACGACCTCTTGTGTAGCATTTTTATTAAATGTTTTCTGAAAATTCAAATCTATTACATCCGCCTTATCTACCCTGCTAGTTACATCCTCAAAAAACTCTAACAGATTAATCAAACATGATTTTCCTTTGAAAACACTGTATTAAATCTGCCTAATCATATTGTGAATTTCGAAGTGCGCTGTTACCACATCCTCAATAATAGATCCTGGCATTTTTCAGATTACTGGCTAACTGGTCTATTGTTCCCTCTTTTCTCTCTCCTTTCCTAAACAGCAGGGCTACGTTTACTACCTTCCAATTCACAATTCACAGGAGTTGCTCTGGAAACTAGAGAATTCTGGAAAATCAAAACCAATGCATCTACTATCTCTGTAACCACCTCTTCTAAGTTCCTAGTTTTTTTGTCTCATTTATTTCCCAAATACTTTACTCGTTATTTTAAGTTCCTCCCTCTTGTTAGACCCTTGATCCTCTACTATTTCTGGAATGTTTCTCTGCGAAACAAAGTAACCTCTCAGTTGTGAATCATTTTGGGATGTGAGAAGGTGCTATGTATGTGTCATTTCTTATTTCCTTCATTTCTATTTTTAGTGTCCCTTTGACAGTGAAATAGTTGTTCTCATAAAACCAGATTCTGTTTTTCATCAAGCAAGTTTTTCTAAAGCAATTAATTTCCCCCTCAAACATAGCATGTTTAATAAATATGAATGACTACTGTCCTGTTGATTGCTTCAGTAATAGACTACTGAGGACACCAGCACATCCTTGACTGATGACCATTTCTCTGTTCATGTTTCTTGAAGGAAAAATAGTGCAAGGAACTTATTAGGAAAAGCTGCTGCGTGAATTTGTTTTGTAGGACTTATGTATTTGATGAGTATATTCAAACATTACTTATTTCACTACCTCCTTGTATGTTGCTTCCTGTAGCTAAGGGATCATGCTGTCTGAAGCCACTGCAGCTGCAGTTGATAATATTGCTTCCTCAGCCAGCAGGCTCCAGTCTCAATTTAGTCAGTAGAGTGGCACTGAATCTTTGAGTTGACAACTGTTGATATTATCTGCTTCCAGGCAGAATTATCAACTTTAGGAGGCAGAAATGTGGGGTTTCTTTGAAGTAAGTAAAACTCTCAATTGTTAATTTAGATCACAATGCCTAGCACTTTGACCATTGAAATCCTAGCTTGGTTGTTTGGATTGGCCTTGAGAAATTTGTTCAGTTGACAAATCAATTTAATTGGAGAATTCAAGCCACTGAGAGACAATGCAAGTATTTCCTTCTCAGTCCCTTGGAAAAAACATTAAACTTCTGCTTTATCTATTGTTACAATCCCTGTAGATTCTGCTAACTTGTAAAAAGTGATATGAATTTCCCAGCAACCGATGGAAAGTATTGCATGACAAGATTTCACATTTTAAGACTTTTACTGTAATAAATCAAAATCAACATAGATTAAACATTAGTTAATAGACAACCAATATAAAAGCCTTCTCAATTAACTAATTAACTTAACCAAAAATACATTATGGCCCATTTGTACATTATGCTCCGCTCTTAGCAGATTTGTAGCCCAGGAGATTTATTCCACACTCCTCTCGGCTTTTCAGCAGGTTCCGTTCTCCTGGCCACACTAGGGCGAATCTTCCAGTGTCCTTTTGAAAGATACTTTACTCAGTTTTCTGAGTATCCCCAAACTGACTTTCAGCAGCATGGCCCAATCCGGTGACACCTTGGTCCTTAATCTCCACAAATCCCATCTCTTTGAACAGAAAATCAGTTCTCCTCAACATCCTACTCAGTGGCTAACACAAAATTATCTATTTCTCAGCTTTGCCAAGCATCAGCTGTTTTCGGTCTCCCTCTCTGGGTCTCTGAGTCTGAGAATCTGTTTCCTAAAAGACCAGCTGCCTGTCTTTTGTGTGAAGGTGTGAAAACTGGCACTTGATTTTCTATAGGTCTGAGCCTGGGCCTCTTTCCCCATGACAACCAAATCACAAGGCCTTTTCTCCCATAAGAGTTAGGATTATTTCACCATTCCCTATTCCAGGATATTCTGTTTTACCTTAAATTGAAAGAGACAGTTTAAAACATAACCATCTTGTTGCTTTATTAAAAATCTTGTGTATATAACATCTATAAATATACATAATATCCATTATTATAAAATAAAAGTTTTTGGATACATTTCATGTATATATTTCCTACAAATGGATTTCTTTTAACCTCTAGGACACAGTAGCAGTTTACGGAGGGTAGAATATTGGAGACCAGTCAGGAGTGCATTGGAATAGTCAAGGCTAGATATGACAAAGGCATGAGTGAGGGTTTCAGCAGTAGTTGAGGCTAGGCAGGGGCAATGCTACAGAAGTGGAAATTGCTGGTCTTAGTGATGGCATGAATATGCACTTGGAATTGCAACTCGGGGTCAAATGTGACATTAAATTTGCAAGCAGCCTGGTTTAACCTCAGACAGTTGCTGGGAAGAGAGATGGAGTCAGTATGTAGACAACATAGTGTGGAGTGGGAACCGAAAACAATGGTTTCAGCCTTTGCAATATTTAATTGGCAGAAATTTCTACTCATCCGTTGCTAGGTGTCAGATAGGCAATCTGAGAGTTTAGCAATAGTGGAGGAGCCGAGAGGTGTGGTGGGGAGATAAAGCTGTAAAGTTGGGTGGCGTCACTGTATATGTGAAAACTAACAGATGATATCGCCAGGGGCAGCAGGTAAATGAGAAATAGGGGGGGTGGGGGCAAAGATATATCCTTGGGTGACACCAGAGGTAACAGGGCAGGAGCAGGAAAAGGAGCCATTGCAAGAGATGCTCTGGCTATGATTAGATAAATAAGAATGAGATCAGGTAAGAGCGTACCCAGCTGGGCGACAGTGAGAGAGATGGATGAGGATGGTGTGATCAACTGTGTCAAAGGCTGGAAGAACAAGGAGGGATAGTTCACTTATTGTTAATGGTGAGGGTGGAGGAGATAGGGGAGAAGGGTTTAAGAAGAGCATTTGCAGTGGAGAGGAAGAGCCAGTTGTTGTCATTTCATTCCAGGATGATCCTAGATTAGTGAGTAGTTTTAACAAATGAGAGTAGAATCTGATAGTGCTTTATGGTCCAGCCAGATCTGGCAGTGAACAGCCAAACCAGTTATCCACCATATTATTTCAAGTCTGTGACCCTTGAACTTAAGGAAGCAGTGATGTGGGTCATACCAGGAGAATGGCCAGGGTGAGAGAGCGTAATGATTTTATTGGGGGGCTAAGACATCAAAATTGCAACAACAATTTACATTCATAAGCCATCTTTAAGAGGAGAACAGTCCTAAAGTGCTAGAAGAAAAGGACAAGTCAAAGGAAGAGACTTTTAGGAATGATAAGAAGCTTGATCAAAGAGGTGGATTTTAAGATGGCCTTAAAGGAGGAGTGAAAGCTGGAGAGGCAAAGGGATCTAGGTAGGAGATTCAAGAACATGCTGCTGAGCTAGCTAATTGGGGTGGCCTTTTATGATCACAGGACATCCCAAAGCATTTTACAGCCAATGAAGTACTTTTTAAGTATAGTCACTGTTGTAATCTAGCCAGTTGCAAACAGCATTGTGATAATAACTAGATAATCTGTTTTTGTGATGTTGATTTCGGGCTAAATATTGGCCAGGACACCAGAGATAACTCCCCTATCTCCTTCAAAATAATGCCATGGAGTCTTTTATGCACACCTGAGAGGGCAAACAGGGCCTTAGTTTGATGTCTCATCTGAAAAAAGCAGCTTTGACAGTGCAGCACTCCTTCAGTACTGCACTGGAGTGTGAGATTTGATATTTGTGCTCAAGCACAACTTAAACCCACAATCTTCAGACTTAGAGGCGTGAGTGCTACCTATTGAGCCACAGTCGACATGGCACAAGAGGTCAGAGGCAGAAGAACTTTGGGTTTGAGAGGGAGGGGGTTTTTAGAAATAAAGAAAGGTGAACCTATGAAAGAAGGAAATTTAAAATTTGTAGCATTAGATGATTGGAAGCCTGTGTAGGTCAGTGAGGACAGAGATAAGGGACGAGCAGCACCATGCAGACTAAGATTCTGATAAGTTGATGTTTGTGAAGGATGGGAGTCTGATCAGGAAAACATTGGAATAGTCAAGTTTGGAAGTGACCAAGGCATGGACAAAGAATTCCAGTATTTTTTTTATTACTGGTGTGAAAGTTTCTGGAGAAACATTATTTATTGCAGATATTTCACACTATCAACCTTATACTTGCATGGACTCAATAGTGCCCTGAGGCAAAATATGGGAAGGAATGAACTTCCTTTCTTTAACTGGGTAGGTTCTAAGTGAGGGATAGCCCTGGCCCTTGAACTTCCAGTAATCTCGTTGTCAGATGTTTAATATGTCAATGTTGTCTATCTGACATCATAAATGAACAGTAACCCACTGAATAAATAGTGATTTAATCCAGTGAATGTGGGGTGGTGGGGGAATAAAAATCTAATCACATCAGAACTAGTGATCCCACTACCAAGCACATAATTTCGCTACAAAGCTTTTCTAGGAATTGCTCCTTCTATCATACCCTCTTCTTTTTACCATTTCCCCATTTATTCTTGCATTGCCTCTGTTTCTAGCATCTCTTCCCAGGAATTTCCCTACCGAAGTACAACCTGTCCATTTGCTTCTTTTCACACTACTGATGTTCCATCTGAGGCAAAGAAGGAAAAGGGAAAGAATTGATGTTCACAGAGCACCTTTCATGTCCTCCGAAAGTGCAGAAATGCTGCAAAGTCAATGAATTTGTTTGAAGTGTTGTCACTCTTTTCTGCAGGCAAATGAAGCAGTTATTTGATATACATCAAGCCACAGAAACAATGAGATAAATGACCAGTTAATCAGTTTTAGTGGCACTGATTGATGAGTTTTGATCAGAACAGCAAACAAAAATGCTCCTGTTATTCTTTGACTAGTACCATGGGATCATTTACACCCACCTGAACAGGCAGATAGGACTTTGGTTTAATAGCTGATCTGAAATAAGGCACCTGAAACAGTGCCTCAATCCCTCAGTACTGCACTGAAATGTCGGCCTAAATTATGTACTCAAAAGCATAAATAGATTGAATTTCTTGAACTATCACTCATGTAACAGCTTATTGGATATGTGCAACTGATTGTAAGTCAATGCTAAATGACTCAGATAATGAAGTCTGGAGTGGAGCTTGAACCATGATTGCCTGAGTTAGAGACAAGAGTGTCAACTGAGCCGTGGCTCACTTTGTAATTTGCATGTACTACTTCCAATGTGGCAGGCTACATTTACTCTGAAATGGTCTCCTCTATCGGAGCAATTGAGTTTAGATTGGTTGCCCACTTACCCATTTTTGTGCTAGCTTGGCTGAACACAGTTGGGTGACAATTAGAGGAGCTACAATTACCCTCAGGTAAAATCAGCCAGAGTTCCCTTTCCTAATCTCTCCAGAGAGCCCTGCTGGAGAGGTGCATAGATCCTTTGTCCCCTTCACTGTCCGGTTAAAATGCCTGAAGTTAATGGGGGTATGGTTCGGAAGGACTGGGGGCATGTGCTAGAAACTGGAAGGAGCGAGTAGCTATGGTTAAACAAAAACTGGGCATATGCGAGTGGCGTTCCCTCTTCATTGTGGGTAAGAACCTGGTCATCAGGTGTAGACGTTCTCTGTTGCTGTACATGGTGCAGGTCTGGCCCATTCCTCACTCCTGCGCTGTGGTGATCACCCGAGCCATCTCCTGCTTTATCTGGTGGTCAAAAATGGACTCTGTTCGCAGGGACACGATGTACAAACCTCGAGATAAAGGAGTAAAAACATACCTAACATCACCCTCATCCTGATGGCCACCTTTGTGTGCAGTTGCATCAAGCTGTATGTAGACCCTTAATATGCAAACACCAAGTGTCACTCGATGCTGAGATTCTACCTGTCCTTGATGTTACAAAGGATGGTTCTGGCCAAGTTGCTGCGGAACGCAACAAGCAGTTGGACCATGCCGTATCACCCATCCCTTGTGGAAAAGTTTTTGCAGAAAAGCATCTTTGACCACAAGTCCATCAGACAGTAGTCTGCACATAACATCCTAGAGGCCCTGCAGGAAAAGGAAATGGTAGATCCTGTTGGATGGTTCCTTGAGCAGACTGTGAAAATCATTTGGCAGAATGCCTCATCGCCAGAACTTTCAAACAAGCACCAAGATGTAGCTTGGCAAGTGGTAAGGGTGGCACTTCCTGTCAGATCCTTCCTACACACCCAGAGTCTCACCCCCTCTGCATATTGCCCTCGAGGTGGCTGTGATGGGGAGGAGACTGTTGTTCATCTCCTTCTGGAACGTGCCTTTGTGCAGAAAGTCTGGAGAGAGATGTAGTGGTTTTTGTTAAGGTTCATCCGAGCAGCTCTGTGACACAGGACTCTGTGCTCTATGGGCTGTTCCCAGGGATGCGCACCAAGACAAACATCAACTGTGGCTGGAAGATCATCAACTTGGTGAAAGATGCTCTTTGGTCTGCCCAAAACTTGCTGGTCTTGCAAAGAGTTATCCTCCACCAAGTGTTGCAGACTGGTACATTGCAAGGTCTAGGACTACGTGCTGAGGGACTCGAGCACTAAAGCTTCGGACAGCCGCCGCAGAGGCACAGTGGGGAAAGGTCGCTGCCTAAGGCCTTTCAATTGACAGGCTGGGAAATTTGTAGAACCCGTTGGGCTGCATGCCTAACATTGAATATGGATACAAAAGTATTGCAATTGTATTGAGGCACCTCAGAGGGGAACATGGTGTATGAAGGAAAGTTGAATTCAATTGCACTACTTGTAATTTTTCAATTTGAAATGTTTTGCCCCCTGGCTGTATACCTGACATGGAATGTATATTGAAAACATCAAAAGAATTACAATTGTGTAGAGGCACCTAAGAGTGGAACATGTTGTCTGGAGACAAGTCAAGTTTTATGGCACTTTCTGTAATTTACACGTTGAAATGCTTAGTCATGTACTTTTACAAATTTTATGAACAAAGTATATTTTTGGGGAAAAAAACGAGAGCATCCATTCCAGCTGGAATCAGGCTCAGATCTGAACTCCCCACTTAGTTGAACAGCCTACCAATACCCTGTTTAACTCTTACCTGTGAATAATTGCCAGCTGCTATTTGAGCAAGGTACTGGAGGCTAGGTAGCACCTGGGGAACCTTATGCTAATAATGGTTGAGGAGGGCATTATTGTTGACAATAAGAATGGCGGGGAGAAAAGTTCAAATGCAGAGTCTTTGTCACTTGCTAAATTAGGGTTGCTAGTTTATGCGTTAGGAATGGGAAATGGTCGAAGATGTTCATACAATGTTTCTAAATCTTAGTGTTTCCAGCAAGCACCAAGGTCAAATTCTTGAGATCCCTGTCCGTGTTACAGTAATTCCTGTCTTAATTTAGCGTTCTATAAGACAATAGCAATAAGACAAGAGATGAATTGAATCCACTGGAAATACAAACTTCACATTACATATTTTTCAGCAAAAAAAAGCAGTAGTATGGACTGGTTTTAAGTCTGTAATCTCAGAGATGAGGGGCTTGTTATAACCACTCTTGCTTCAATCTCAGACTTCATTATATCTGAACCATTTAGTTTATTGACTTACAATCAGTTGCACATATCTATTATGCTCTTACTTGAGTGATAGTTCAAGAAATTCAATCTATTATGTTTTTCATAATTTTTAATGACTTTTTTATTACAGAATGAAGTATTCAATAGCTACAAAGTCAGTACTTGCTAAAGAAATACCTGCTTAACCTTCAGTTATCTCCAATAGAGTTATTTGAGAATTTTTCCTTCATCTTTAAATTTATCTTTTTGCAATATTAGACCACTCTGTTCATTTGAAGCACATAGTCTGCCTCCTGCTACTTACTGCAATTGAATTCTGTCAGAACCAGCCCATTTGTCCATCATTGTTTGTGGTCAAAACGGTGAAAAATATTCTGTCAGTGATCCAGCGTGTTTGAATGACTGTTCCTTCCTGGACAATCAGCAGAGGTGCTGAGAAATATTCCTGAGAGGATTATTTAACCTTTCAATTTAGAGGGCACAAAGCCACAGTGATTAATGAACTTTCTGATTGCTGCCGATAAGAGGATCTATTTCTTTATTTCCTACAAAAGGATTCCTTCCACTCTCTGATATTACTATAATCTTAAACATAAAATGTGGCAAACAGATTAAAAAACAGCACTAAAGAGTTTATCTCACCAGCAAACTGAAGCAGCAAATTAAAATTGGTAATGAAAGCAGTCTTGAAAGTGGTTGAGCTGCTGTATGTGGTTTTAAATGCATCCTGTATTTGAAGAGACTTATTTCTCCTCTCCCTGGTAATGACTGCTTTGGTGCGCAGTCAGACCAGGCTTCTGTTATCCAAAAATTAGTTGTGTTATCTGGATGACTGCAGACACATATGCATTCCCTTTTCTTACTGCATGGGCAGACAAGGTCGATAGCATTACAAGGTATTTGTGGCAGTGCTTGTTTCAGTTTTCATAGCTGCCAGTTTCTGGCCAGATTTGAATTACAAAGGAAGAAGCTGGCATGGAAATTGAAGAGGGTTATCGGCTGGTCTGTAGCCTGAGAGCACTGTGCTTATTTATGCAGTCCATCTGCTCCTGTAAGTGTGAAAAGGAATCACAAGCTCAATATAAGGCCACAAAAGCCAAGATGTGTTTACAATGATAAATCTTTTTAATATATAGAAACAGCATCTTTCTTTTTAATCTATTAAACAATGTCATTGAAACGTTTCTTTTATTTTACTGTGGTTTCTCGCCTTTAAAAAAAGTATGTGGTTTTTAATTGAAAATTACAACTTAAAGGCTATGTACAAAAATCTGTACACTGCAATTATTCCCACAGAACTGGGTAAATTTGTTATGTAGAGATCATTCATAACTTGAAATTCATGAGCTGTTTGCAAAGTAAATGATTGAATGTATCAGCTTAAGTTACTTAAATGAAATGATTGAATGTAGCTGCTATGTTGCATATTTTTAGAGATGTATTTGTACTATATCTTGGTTGTTGGGTTAGCTGTTATCTAGAGGGGCACCAGGCTCTTCAATTGACTTCTTAACACCCTAGTGACAATGAGTTCAATATTCAGGTCATTCACCCTGTTGATGAGAGTGTTTACTGTATATTAGAGCATATATCATTGAGATAATGCTATTGTCTTCATGTGACTCTTACAGTGGTAGATAAGTATTTCAATAATGTCACCAACTTTTTTCCTCTTAAATGACTGAAGCACTTGTTATTTTTGAGACCACACTTTAATGTGCTCTGCAGTAAAATTGTTAGACACCATATTTTTAAGATGCATAAGGTCTACATGTATGGAATGACCAGGGGCTTTTACATCTGCAATCATGGCTCCAAGTTGTGTCTCAAACATATTTAGGGTACAAACCACCCACTTCAGTAAATCCCATGGACCATGCATCAGAGTACATCATGGGACCTCAGTGCCAGTAGATGGGACACTTTAAAAAATGGAGTTCTCCTGTGATGGGCGGGTGATGTTCCATTTCACAGTGGGGTTCCCCTCCTGTCAGATGAACAGAGTGGTGTCTATGGAGGTGTAGGGAATTCTAATTTAAAGTGAGAATCTTAAATGTATTTTCTTTTTGGCGGTGACGCCATACCTGCTTACAAAACTAGTGATTTCCCATCACACTATTCACAGTGAGTCTGAGGATGCACAGTACAGCATAAGTGTAATACCATTTAAAGTGCAATACTTAATACAATAGAGCAAACCAACATCCAAAATATGGAAAAGAAACTAACTTTCGAACAATGTGGAATTGCATTTTATTGAAATCAGCAACAAACAAAAATCATTGATCTTCACAAAGAGTAAACAAAATGGAGTTAGATTTATTGCACATTTTCTGATTAGAGAATACTGTTTTTTAAGAGAAAATAAAAATTCTGAAATGTTTGAAGAGTCCAACTGCACTGCCTGGGAATTTTTAGAATACTTTCAAATGTGGGGATGTTGAGGCCTGGTTTAAAATCTCACAACAAAAAAATATTTTAATTTTGGTGCCTAGCACACCCCAAGTACAGCCCTGTCAATAAACATGCATGCACACCCTCGCACTCACTCACTTACACGTAGACACCACTGTTTGCAGAATATATATGCACAGAATTAAAGCTAGTTTAGCCTCCCCTGCACCTAAAATCTTTAGACCAATCAAATCCTAAGCTCCCACACTCTCACTTTCTTGTTTTTTTACCCTATGTAAAATCTCAACACAGCAAACTAAGCCATGATGTTAGAAGACTATAGCAGGCTGGTGTTGGAGTCTTGATCTGTTTTGCATATTGATCTGCGTATTCCCTCTATCCAAATAACAACATAAACTTTATTGTTTCACGGCTACAGTTCTGAAAGATGCACAACGAACAGCTGTACTAGTGACGATTCTGTGCTTTGCAAAGTGTCACAAAGATATTGCATTTATATCCTCCTTCTTAGGCAGTCCCCTGGGATCGAGGATGACCTGCTTTCACTCCGATTCGATGGGCTCTGAAATGGTTGATAAGTCCAATGCACAAATGTATTTATATAGCATCACATTGTTATGACATCCCAAAGCACTTCACAATCTTTGAATTGTTTTTTACGTGGTTTCACTGTTGCTGTGTAGGTAAATGCACTAACCAACATCCACATAGTAATGCTGCATACAACACTGAAGATTAATGGCCAATTTGTTTATTTTTCGGTTGTGTTTAAGAGAAGAATGTTGCCAAGAGAGCAGAATTCCATGCTTTTTTTGTACCATCGCTTAAACAGGTAGACGGAGCCTTAGTCTAACATCTTATCTAAAAGACAGCATCTATTGACAGTGCAGCACTTCCTCAGTACTGGACTGAAAAGTCTGAATTATACACTAAAGACCTGGAGTAAGACTTGAACCCACAATCTTCTAACTCAGACATTGCAGCTTCCTGTTGTATTAGAACCCCATTCAATTCAAATTTATGCTGGAATGTGACAGTGATATTAAGCATGCGTAGAAGTCTAAAAATATAAGATCATAAGAAATAGGAGCAGGAGTAGGCCATTTGGCCCCTCACACCTGCTCTGCCATTCAATATATCATGGCTGATCTGATTGTGGCCTTAACTCCACTTTCCAGCCTGCTCCCCTAATCCTTGACTCTCTTGTCATTCAAAAATCTGCCTAACTCAGCCTTGAATATATTCAATGACCCAGCCTCCACTGATCTCTGTGGAAGAGAACTCCAAAGATTAACGACCCTCTGAGACAAGAAATTCCACTTAATCTCTGCCATAAATGGGTAACCTCTTATCCTTAAACTGTGCCCCCTTGATTCCCCCACAGTATCACAAGGGAAGGTCCAGTGGAAGAAAGCAGACTCCAGGAGAGGAGCCAAACTTACATCAAGGTCATTTTTGGGGGAAGGGAGGGTGGGGATGGTATGGAGGGGAGAGAAAGTTTTCCAATTCGGGTATCCAACAGGACCTGACCAATTTCATGGTTTAAAACTTTTCTGAGTTATTCATTTCGTGTGATATCAAAAAATATCTGAAGGCACTGGATACAGCAAAGGCTATGGACCCTGACAATATTCTGGCTGAAGACGTGCTCCAGAACCAGCTGCATCCCTACCCAAGCTATTCCAGTACAGCTACAACTCTGGCATCTACTCAACAATGTGGAAATTTGCCCAGGTATGTCCTGTCCAGAAAAGCAGGACAAATCCAATCTGGCCAATTACAGCTTCATCAGTCTACTCTCAGTCGTCACTAAAATAATGGAAGGTATGATTGACCTACCAAGCAGCACTTACTCAGCAATAACCAATCAACCAATGTTCAGTTTGAATTCAGCCAGGGCCACTCAGCTCCAGGCCTCATTACAGCTTTTATCCAAACATGGAACGATAAGAACTGAATTCAAGAAGCCAGGTGAGAGTGACTGCCCTTGACATCAAGACAGCATTTGACCGAATGTGGCATCAAGAAGCTCTAGCAAAATTGAAGTCAATGGGAATTAGGGGATAACGCTTCACTGGTTGGAGTCATACCTAACATAAAGGAAGATGATTGTGTTGTTAGAGGCCAATCATCTTAGCCCAGAATATCATTGCAGGAGTTCCCCATAATAGTGTCCAAGGCCCAACCATCTTCAGCTATTTCACCAATGACCTTCCCTCCATCATAAGGCCAGAAGTGGGGATATTCGCTAATAATAGTGCAATGTTTGATACAATTCTCAACTCCTCAGATACTGAAGCAGTCCATACCCACATGGAGCAAAACCTGGACAAAATTCATTCAGGCTTAGGTGATAAGTGGCAAGTAACATTTGCGTCATACAAATACCAAATAATAACCATCTCCTTTTGATATTCAACAGCATTATCATCACAGAATCCCATACCATCAGCAACCTGGGGGTTACCATTGTCCAGAAACTTAACTGGACCAGCCAGGTAAATACTGTGGCTACAAAAGCAGGTCAGAGTCTGGGAATTCTGTGACCAGTAACTCACCACATGGCTTATCTAAGTCTGTCCACCATTTACAAGGCACAAGCCAGGAGTGTGATGGAACCAAGAAGCTCAATATCATCCAGGACAAAGCAGCCTGCTTGATTGGCATCCCATCCACCACCTTAAACCATCACTCCCTCCACCACTGGCGCATTACCTCCACTGTGGCAGCAGTATGTACCATATACAAGATGCATTGCAACAACTTGCCAAAGCTTCTTCAACCGCACCTTCCAAACCTGCGACCTCTACCATTTAGAAAGACAAAGGCAGCAAACGTATATTTGCCATTCCTGTCACTGGGTCAAAAACCTGGAACCCCCTTCTTAATAGCACTCTGGGTATACCTAGACATCTGGACTGCAGCGATTCAATAAGGCAGTTTACCACCTACTTCTCAATTGGGGATGGGCAACAAATCCTTCCCTTGCCAAGGATACTGACATCCCATGAACATTTTTAAAAATATATAAATAAGTGCTAAATTTCTTTAATTTTCAAAAATACAGCAAATGCAAATTCACACTGCATCACTGCTCCTGCCAGGGGTTTCTTTACTCAAGTTTGATTACTTTTTACACCACCTCTCTATGAACTGATTGCTGAAAAATCTATTTTGGCCTGCTTTTGATTGAAAGATTTAACGTAATGGGCAATTTCTGTGAACTATAATAGGTGGGACAGAAAAACTTCTTTGTTTACAGCAGTTTACCCATCTGTAGTATATCACAAATTGCTTCACATCCAATGAATTATTCTTTAAGTGCAAGATACTTTTGTTACGTAGACAAATGTAGCAGCCATTTGTACACAAGATCCCACAAATTGCAGATGGCATGAGCCCAATTAATCGAGTTTAGGATAAATAATGGTTAGTGTTGTAATATACCTTTAAAGGATAGCAGCATGCCATCACTAGAAGGGAAGTATGTCATGTGATCCAGTCTCAGTTTCACTTTGGCCTGTGAACAGAGCACAGCATACATAGTCATGCTGCTGCTATCTTCAAGCGTTCTGCCTTTGTATAGCTGTTCTCACGTGCCTAGTTTAAATAAATGAAATCGCAACATGTTTACACAATCCCTTATGAGTGATTGGTGCCTTTATATCGTAAAAACACGACATGATGCACAGTGGTCGTAAAGCAGTCTGGCAGCAAGATTAAGTACAGGTACGGCATGGTGAACAGCCTTAGATCATGCTACATAACATGAGATGGCCCTCGACGTCTTGATCAGATTGCACCGAGTTCACAGCGTTGGAGAGTGTTGAAATCACACTGTGGTGACTGCACAGAAAAACTTGGAAGACACAGGCCAGGATAGTACTCAAGTAAAGAGCTGTTAAGCAGATGGATCCTTCGTGGTGAGATTGCAACTGATAGCCTGTCAGTTCAGCGAGCTGGACAGCACTTCGAGAGGACAAGCACTGGGTTAGATCAGTCAGGAAAGGTGAGTGTCCAGGGTGTGGGCTGGATCGATAGCATGCAAGGAAGAGTCAAACACAAAAAAAAAGCCGTCATAAAAATCGGGCCAGAGAAGGTTGCGATTATAATGGGTGGCCTGAGGAGTTACTGAACAATAAGTTGAATAAAACAAGGAGGAAGGTCAAAGGGATATTGTCAGAACGTCCACAAAGTTCCCCAGTTTGAATTGGGATGCAGCTGACCCAGTATCCGAATTCAAAATATCTAGTCAGCATACAGAGCTGGTTTCTAAATTCAGGTGTGCCTGAACCAGACAAGCAAGCCATAAAAAATTGCCTAGCAATTGGGAATGAAAGTCTCTTTCTATGACATTACTTTCCTATGGTTTCTATAGGTGCTGAAAGGTGGGATTAGAATGGGCAGCTAGTTTTTTATTTTTTCTTTTTGGCCAGTGCAGACATGATGGGCTGAATGGCCTCTTCCTGTGCTGTAACTTTCTATGGTCTACACAGGCTGAGCACATCAGGATTAACAGCAGAAGAGCTAAAGGATCCCCAAAAGATATGGACTACATTGGAAGACCAGTTCAGAATCAGGTTAAACTTCCGTATTCATCAGCTAGAGTTCATGTCATTTCAACAATAGCCTGCAGAATCCATAGACCACTTTGTCAGCAGATGCAGAGAAGGATACATAGTGTGATTTTTCAAACGCAGAGCTAGCAGACAGAATTGGTGATCGCATCCACTCCCATGGAAGCGTTTCAGGAAGATCTGCTAGACCGCAAAACATATAGCATTCAAAGAGCTGCTCAAGGATGGATGCAAGCACAAAGTTACCCCCGCAGGTCCTAAGCACAACCCCAATTGTTGACGTCCTTACTAGAACATCTAGCAAAACAAGTGGAAAGTGTGGCCTTCTGCATGCGGCAAGGAAATGCCTAGGCTTTCAGCAATTCTGCAAGACATGAGGCAGAAAGGGCCATTGGCAGAGGCAGTGCACTAGAGCAAAGGCTGATGCAGCTACAAAGAGCCGTGCACTGATCCAAACAGACCATACATAACGGGTACCTTCAGGATAGAAGAATGACCATCCAGTATCCTGTCAGAAACATATATATTAGGTGATTGACAAACCATAAAATTACGATGATGTACACAAGACGAAGCGTGGTGAATGCGTATTTCAACCTGCCAACCTCGTGGAATAGTTAGATGCTGTCACACCATCCAAAATGTTTGCCAAGATTCAAATTGTCTGCCCTAAGAGTTTGTAACTACTTGTTATTGGCCAAGATTGACACAGGAGCAAGTGTCAACATACTACCTCTGCAGATTCTAAAAGACATGCATCCACAGACATGGAAGACCATGGTGAAACCTACGACTGCAAAACTTTTGGCATACAATGATTCACTAATTCCATGTGCAGGATTCATAGTCTTGGAGTGCAAGTACAATCAATCCTCCTGGGTGTACTAGATCTTCAACATCATGGAAACTAAAGTCCTAGCAATCATAGGCCTACCTGCATGCCGTGCCCTCTCACTAGTGACAAACCACGGCATCAGTCATATTTCATGTCAGATCAACCTCAGAAACTACTAACACTTCTGTTCACAACCTAACATAGAAATATCCAGAATATTTCGACAAAATTGGCAGTTTCAAGGGAGCTGCAACGTTATGCTTGCAGGAGAATGCAACTGCATCAATTGATCTGGTACGTTTTGCACAACGCAAGCGTCAGCAGCTACAAGAAACAGTGAAAGATTCAACACTACAGAAACTGTGGAAAACCAACATTAAAGGATGGCTTGATTCAATTCGGCATGTCCACGAACATGTGAGAGCACTTTGGCCTCACCAAGACGAGCTAGTCATCTCCCAGGGAGTCCTTTTTAAAGGCAGGTAGGTGGTCATACCAGAATCTTTGCAATCTGATATTCTTCAACAACTTTATCACTCACACATGAGCATAGATTGGAAGGGAAGACTCACAAACGAGACAGACTGTTGACCGGGTATGAACAATGATATTGAAGTCTTCATCAAGAAGTGCATGAGATATGTCAGGAGCACATGCCAAGTCAGTACAAAGAACCACTGATTCCACATGAAGTTCCTACCCACCCTTGGTCCAAAATCGCATCCAACCTCTTTCATGTCCATGGCACTGACTTCACTGTCATCATTGACTACTTTACCAAGTACCCCACTATTCGACAATTGCACAATGCATCAAGCACAACTGTTGTGCACACTAAGTGCTATTTTCAGTTTATTTGGCGTGCCGAGAGAGATCATTGCGGATAACAGTCCGCAGCTTATTGGTTAGCCATTCCAGGGTATGTGTGAGAAGTGGAATATCGATCACGTACTTCTTTCCACATTACCCTAGATCTAACGACCTAGCTGAACGAATGATTTGCACGGTGAAACCCCTAATTCTCAAATGTGGACAGACCAAGCAAGATCCATGCATTGCAATGTTACAGCAGAGATCAACACCTTTAAGTGCAACTATTCCATCACCCACAGAGCTCATGTTTAGCAGACCAGTGCGTACCAATTTGCCGACTCTTACTCATCTTACTCTCTCAGAAACTAGAGAGCAACTTCTAAAACTGCAAGAGAAGATGACCAATGTGCATGATAAAAATGCAGGTTTACGTTTGGGTCAACAGGTTCACATCCAAGATCCCACATAAGTTACGTGACAACCAGCCAAGGTGACAAAGATTTCTTCAGAACCAAGGTCCTATTAAATCACTACAAACAAAGATGTAACGCTGAGGCATGACCGAGGACAAATCTGAGGAAGATCCCAAACGCAACCAGGAACAATATCCAAGAATGACAATTCCATAGATCACTGTGAGTAATTAAAGAAATCTCCAGACAAGGTTACCATTACAAGATCTGGGCATAACAGCAGATTATCTCTACACTTTAGAGACTCATAGATTCATCAGTTCGGTATACTTATGTAATGGTAAGAAAACATGAACATGTATTGCGAATAGTTCTACTTCTTTAGAAGGGGGAAAGTTTCTTTAAAAAGAAAGGGGGATATTGTAATATGCTCTTAAGGGATAGCAAGATGCCATCACTAGAGTGGAAGTGTGTCATGTGCTCCAGCCTCATTTTCACTTGGCCTGTGAACAGAACACATTACACAGCCCTGTTGCTGGTGCCTTCAAGCTTTCTACTTTTGTATAGCTGTTCTCATGTGCCTAGTTTAAATAAATGAACCCACAACGTTTTACACAATCCCTTATGAGTGATTGGTGCCTTTATATCATTATAAAAACACAGCAGTCAGGACACCAGGAAATCTCCCCTGCTTTTCTTCAAATAATGCCATGGCATCTTTTGCACTTGCCTGTACAGACAAATGGTGCTTCAGTTTGAGATCTCATCCAAAAGACAGCATGTTTTGCAATACAGCACACTCTCAGGATTACACTGGAGTGTCAGGCTGGTATTTGAGCTCGAGTCCAAACTGGCTTTTGAACCCACCAACTTCTGCCTTAGAGTTGAGAGGGCTACCACTGAGCCAAGTTGAACTTGAAATACTGGTAATAAGATATGTGTTACAGTCAGGAAAACTGATTTATGCCTATTCATTTCATGAAACTTTCCTGTAGGAACCTGTTTTCCTTTACTTCTCAATTTTAGAAGGTCTTAATGCATTATTTTTGATTCTTAATGCAACCTCCCACAGATCAGTAGCAGTCAAAATTCCACACTTCTTGACTGG
The DNA here is from genome assembly GCF_964194155.1 of Cetorhinus maximus. Taxonomy (NCBI): domain Eukaryota; kingdom Metazoa; phylum Chordata; class Chondrichthyes; order Lamniformes; family Cetorhinidae; genus Cetorhinus; species Cetorhinus maximus. The sequence continues at coordinate 136,533,790 of NC_135880.1, forward strand.
AATAAACAATTAAACTCTGCAAAAAAAACTGACTTTTTTTTGTTTTGTAAAAGTTTACTCCAAAACTACTTTTGATTGACTGTACATAAACTTCTGCTTTCACGTAATTAATCACACCATGTAATATAACAATTAATTAATCACACCATGTAATATCTATCTTTTACTTCACTCCAAAGTAATGGACTATGAATTCACCCACACCTTTTAAGAAAGGCCAAAAGGCTACAGGGACCAAGTAAAGCTTTTAAAGCCGTCACTAATATAGGTTTTGAACCAGAGGAGCAAAGGGCAGACAATAACGACAAAGAACACAGGTTTTCCTCATGCAAAGGCCACTCCTGCATAGAAACAAAAACAACAAATGTAAGTGTTTAACATCTCTAAGTTTTTCGTCTTGCACTCATCAGGACACTGGCAAGAATACCAAAATAAGGGAGAAAACAACAATTTATACTGTATGTGAAGAGAGTGATGATTGGTTGGCAAGTGGCGTTGCCATGGAGAATGCACCACGAACGGAGACTGACAGTTAACTGCCAAGCATTGTTTGTAAATTAAACCAGGCAGCTTGGACCTGATTGGTCAAGGCATTGCCCTGAGGAATGAGTCAGCGAATGGCTGTCACTTATTTTGTTTAGCTGAAACAGGCGCAAAGTATTTACATGTTCTTTCTGTCTGCAAAGAACAGGGCCCTGTGATTTAATATGTGTGGCTTCCAGTACATGCAAATGCACCACACTGCAAGCCCGACTGACAATCTTAAATTGGTTGTCAGCGTAATTCTTAGCACATTGAGGATTATTTAGCAAATGTTATCCAATCATGGAATCACATCTAATGTTGGACACTGTGTTTTGAGTTTTGCAGGCACGGGTTGGTTGGATACGGTCTGTAGGGTTAGGGTTAGGTACAGGGCTAAGCGTATTTCCAGAGCTATGTACCGCGTGCAAATATTTAATGTGTCTGAGAAAAGCTGCTTGTTACTAGTGGTGGGTTATAAGGTACTTATAGAGTCATAGAGGTCTACAGCACAGAAAAAGGCCCTTCGGACCATCAAGTCTGCACCAGTCAAACGAGTACCTAACTATTCTAATCTCATTTTCCAGCACTAGGCCCATAGCCTTGTATGCCATGGCATCGCAAGTGCACATCCAAATACTTCTTATAGATATATACTACTTATAGATATATACTTCTTATAGATTATATACTTACTTGTGGAGCTTTTGGCTATGCTGAGATTTTCAGTACTCCAGGCCCTTAGTACAGGAGCTTTATAGCAAAAAAACAAATTGTGACACATGGAGCAAGTTCTTTTGACAGTTTCAGTAGAACTAACAAGCGACTAAAGTGACCCTTGTTCTGAATGAAAGACTTCTGTGTGTTCTGGCATAAACCCAGGCAGCACTCCTTTTTGATAAGATGATCCTATTCTCAGATTTGTTAAACAAAAAATTATGTTAATAATATAGATCTGGCTTCTATACAAGAATGGACTGTCCACTGGTAAACAGCCAAATTGAGTCAGTAGTCATACTTACATGTCAATGTTCAAACGTTGGCAGTGCCAGACCTGGGCTGTCAGCCAGGTGGCTCCAAGTAGCGTTTGTTGGTCAGAGAGACACTAATGAGGAAATCTGACCTTCATTTCAATTTCCTGCTGTAAACTCAGCGTCATAGCCAGACATTCTACATCTCCCATACTGTATTGGTCAACTAAGATGGTACCCTTTGGACACTTGCAAGCTATGTGCACTTTAAACTTTAATTCATTAACTTAGCTGTTTATCAGAACAAAGCATTCAGCTTAAACAGCTGATGCATTTGCCCAATCAGCAAGACAAAATCCCTGAAAAAAAATTGTAATAGTGATCATGCACTTGCTTCTATCCAGGTTAACCACAGGCACATGGAACTCCAAGATACCTACAAAGCAGACATTTAAAATAATTCTTCCTACAATTGCACCCAGAATTACTCCCAAGCCAAACATGTCATATGACTGAGCTTTACTCCACTTCCAATCCCAAAACCTCTGTTCCTCATCAGCAGTGACTGCACTTCAAAACTGCTCCATTGACTTTAAAGCGTGGGATGTCCTGAGGTCATGAAATACAAGGCCTGCTTTTTCCCCTTGTTTACTGGGAGAGGGGGGTAGTAACACACAACTAAGTGATGGGGAAGGTGGATCGATTGTTTTTTGAAATAGTGGTCATCAACAAGGACAGAGTATTACTTAGACTCCACAAAACTTAAATGCAGTCATATCTGAAATCAGTATGGCTGAGTAAGTTAAGATAGCATTTTTTATGTTATACAAAACCTTGGATTGGAATGCAGGTTCTGTCACATGAAACAAATGCTTTACAGTTGTCAGGGTTCACAGGAACAGTGACTGTCAAGCAGGAGGGGCAGGGGAGCAATGGGGAGGATTAGGATGGGAGGCCAAGAATGCAGTCAAAATTTTGAGAAAGTTTTGAAAACAGGGAATGAGATCACAAGGTGGAGGTGACTAGGCAGTGAATTTGAGAGTGCAGCAGCATAGTAGCTGAAGTAGTGGTCACTAGTGGTGGGTGGGGGTCACAAGAATTCTGTCGTTCGAGGAACAGAGGATATTTGGAGAATGCGCGCTATGGTAGGATCTGAAAGCAAGGATAGAAATTTTGAGGATAACCTATTGAGAGCATAAGGACCGATGAGGCTCAGAGGATCAGATTGGCTGAGATGTTGGTGAGGTGGTGGGTTTATGTAGGTGAGGATGCAGGTGGTGGCATATTGGATGAACTGAAACTTGTGCAGAGTTGAGGAAGGGTGCTTCCAGCAAGATTATGAGAAAAGTTCAGGCCTCAAGGTGATAAAGATATAGAGTGGTTTTCATCAGCTGACATAGAGATAACAGTGAAGGTGGTAGTAAATGATGTTGGTAATGGAGTGGATACAGTGAGGTCTGCCAAGATTTTATACCTTTTTACTCAACTTAAGGTAGCAGCCAAGGTGGTTGTGGAGTGAGAATCATGTAGGTGCTAGCAAAAACAAAAATAAGTCAGTTTTGCTGACAGTAGGGTGAAAGAACCTTTAAGACTCATCCAAGTTTCAATGGTGGATTGGCACAGAGAAGATAGAATGAACTTTGCATCAACAGAGGAGATAAAGCGAGATTTCTCAGCGTGCATGTGAAAGCCAACTCGGAGCTTTCAGATTATATCCTAAAATGGACAAAGTTAATGGTGAATATGAAGGCATGAATTTACATGAAGGCTGCAAAGGAGAAACTATTAGAAACAGTGTCGTGACTGCATCACAACAAGTATGAGTGGAATCAAGCAGAGTAAGTGCCATGTAGCTAGTCTGCAAAGGAGAGGCATTGGAGGAGGTTAGAATGGTTAACATCACAAGTAGTAAAGTGGTCTACTGCAAAGTAGACAACTAGATGTAAGATGGACAGAAAGGTATGTCATAGTCATATAGGATGTTTGTGAGTTTCAAAAACATGGGCAGGCGGAAACACAGATTATAGAATCTTGAATAGTAAATGGTGGCAGAGGTGCGAGCTAGTTGGCAGGCAAAAAAAACCTTCCAGCAATTTGGAAAGAAAAGAAAAGTAGAAGAGAATAGGACCAATGGGGCACATAGGACTTAGGAGCTGGAGAAGCCCATTCAGCCCTTAGAGCCTGCACCGCTATTCAATAAGGTCATGATCTAGTTGTGGTCTCAACTCCACTTTCCTGTCTGCCTCCCATAATCCTTTACTCCATTGTCTATCAAAAATCTATCTAACTCATCCTTGAATAAATTAAATGACCCAGCCTCCACTGCTTTCTGGGGATGAGAATTCCACAGACTAACAACCCTCTGAGAGAGAAAAACTCTCCTCTTCTCCATATCTTAAAAGAGAAACCCCTTATTCTTAAAATGTGTCCCCTAATTCTAGTTTCTCCTACAAGAGGAAACACCCTTCTGGTATCCACCCTATCAAGAATGGAGAGCTTAAGGTGGGTATCTTGAAGAGATAGGTGATAACAGCAGTCTTGAAGGAGCTTGATACAGTCATAGAGGAGAGAGAATGCTGACGATGCTAACTTGCATGGGGTCAAGGAAATGAAATGGGATGGTGAAGGAATTACATGGAAGGGACTTCATGCATGAATTGAGTGCTGAGAAGGTAATGGGAGAAACAGTAATTGGGGAAAGGAGAAAGAGCAGCCATAGGACTCAGAGGCAGTAATGCACTGGCCTTGATTTGCATACGTATCAGATATGGTAGGTTAGACATTATGTTACTGGATTAGAAATTACGAGGCTTGGATTAATAATCCACAGAGTAAGATTTCAAATCCCCATCAGGTCAGTTTGAGAATTTGAATTCTTCAGTCCCACACTAATATGGTTGAATTTTAACTGCCCTGTGAAATGGCCAAGCAAGCCATGGTTACAAAACTGTTTCAAAGAATAGCACGTGGGCTGCAGTTTTTCAATAAAATCTAGCACTAACCTCTCAGAGCAACAAAGGTTGGGCAATAAATGCCAGCCTTACCGGCATTGTTCACATTCTGGGAAGGATTCAATAAAACAAAGAAGTTCATCTGTTCCTCACATTTATAGTTTGAGGTGATGAGCGGACTGATGAGGGACTTTGAAGTTGAGGAGTTTGGAGTTGTATTTTTGATCTCCAGAATTATCTCAGAGTAATAATCAGTTTTGGCCAAGGAGAGGGAGCCATGTATAGCTGAACGTGATCTAATGAGACTTGGTCATATACAGGCAGGTCTGCTGATCCCCAAATACATTCAAACTTACAGCTGCAGATTTGAGGTATGGGATACCATCTAGGACCTACAGGAAAAAAGGGTATTAGAAGTTGCACACCAATTGTAAAAATGATTACTAGATATCAATATCATAGTATGTGCCAGGCTAAAGGAGGAGGAGGTCAGAATTAGGTGCTTGGGAGTTAATCAGAATTTGATCTCAGGATGGAAATTAACATTAGAGGAATTCATGACATTGAGGTTAATGTATGAGAGTGGAGATAAGAAATTAATTGGAGGATGAGTTTTGGGGAGGAAAGCAAGGCAAGGAAATGAGTGGAAGCAGGATAGGATCAATTCAAGTAAAAATTAAAATCATCAAAGATGGAGAGGCTGAGATCAAACAAAAGGATGGAGATTTCAGTGAGGTTTCCAGGGGACCTAAGAATGGCACTAAATGAGGATGTTCTTACAAAGGCGATGGGGGGGATAGTATAGGGCAATGTGTTTGAATGACAAGAAAGAGCCCGAGCAATAGAAGGCTAGGCCAAGGTGGGATCATAGATGAACACCATGTAACCACTCCAGTGACTTAGGAAGGGTTCATAAACACCAGAGAAAGCAGTTTCAGTGAGGAAAATGATCTCCCTGTTTAAGTTTTTTCTGAGTCAACTCATATCTACGTGACATTGTTTCTTCATAAATAGGATTTGGTCATAGCTTACTCCTGTCTCAATGATGTGACATTATCAGAGTTTTTTCAACTCTAGACACTTTATGCAAGCTATTTGTGCAGATATTGTTCAGATTCCCACTATAGTCACTGCTGTTTCGAGGGGCACTGTATTCTTCACTGTAACATTGGAACAAGGGGAAGGCCATTTAGCCCCTCGAGCTTGTTCAGCCATTCAGTAGCTGATATGTGACCTATCTCTATATACCCACCTTTGCCCCATAACCCTTAATACCTTTGGTTAACAAAAATCTATAATTCTCAGCTTCAAAATTAATAATTGATCTAGCAACAATTACCATTTGTGGAAGAGTGTTCCAAACTTCTGCCATTCTGTGTGTGTAGAAGTGATTCCTAATTTCACTCCTGAAAGGTCTGGCTCTAATTTTTAGACTCCCTAACTAAAGAAAATAATTCTATCTATCAATCCTATCTGTTCCCTTTGATATATTGAAACCTTCAATCAAATCGCCCCTTAACCTTCTAAATTCCAGAAAATACAACTCTAAGCTCTGTAATCTCTCCTCTAAGTTAACCCTTGGTATCCAGGTATCATTAAAGTAAATCTACGCTGAACTCCCGCCAAGGCAAATATGTACTTCCTAATGTATAACGTGGCGCAGTGGGGAGCATCCCTGCCTCTGAGCTAGAAGCTTTGGGTTGAAGTCCCATCCCAGCAATTGATGGTCAAGGAAGTTGTATTTATAATGGGCCAAAACAGGTGATTATCGATTTTCAAATCCTTCCAACACACCAATTGCAGGAAGGAAGAGTGGGAGAGACTCCTGATCAGCCACGTGACGGAAAGAAAGTTGGAGCCTCTACCATCAGTTTCCATAGCCCCAGACTACAACATGCATGTAAAGCACATGTTTCCACAGCAACTTGGACTCTCTGAGTGATCTGTGACACCAAGGTGTAGTGTACAGAGTTTTGTATAGCTGAAGTGTGACTTCTACCCCCTTGTATTCTAGTTCTCTGTACTAAAAGGCCAGCATTCCATTAGCCTTTCTGATTATTGTATAACCGTTCATGAGATATTAATGATTTATTTTCTTGGACACAAAAATTTATTTGAGCGTCCACTGTTTCTAGCTTTTTACCAATTACTAAGTACCGTATTTTAGACTTTTTCAGTCCAAGCTGAATGACCTCACATTTTCCTGCATTGAAATCCATTTGTCACAGTTTTGCCTATTTACTTAATATACCAATATCTCTTTTTAATTTAAATGCTTCCATTTACAATGTACCATCGGCAAATTTGGACGTGTGGCTTTCTATTCCATTATCAAACTTATTAATAAATACAAAGAATACTAAGGATCCAATTGTGTGACACCACTGAGGCAAGATTTTCCCTGTGGGCTTCTGAACCCTGCTGGCAGGCTCAACTGTGGGTCAGAAGCCTGCACTGTGTAGGAAACAGTCACTCATTTGTGATTTTCCATGGTGCGACCAGTTAATGGTCAGAGGGCGGGCTGTCAAGGGTGGAGGGCCAATCAGAGGCCTTCCAGCTTGAAAGGAACAGCAGGCTACAATGCAAGGTAAGTAAGGGAGGGGGCACTTCAAAATGAAGGCACCCTCTCTCCACCTTTATTTAAATTTAAACTAAAAAATGGCTTTTGCAGCCAGGCCGCCACTGTGGGAAAGAGCACCTCTACAGGACAGCCTGTAGCTGTTGTTGCACCCAAGCAGGCAAGGAGGGCCTTTAAGCGTACCTGGAGCACTACTGCCAGGATGTCACCTTCTGGAAGCTAAATTGGCCCCCACCACCTGGGGGAACCAGGAAGCCAGCTACCTGGAGGCCACCTGGAAAATCCCAGCTGGTTTCCTTTAATTAGCCTTAAGTGACCCTTAGTTACTTGGATTAGCCACCTGCTGTATGTGAAAATAACTGTGGAGTGGAATGGAGCCAGGGAACAGGTACGCAGGCCATCAGCACATTTTTTAATGCCTGCCCACCTCGGCATCTGGCCCAAGTGGGACCTAAAAATCAAAGCCCACTAGTCACAGCCTGCAAATGAAAGGGCCATCCCAATATCCCCATATCTTGTTAAAAGCAGAATACTGCGGATGCTGGAAATCTGAAATAAAAGCAGAAAATCCTGAAAAAACTCAGCAGGCCTGGCAGCATCTGTGGAGAGAGAAACAGAGTTAATGTTTCGAATCCCTATGACTTTTCTTCAGAGCTAAAGAGAAGTAGAAATATGATGGATTTTATATTTTTTAAGAGGGGTGGAGCAAAATAGAAGGTCAGGGATAGGTGTTAACACTCCTTTGTCAATCTCTCCTTAGCTCCCTGACCTTCTATTTTGCTCCATCTGCTCCACCCCCTCTTAAACAGTATAAAATCCATCACATTTCTACTCTTTAGTTCTGAAGAAGAGCCATACGGACTCGAAACATTAACTCTGTTTCTGTCTCCACAGTTGCTGCCAGACCTGCTGAGTTTTTCCAGCACTTCCTGTTTTTATTCCTATATCTTGTCATCTGCCACTCACCCAATTTCTTAACCAGATCAAAAATTTGCAATCAATTCAACTTAAGCTAATAGTTTCTTAAAAGAAACTTTATCAAATGTCTTCTGGAAATCCATTTAAATACCATCTGTAGATATTCCCCTGTCCAGTACTTTAGTCACCTCTTAAAAACATTTGATCAGATTTGTCAGGCATCACCTCCCCTTCACAAATCTATGCTGGCTCCTTCTGATCAGCTGAAAATCAGTTGTTCTGCTAGTCTACTTTAACTATAGATTCCAGCAATTTCCCAACAACAGACATTGGGCTAATTGGTGTATAATTTCCTGATTTCTCTCTGTCACCTTTGTTAAATAGCGGAGTGACATGCACAATTTTCTAATCTAAAGTGAAGTTTCCAAGTTGAGAAAAATTTGGAAGATTCTAGTTACGACATTTGCAATGGGCTCACCTACATCTTTGAAAACCCTGGGATGGAAACATCTGGCCCTGAGGATTTGTCATTTTCTTCATTATTGTTATTTTGTTTAAATAGTTTGGTGATTGCCTGTCCTTGATTCAATATTAGTTTGAGTCATAGTCATAGAGGTCTACAGCACAGAAAAAGGCCCTTCAGCCTATCGAGTCTGCGCCGGTCAAACAAGTACCTAACTATTCTAATCCCATTTTCCAGAACTAGGCCCATAGCCTTGTATGCCATAGCATCGCAAGTGATAGAGAAGTAAAGAACTTATCCTTTGCTGCTGCTATTCTGTCCCAAGGTGCCATCTAACCTTAATGTACTGAGCAGTCTACATCTACAACATGTGCCGAGATTGATCTTAAGCCCTCAGTACCAGTCGTACGACATTGCCCTTTCATGTCACAAAGCTCAAAACTTTACCAGCTAAAAGTTAATATTTGTACTAAGTTTGGAAAATCCCTTATGCAATCAATTTCAGAACTGGTTATACAACATACGAGCAAGGAGCAGGAGTAGGCAATTCTCTCAAACCTGCTCCACCATTTAATAAGATCATGGCTGATCTGATAGTAACCTCAAATCTGCATCCTACCTACCCTAGATAACCCATCACCCCCTTGCTTATACGAACAGTTATCCCCACTATGACCAGAGCAATCAAGGCAACTCAGAAGTTGGACTAAATTCAATACCACAAGATGCAAGACAAAAAGTTACCGACGGAGCCCTATCCCGTGCCTGGTTGTGGTCCTCAATAAAGTACTTAAATGATGAACTTCATCTGGTTATCAGTGTCTGTAATGTAGGTATTACGTATTAGTTTATAATTTTAATTCAGTTTTAACCTTTTAATAACCCATTCAACACTTCTCTGTTACCTGAATTTGTTTTTCTATTTTTGCTACTACATGATTGTGTTAGAATTACATCTCTCAAGGCTGAAGCTTTCTTTTACAAAATGGAAGGACCTGGCATGATCTGATCCTAACCTGGGATTCTTTTTAAAAGGCCACAAGTTCACCTTGGAACTGTTAACAAGCAAGCCGCTTCCAAGAAATCACCTGACCTATATGGTACTTGAGGAGTTGTTTGTTTGTTGAAAGGCAAAGCACTTTAATTAATGAAAAGCTGGGAGACAAAAAGGCAATCACATGGCAGAGGGGAAAAACTTAAGTTGCGAACCTGCTTATTTTGCAGGCAGTTTTGTTGGAGAATAAGCTGAGGACAGAAGGCTACCTTGACTGACTCCCTCTCTCTCTCCACCTTGCCTAAAATTGTGTGGAGCTATCAACCTGCAGCCAGAGAGCCCTCATTTGAGAGTAACTAGGGGTGAGAATTTCCAGGCATTCACCAGGACCAGAGACCGTCTGCACACGAGAGAACTCCTGGTCCACAGTGTCAAGACCCTGCGGACTTTGCTTTATTTTATAATGCCCTCCTCCAAAGCCCATTTCAGCAAAGAGACTCTATCTGTTTGTCCTTTGTTTGTCTGTGCATGTGCCTGTGTGTATGCTGGAGGAATTCTTTAGAAAAAGATAAATAGTTATACTTCCCGATTGTAATTGTGTGTTAAACAGTACTTGCAACTTGTTAAAAGAAGTTGTTTTAAAATAAATTAATCATTCTGAGTTTTTGAAAGAAGCCTGGTCACAGTCTCTTTTTTTCTGCTGACTAGAGGTATAGGTACACATTTGGCCATTGTGGTGAAAAAAATTAAACATTTAAATTAATGGTAAGGCCTGCGGAGTAGTGGGGCTTGATAATTCGTGCACTCCTCCCATCCCAGTCATAACAATTGTTACATGTTTGTGTGTTTTTAAACCTGTTTACTTAGCCTGTATGTGAATTTTTCAATATAAGCTACACTGCAATTCAATTATATTTTTAAAAAGCATTCCAATTCACTACATTTCACTTTAAGTAGTAAGAGAAAAAAAATCAATTACAAGAAATGGTCACTCAATACATCAAAAAACCTATGCCTCTAGTGCTCTAACTTTGCCATTTTAGAATCCAGCTCCTAGTGGAGCTTCTAACTCCATAGCAGGTAACATCCCAAAAAACTATTATTCTGAGCAAAGGAGTGCATCCTAACATCTCTACCAAAAAAAATCTTTACGTGATAAGTAGAACCACTGGTTAACAACGTCATAAAAAAATATATAAATCAAGCACTAGGGTTCATTTCCCGAGCAACAGAACTGAAAAGCAGAAAAGTTACGCTCACCATATATAGAACATAGTTAGATTATATTCAAAGAGTACTATGAACGTCTGGTCTCCATATTGCAAAAAGGATATAGAGCAGGCTTGTCCAACATTTTTGCGTGGTGGGTGGGCCACATGGTGGGGGGGGTGGGGGGGGGGGTGCAATGAATAAATTTTGGATTTTAAGGTTTGGCACAACATTAAACGTGAATTCCAAAAATAAAAGCTGATGTATGAAAAGGAACAACTTGCTGAGCAAAACTAAATGCCACAACAATAAATTGATCATTTTAAAAAATGAGTAATAAATAAAGAGGACCATTAGAGTGTGAAAAGGTAAGTGTGTGTGTCCAGCTCACTCCCAGTCTCTGGGGGTGAAGGTGAATGAGAACCCTGAGACTGGGAGTGAGCAAGACACACACACTGCTTGGGATATCCGAGGTAATATATCAGCTTGAATGGAGGATTGGTTAAAGACTGGAAGCAGAGAGTAAGGATAAATGGCATTTTCAAGTTGGCAGGCTGTAACTAGTGGAGTGCTGCAAGGACCAGTGCTTGGGCCTCAGCTCTTTACAATCTATATTAATTACTTAGACAAAGAGATTGAGACTAATGTATCCAAGTTTTCTGGCAATACAAAGTTAAGTGGGAATCTAACTAGCGTCTGTTTTGTCACCCTTTGCTGTTCTTTGTAACTTTCCCATTTGTCAAGAAGTATTTAGTTTTGTGTTGTCACTTACCTCTTGGGTGGTCTATGGCTGTTTTTTGGCAAGTAGAGCTTTTTCCCCTTGGGAATATAACCTGGTTCAGTATCATATCAAATTCTTTTCAGAACATCTCTTGCTGATCTTCTGTCATTTTATCATTAACAGATTTGCCCAGTTTACTGTCAACGGTCTCCTGTTTCATTGCACTGAAGTCTGCCTTAACTAAATCTAGAATTTTAGTAGCTGTTTTGTATGTCTCCCCTTCAAACCCTAGATGAACTCGATCATGTTATGATCATTATTAGATAAATGTTCACGCCTCGTCAAGCTGTTAACTACATCAGGCTGTTTACTTATTACAAAATCTAAAATGACATGCCTCTTTCTTGGTTCTAGGCCATATTGCTGCAGAAAATTACCCTGGGCATACTCAAGAAATTAACTATCTTCCTACCATGTACCAGTCTGCCTACCCTAATCTTTATGCATTAATACCACTTTGCAGTGTTTGCCTAATCTCTGCATTTATACAATCTACCACTTCACCGCTGCCATCTGGACCCACTGCAGTCTTACATCTTTTTCTATTTCTTAATTCTGTCCATAAAGTCTCCAGTGCCTGTTCACCTCTTGTTTATATCCTCTTACCATTCAAGTGGCTTTGTCCTTAATCACAAAGGCTACTTCTCCTCTTTACCATTTTCCAGATCTTCTTGTGGACCTTATAACCTGCTATATTCAGTTCCTAGTCTTAACCATCCTGCAGCCATGGTGGAATCATCCCAGATTTGCACTGTGCGGTAGTGGGCGGGATAAAGGACATTTTACCCACCGATGCAATGGCAGGTTTTCGCACCGTGTCGTCCCATTCTCACCTCATTCATTATGCAATCCTGGGAAACACGCCGGGTCGCTGGCGGGGCATCCTCTGATTCACCCGCCCCGCCATCACCTCAGGCCTTCAGTTAACCAGATGCCATATTTAAAGGTGCCTCTGCAAAGAGCTAGCATTCTTTAAGAGATAGAAAGCTGCTAGGAACTGATGGCTGTCAAAGGAAGGAAACATGCTGCCCCCAGATTTAGTGACACCTCCCTCGAGTGCCTACTGGACACAGTGGAGGCCTGCTGCAATGTCCTCTACCCCCGCTCTGGGCGAAGGCCAGCAAGCAAGGTCACCAATCTAGCATGGGAGTCGGTGGCAGGTGGTCAGCACCAACGTCCTGCAAAAGAGGACAGCCACCTAATGCCGAAAGAGGATGAATGATCTCCTCTGTTCCTCTGTTCTGCCAGGGTAAGTCACTCTTCTTATCACTCTGAACTCATACACTCACAAACCAGTCACACATCCACAGGGATCTCACTCATTGCCAGTTTAAGTGATATCACCATTCACTCTCTCACACACACCATCTGCCCTGTGGATCGTGTCCTCATCCCGTCCGTGGCACCACTCACCATCCACACATGCCAGGCATCCTTCTCATCTGGTCTGGTAGGCATCCTGCCTTCACACTCTCCAGCTGTCTTCATGCAGGATAAGCTGGCACGCAACAAAAGGGAGAGGTTGGAAAATGTTGGAGGAATACCTGAAATTAACGTCCTCACGGACTTTGAAAATAGAGTCATCCAGCTGGCCGGCAACAATCTGGACCGTTCCTGTGCTGACAGTGAAGTTGGCGGTGTTCAACCAAATGAGGATCCAGCAGTGCTGCATCCATCAGACAACCATTCTGTGAGTGACTTCCCCTGTTTCGCAGTCTCATCTGGGAAACCACCTAGGGGGTCCATAACCCAGGTACTTGCCTCAAGCCTCGAAGAAACCTCAAACGAACAATCTGATGACACCCTCATTGAAGACCCATCACTGCGCTCACCCACACCCTCCACCAGTGCAGAGACACACACCTTGGCGGGACCTAGCTTTAGAGTAGCCTCGGGATCACAATCTGGTGAGCACATCGCATTGTCTGATCCACAGCAGGTAGCAGCAAGGACTTCCCAGGCTTCTGGCATTTGAAGGACAGCAGGCGACCACAAATCTGCTGAGTCCAAGTCAGATGAGGAGCCCTGGACTCGGATATTCCTCAGTTACTGGAGCTGCAAAGGCAAGCTCGGGGACATCTGAAATGGATGTCCACTGCACTCGTCAGATTGCAAGGCACGACGGAGGAGTCTGTCCGCCTTCAGTTTGAGGTGATAGTGCCTGCATGCCAACACACCAAGGTCAACATTGGTAGGATGACAGCTGCCATGGAGACCTTAGTCCAGGACATCGGTCCTGCACTGCTGCACAGGCTGAAGTCCCATCGCTGACGCCATAGTTAGCCTCCAACAGTGTCAACTCGAGAGGGGTGCATGGCAGCCTGATCTCATTCCAGCTACCCCTTCTTCTCAAGGACTCAGCTAGGGGCCTTCAGGAACTTATAGGGAGGAGGATCAGCAGGTGCACACTCCAGGGCCATCCACCCAGGTGACTCGGAGTGTCCGGCCCATCCGAATCCCCTCTTCCTGTGACCCCAGCAGCTCCAGCTCCACAGGCCGAGGAGGGTGCCACTCCACACAGCAGAACTCCAAAAGCAGGTCGGAGCCCCCCAGCTCTTGGCCCTCCAGAGGATGCCCGCAAAGGTCATCACAGACAGGACATAGCAGTCAACAGGCTACCTCCATGTCCGCTGTGGATGTCAGGGGGTCACCAAGACGTATGAGCAGGGTTAGGAACGTTAAGAAGATGTAACTCTTTTGAGTCAAAACAATAAACTAAATTAACAAAAACAAGGGAGAAATCAAGCACAGCCCCTAAGTCAGGTCAGCTGTAAAATCAAGGAAAAACTTTAAAGGAACCTTACAAACATCAAACTAAGATGTGATTAAAGGGGTCAACAAAACACTCCAGTTCCCGCGGTGCCCACCGGGCACGGAAGGCCTCGATGGTGCCGGCAGACACCGCGTGCTCCCTTTCCAGGGACATCCGGCCGCGAACGTAGCCGCGGAAGAGGGACAAACAATCGGGCGGGACTCCCCCGTCGATCGCCCGCTCCCTGGACCTGTTGATGGCCAATTTGGCCAGGCCCAGGAGCAGGTTCACGAGGAGGTCCTCCTCCTTCCCGACCCCCTTCCGCACCGGGTGTCCGTAGATCAGGAGCGTGGGACTGAAGTGCAAACAAAATAGTAATAAAAGATTTTTTAAATAACTAAAAAGGGAGTGCAGCCTAAGACACCCTATGTATGCATGGTCCACGGACTCCACAAGACCGCAAAAAGGGCATGTGTCCTGGGAGTCTGTGAACCTAAACATCCTCCTATTGTAGGGGACTGCTGCATGCAACACCCTCCAACCCAGGTCCCCGATAGAAAGTGGGAGAACTCCTCCGTAGAGGGCCTCCCATCGGGGGCCTCCGCCGCCGGACGGCAACAAGGTACGCCAGGGCGTGTCCGGGCGGCGGACCAGGGCGAGAAAATGGAAGGTGTGCAGCAGCAGTCCGTACAGAAAACCCCTCCGCACCGTGCCAAATGGCACGGAGGGCATGTCCCCTAGGCGGCTCATATTATTGCGGGGCACCGGCACCCGAGGGAGGGTTCGGGTCTTGGGGCCAATGTGGAATTCCGTCCGAACAGGGGAACGTTCAGCCGGAAGATCACCGCGCACCTGGGCCACCTCGAGACCTAAAATGACATCGGGTCCGAACACGACCGTTAAGAAGATGTAACTCTTTTGAGTCAAAACAATAAACTAAATGAGCAAAAAGAACAAGGGAGAAAACAAGCACAGCCCCTAAGTCAGGTCAGCTGTAAAATCAAGGAAAAACTTTAAAGGAACCTTACAAACATCAAACTAAGATGTGATTAAAGGGGTCAACAAAACACCCCAGACCCCGCGGTGCCCACCGAGCACGGAAGGCCTCGATGGTGCCAGCAGACACCGCGTGCTCCCTTTCCAGGGACATCCGGCCGCGAACGTAGCCGCGGAAGAGGGACAAACAATCGGGCGGGACTCCCCCGTCGATCGCCCGCTGCCTGGACCTGTTGATGGCCAACTTGGCCAGACCCAGGAGCAGGTTCACGAGGAGGTCCTCCTCCTTCCCGACCCCCTTCCGCACCGGGTGTCCGTAGATCAGGAGCGTGGGACTGAAGTGCAACCAAAACAGTAACAAAAGATTTTTTAAATAACTAAAAAGGGAGTGCAGCCTAAGACACCCTATATACACGTGGTCCACGGACTCCACAAGACCGCAAAAAGAGCAGGTGTCTTGGGAGTCCGTGAACCTACACATTTTACGATTATAGGGGACTGCTGCATGCAACACCCTCCAACCCAGGTCCCCGATAGAAAGAGGGAGAACACCTCCGTAGAGGGCCTCCCATCGGGGGCCTCCGCCGCCGGACGGCAACAAGGCACGCCAGGGCGTGTCCGGGCGGCGGACCAGGGCGAGAAAATGGAAGGTGTGCAGCAGCAGTCCGTACAGAAAACCCCTCCGCACCGTGCCAAATGGCACAGAGGGCATGTCCCCGAGGCGGCTCATATTATTGCGGGGCACCGGCACCCGAGGGAGGGTTCGGGGCTTGGGGCCAATGTGGAATTCCGTCCGAACAGGGGAACGTTCAGCCGGAAGATCACCGCGCACCTGGGCCACCTCCAGACCTAAAATGACATCGGGTCCGAACACGACCGTTAAGAAGATGTAGTTGCACAGCCTGGGCATGGTTGTTAATCACTTATACATAATGTTCATTATTGTAAATAAACTCCCAAGAATGTCTCCTTGTCCTGATGAGCAGTGTTCGTGTCACTCAGATGTGAAACCTTAGTCTCTGCACAAGATAAAAGCAAGTGTCTCAGCTCAGGGCCTCTTCCCTGTGCTTTATGCAATCTTCCCAGCATGCTGATGGTGAGCCTTCACAGTCATTGGACACATCAGTCATACCTGCACCTCAATGGGGCTTATTATTGCCGCTGGAATGTGCTGGGCTGGCGGTACAGAGTTCCATCATTCTCCCTCTGTGTGCTCTCAGCACCTTTGAGGTGTGGCTGGACCCCATCTCATCAGCTTCTGTGTCTGGTGACAGTGTGGTCCTAAAAGGCTCAGCTCACGAAGGATGCCATAGGATCAGGACAAGTTAAAGTTTCCCTGCTGCATCTCCATGATATGACCCTGTTCACAGAGCGCAAACGATCTGCCATCAGCCAGACAGGAGTCAGACATTCACATAAACTATGTGAGGATCTATGGAGTGTCCCCACTGCGCAATGTCATCAACTCCTGGAAAGTAGGGACTATGGGCATCTGCTGCATCTCCATGACAGGAGCCTTATCACAGAGGATATATGCACTGCCATCAGCCAGACAGGAGTCAAACGTTCACAGATGTAATGTGAGGATCTATGGTGTCTCCTCACTGCATGTGGTCGTCTTCATCCTCCATGAATCTAGCAGCAATGAGGGCTTCCTGAGTGCACTTGTCTCATTGCTGTCATCCTCGCTTTCGAGGACCTCCTTGCCCTCATGCCTGTCAACATCCTCCTCATCAGAGGAGACATACAGCTCCTGCACCTCCTCCTCAGCTAGCTCCTCTCCTCATTGCAGCGCCAGGTTGCGTAGGGTGCAGTAGGCATTGACGATGCATGACACCCTGTGTGAACTGTATTGCAGGGCTCCACAAGACTAGGTCTAGGTACTGAAGCTCATTTTCAACATTCCGATGGTTTGCTTCACCAAAGTGCGAGTTGCAATATGAACCTCGTTGTACCTTCTCTCTGCTGCACTCAGGGCGCTGCACGGGTGTCAACAGCCACGTCCTCTGTGGGTAGCCCTTGTCCCTGAGGAGCCAACCCCTCAGCATCTCTGGACCCTGGAAAACGCCAGGGATCTGAAACCTACTGAGAATCTAGGAATCATGGACACTCCCTGGGAACTGTGTGTAGACCTGTAGGATGCATTTGTGGTGGTCGTACACCAGCTGAACATTCAGCCTGTGAAAGCAGTTGTGGTTGACATTGTTGACCGTTTGTTGCCACATTGATCTGAGCGCCATGTGAGTGCAGTCGATGGCACCCTGCACCTGTGGGAAACCTGGGATCTGGGCATATCCCAGTGCTTTTGCTTCCTGGCTTTCCTGACCCCAGGTAAAATGCACAAAGTTCTGTGCCTTCACGAGTATGGCGTCCGTGACCACCTAGATGCATTTGTGTGCGGAGGCTTACAATATCCCACGGAGCTCACCTCTGGAGCCCTGAAAGGAGCCACTGGTGTAAAAGTTGAGCGCCGCAGTCACTTTCACAGCCACTGGCAGTGGATGCCCTCCATCTTCTCTGCCAGATCCTGCAGCAGGTAGCAGGTATGACCGACCAGTTCCCTGGATAAGCGCAGTCTTCGGTGACACTGATTCTCAATCATCTGCAGGAATAACAAACGCCGTCTATAGACCCTGGATCTAGCTAGGCACCAACCAGCGACGGCTCATTATGGTTCTTCAGTGGCGTGCGCAGGAGCCCCATCTACCTCTTCTTGAGGGTGCTGCTCCTCCCTCTGTCCAGCCAGGCGCCTCCATCACTCTCTTCCACTTCGTCTCTGCTTCCTGTAAGCCATGACGCATACAGCTAGGTCACCAGGCTCCATGCTCCTGATGTACTCCACCTACAAGATGAAAGAGAGAGACACATTGGTTAGCATGGATGCACTAAGAACTTCTCTTGGTTAAGACTGAAGGCCCCTTAATGCATCCTGGAGAATGCTGGTCATCACTTAGATGGCCAGAGTTTAGTGCGCTGCATAGCTGCCTGAAACCCCACCCTCCTCTGCCCCACTCCACCTTGGCAGCAGCCTCGCCCACTGGACTGCATGCTGTGCTCTCAGCTCAAGCATAGGTATTCTCCTACCCCACACTGCAAGGCTACTCTGTTAGCTTGAATCATGGGGGAGACAGGTCCAAACCTGAATGATAACGTTGCTAGGGGCTGTGAGCACCTCCACCAATGACTGCTTCATGGCCAGCTTTCACAAAGAAATTTTACAATTTGCCCAGTCTTCCAACTGTTCTGCAGTCCACTAAAACACTCATTGTTTGCAGACTGTGCCCGAAGGATGAAAAGCCCTGGAGCATTTGGTGGTACTTTCATGCCTCTGCATTGCTTGAGTGGGCAGATAAGCTAGAGGCCTGACTCCAAGCATGTCAATGTGGTTGCGCCTGAACTGTCTTGGCTGCAGAGGAATGGTCAGTTTTTATACAAGGTTTCCCCAACGCGTGGCTGCTTTCCTCCCCCGCAACCCCCGCCCCACATGTGTCTGTGCATTTCCATCAGACCAGGCTGCCTTTCCCCCACAACTCTCCTCACAGCATGCTGCCTTGCTCCCTGCACTCCCCCACAACTTGTCCCAACCACAGGGCAGCCCTTGCCCCGGCACCACACTGTCAGCCAGCCAGGAAAAAGCAACTTGCCTATGCCCTCGCCTGAAAGGGCTTCACCTTGATGCCCAATGGGTGACCCTCGCAAGTGTTGAGCAATGTTAGTGTGCACTTACCTCCGAGTTCCCCTTGAAGTTCAGCTCGACAGGTGCACACCTTTGAAATGCTGTTGTGTAACACGTGCCTGGATGATAGCCTAGGGGGATATGCAGATGTTTTAAAATGACAATCCCAACATCCAGCGGCGGGAAACACAGCCCGCCATTGACTGGCGGAGCGGATGATCGCAAACTCATTTCACAATGGTGTGAAACCAATTTCTGGTCATCCCACCGTGACGCCCAACGCCAGTGGGGACAGAAAATTCCGGTCCATGTCTCATTATGTCAAGCCCTCCAGTTAAATGTGCGTCTACACTTGATTCAATGTCTACCATATACTCCATGTATTATTGTAGAGAAAACTCATTTGGGCCAACCTGTTCTCACATTTTACTGGAATGACTGGATGGCCTAAAGGCAGATTCTGCAATTTCCACCCTTCACACACTTTCCACATTTTGTCCCTTTCTCCCCCTGTAACTTCTGTCATTGGTCAGAAGAATCTATCTTATGTATTTGCAGGAAGGGTTGATGTATACCAATTAGGCTTCACTTCATCCATCATCAAACCGCCAAAACACTTGGAGGTGATAAGCAGCAATGTGCTTTGTCTACCTTTATGTGAATGGCACAATCTATGCTAAGTCAGGAATGCCTTCTCCCCAACACAAATTACCAAAATTCAGCCTTGTGTTTTCGTTGTTGAACAGAATGTAGTTAAACTAGCATCATGTTAAACATATTCTGGGCTGAAGTACTAGAATTTACCAAAGCTCTGACTGGTTTTTATAATATCTTTTGTTCCAGAGGTAGGTTAAGATGTTTGCAACTTGGAGATTTGGTATGGTACAGTATGGCAACTTGCTAAATGTAGAAATCAAATTTATTCAAAATATCCACTAGCACAAGCCAGTTCTGTTATGTCACACCCTGCTACTGCATTCACCTGGCCAGTTCTACAGTTATAATCAAGCCTCCTGTAATGGCCCAAACCAGTCTGGCTTACTTTATAGTGCAGTTTATTCTGTTCTTCTCTGCTGTAAGTGTAAGCAAAAATCTATTGAGTATTTTCTTCATAGATATTTATCATACCTCTGTATAAATTGGCTATTTTCTATTGGTTGTGTGGAGCATTAAGTATTATGATTTGAATGTAACTTGAAGCCTAACTAATATCACCATAAGCACCCCAGAAGGACATTCTTGAGAAGTTCTACTTTGGCAGAGCTACGATGGTATACATGGACGATATTGAATAAAGTTCATCTTTAGACATGGAATCAACATCAAATTAAGTTATCCATATGCCAAAAAACCTCAGCATTAGCTATTGCGGACTTTCATCTGTAAACACATTTTTAAAATCGGATTTCCTTATTTTTTTGTGGATGCTCACCCTACTGTGAAGCCCCATGCCCACTCTTTATCCTGATTATTCTCCAATGATTAGGTCTCTGAGACAGAGACCTCTGGCATGTGCATAATGCTCATTCACCCTCTCCCCATTGCACCTTAAATCAGAGATCTTGCATTCCTTTTTTTGTTGGTTCCTAAGATTTCTATGGTAATGTGACGTTTAGAACAACTGGAGAATTGAAATTATAACTGTTTAAATTGGTATTTCATTGGACATCAGTGGGTCAAAATCCTGAAATTTCGCATCTAACATCATCATGGCAGCATTATCAGCACCAAGAATGACAGTGGTTTAAGATGTTGTTATCTCCTTGGAGATCAATAACTTTCAAAAAGAGATTTGAACTTCCAGTTTCTAGCTGAAAGAATGACAGCAATATTTCACTATTTAAAACTTTTACTGTTAATAAATGTCAAACAGCAGAAGCAGCATGGATAGACATAGCTAAGCGATCCCACCACCAATGGATCAGATCAAAGCTCTGCAGTCCTGCCACTTCCAGTCATGAATGATGGTGGACAATTAAAAAACTAACTGGAGGGGGAAGCTCTACAAATATCCCCATCCTCAATGATGGGGGATTCAGTAAAACATGCAAAAGACAAGGCTGAAGCATTTGCAACCATCTTCAGATAAGGAAGTTCCAACTGGATGATTTATCTTGGCCTTCTCTTGAGATCCCCAACATCACAGATGCTAGTCTTCAGCCAATTCGATTCACTCCACCTGATATCAAGGTATGGCTGTGAAGGCACTGGATTCTGCAAAGGCAATGGGTCCTGACAACATTCCAGCTATAGTACTGAAGACTTGTGCTCCAGCACTAGCCACGCCCCCAGCCAAACTGTTCCAGTACTGCTACAACACTGGCATCTACCTGACAATGTGGAAAATTGCCCAGGTGTACCCTGTCCATAAAAAACAGGATAAATTCAACCCAGTCAGTTACTGCTCTAGATCATCAACAAAAAGATGGAACGAGTAATCGACAGTGCTAAAAGGCACTTAAACACCAATGACCTGCTCACTGACACTCGGTTTGGATTTCACCAGGGCCACTAACCTCCTCCCCTCATTACAGCCTTGGTTCAAACATGGACAAAAGAGCTGAACTCAGGAGGTGAGGTTAGAGCGACTGCCCTTGACATCAAGGCAACATTTGACCTAGTGTGGCAGCAAGGAGTCCTAGTAAGATTAAAGTCAATGGGAATCAGGGGTAAAACTCTCCACTGAAAAAAGTCATACCTAGCACAAAAGAAGATGGTTGTGATTGTTGGAGGACAATCATCTCAGTCCCAGGATGTCGCTGCAGGAATTCCTCAGGGCAATGTCCTAGGACCAACCATCTTCAGCTGCTTCACGAATGATCTTCCCTCCATTATCAGATGAGAAGTGGGGATGTTTGCTGATGATTGTACAATGTTCAGCACCATCCGTAACTCCTCAGACACTGAAACAGCCCGTGTCCATATGCAGCAAGACCTGGACAACATTCAGGCTTGGGCTGATAAGTGGCAAATAACATTCATGCCACACAAGTGCCAGGCAATGACCATCTCCAACAAGAGAGAATCTAACTCCTTTGAGTGACGGCCTCCAGGCACTTCCCTCAGTTTCAGAGAATTCCTTAAATCCACCAGTAGCAGTAAAGCCTGTTCTCGTGATTCTTCTTCTCCCGCCATGCCAGAACAAATCCATAGAAGGCTGCAGGATGCGTCTCTTCGAGTACAGATAGTCTCATTCCTGCATCTGGCTAGGGTAGCTCAGAAAATCAAGCAGTTTTTTCTTTCAGCTGACCACATAGAACTGCTGTCTGTCTATAATATTCACAGATTTGTAAGGAAGCCTGTAACCTGATCTCAAAAATGGCTTCTTCTGCCCTCTTTCCCCATAACAATGTGAAACACGTTAACCTTGTATCTGGGTAAAAATACTAATTAGCTATCCTTGATTCCATCTTCTTTCGTCTTAGAACTTAGTGAACAGTTTTCAGCACAACTGTTTACATCCGGTACCTTCAGCACCTTTCTGGGACTTTGAGGGACACAGAGTCTACTCATTGCAAACCCAGAGACTGTTGCCACAGTCTCCAAGTGTAAATACTGTGCATCACCACCTCAGTAAAACAATCTAAAGCCTTACTTTCATCTCCAACAATCAAACCAATCAGGCTTACTGACAAGGCAGAGTTCAGAATAGGTCACATAACCCCCCTCATCTACCCTAAATTTAAAGATACAGTCCCAAAACATCATAACCTGATAAATCTCTCAAGTGTAACAAATAAAACCTACCGCCATTTTTTCAGAGCAATTAGCAGGGGACCAAAAATGTGGCCTTGCCAATGTCAAAGAAAAAGAACTTTAAATACGTCACACAAATGTTCAATGTCACCACAGATGTGCAGTGTCACCGCCAATGATACCCAGTTCTACTGCTTCATCAACTCTCTCGATCTCTCCAGTTACATAAGTAAGACCAGACTATATGCAGTCCCCGCCACAAACTACTCTTGCTTTATTTTGCCCTTCCTGACCACTCCTCAAGCTGACCCAGACTCTTTATAACCATGCATTCCTGAATCAACTTCAAGCTGAGCTTCCAAGCATGAATCATCTCGCTGTCATTGTAGTGCCGTCACTGATGGGGAAGGGGACAGAGGAGTGGTGGCACGTGGTGTAATTATATTTTGGAAAATTTGCATTGGCACCTTCTATTGTAGGTGTGGATGTAAGAATTTACAAGCAAAATAGAAAAATAAGGATAGAATATATGACTTTAAATAGGTTTTATGTTACATTCGTAAGCCACAGTCCTATTATCCCTGGCCTCTAACTCTGCTTCACCTGAAGATGTCACTTGGCATTGTTTCCTTGTGTACAATGAGAGATCATAAATATAAAAATAAATATGAATTGATGGGAGCTATAGTTTTTGGAGAGCACTATTGGCGGTATATCTTGCCAGTCATTTGAAGGTGGTATTTCTTTGTAATCACGACCATCTATTTGTGGTCGTGGAAACAAATTACATGTTTGTCTTGTGATTATTAATAATCCACCTTAAACGTGCAAACTATTGCTGTATGCAGGTCTGTTCAGCAACTAATATAAAGTGTATAGTTTAAACTAAGGTACTTCTGGATTCAGTTGCAAAGATTCAACATCCAGGAGATATTGGAACAGAAAGAGAGTGAACAAAAAGAGTTGATGTCTTCATTTTCCCTTTATATATTGACTGTGCATTTGTGTCACCTGCACATACAGGTGCAGTACAAGTCCACAGACTGAGATAAATTGTAGACAAAAATAATTGCAGAGGTTAAGTGATATTTAAGAAGATATTAAATCCTAAATGGATACAGATTACTAATTTAAACAGAGAATACAGAAACAAACAGGTCAGTCAGCATCTGTCAAGAGAAGGCAGGCTGTGACATTTTTGCTTTTATCTTATGACATTTATTGTGTTGACTCTTCTTCAGGAGTGTCTTCTCTTGACAATGCTGACTGACCTGCTGTATGCCTTATTTCAAATTTGCAAATTATTCTTTTTAGAAGGTTACTAGTTTGTGTCCATAATGTACAGTTCAGTGTGTGTTTCTGGCAAGGTTTTGGCCCTGTTGAAGATCAGATTGTCTATAACCAATTCTGTGCTCAAGCCAAAACTTAGCCTTCTAATTTTAAGAATATTCATGTAATGAATCATACTGTGACTGCTGTCGTCTTATTGCAGCACTTACTGTTTCTCCTTTAGATTGTATTTATTAGACCGAGTAATTGTTCATTAAAATATTAAAGTATTATTGTAGCAGTGCACCAACATGATGTAAGAGTTCAAAGTCCAATTGTTTCTGAAATAGTCTATTAAACAGTGCTCCAATAAGAATTCTTCCTTTACTCAATCTAGAGGATTTAAATTTTTGGTCTTGACAATGACAGAGCTTGGCAAGATGCACCTTGACTGATACCTAAAACATTCTGTATAAAATGATTATCCCTGTGTGATACTGTGTATATTGTATGCCTATTGTCAAAAGTACCTGCGTGCACATGCAATCATGAGTTTTATTTGAAGAGAACGCTTATCGGATTGAAGTCAATTTTGATATGAACAGCTCAAGGTCACCCAGGGAACAGCCCGACAAGTACATTTACATAAAATATTACTTGCGAAGATGGGTTGCCCAGACAGTCCATGCATTTTGTCCCCTCGTTCTTTGTCATGGAGATTCCAATGTGAGAGAGGGAGGGAGGCTAGTGTCGCAAGATAATGATTAACTGTTTTAATGACATTCATTCATTCCGTAGTAACTACTCATGCAGAAAAAGGGTTATGTAAAATGACATTAGGAGAAAATCATTTGTAATCGCATCGGGCTGCACTTTCAGGAGACATTAGGAGCAAATCCATGGCGTAGTTGGCTTACGCTTTATCTTCTGATATTTACTGAGTTTACTGGTGCATGAAAAGCTTTCACCAAGGATAGCAGATAGGATGAATCGTTCATAGGTATTGCTATCTACTGACTTATTACTTTTATATTTTGATAGTGTGGTAATCTGCAAGATATCAGTCTGCAAGTCCAGATTATTTAAATGTTTGTTAAAATTGTAACATGGAAGCTTTTCCACCAATAGATCATTTCCCCTTGTTCTATCTGTGCCTGCAGATAAATTCTGGAATATATTGCTCTTCAATGAACAGCAGAAAGCAGATAATTTAATTTTATTAATATTTTGTCATGGATGAGTTGAAATGGACGCATGTAAATTTGCAATTTTCATGATACAGTGTAAATTCATACATGTATCTGGTCATTTTATTGTATTTTCATGTAATGTTTGCCAGTGTTTTTGAAAGAAAGACTTGCATTTATATTGTATCTTTCATGGCCTAAGGAGATCCCAAAGCGCTTTCCAGCCCATGAAGTACTTTAGAAGTGTAGTCCCTGTTGTAATGTAGGAAGAGTGCCAGCCAAATCTTTACAGCAAGGTTCCACAAACACCAATATAATAATGACTAAATAATCTGTTTTTTTGTGGTGTTGCTTGAGTGATAAATATTTTCCAAGACACGGGAGAGAACACATCTGCTCTTCTTCGATATAATGCCACAGGAACCTTTGAATCCACAAGAAAGAGCAGATAGGACCTTGGGTTAACATGTCATCCGAAAGATGGCACCTCCAACAGTGCAGCATCCCTTAGTACTGCACTAGAGTGTCAGTATTTGTGCTCAAGTTTCTTGTGTGGGACTTGAACTCATGATTTACTGACTCAGAGGCGAGAGTGCTACCTTCTGAACCATGGCTGGCACAATGTTATGTTGAGGGTTTGCTATATGATATTCTTACCCAAAGCTGTCCTGTAAGTAGGAAGGTAAAACAGATGTAGATAGTGCTTCCAAGATTCAACATTGAAATGTTTTGAAAGCTGCCTTTTTAATGGACAGTGCAACAGCTTCAGTAAAACAGCTAGAATTTTACTACAAAAGTGTTAGCTATTGTATCTGAACATGAAAAATCCTTTAATTCTAGCATTATTGGGAAATGGAGAACTTTATACCGTTTTAATTCTCTCTGCCCAGGACCAATGTTCCTTTAATTTACCTTTATTGTGTAGGGTCTGTTTCTTACACTTTGGTGACTTTAAGATTGCAGTGCATTCTCGCATCTGAAAGAATGCGCTGCTTGTGTGCAGCCTGCTTGTCCCGAATAATTAGGCTTCTTTGAAAAATGAAGATGTTTGGAATTATCCATAAAACTTGTTTCTGCATCTATAACCTTTTACTGAATTGTCATCAAATGTTTGTTGATTTGGATGTTCTCAGTGTTATGAACAGGAGAGAGAGGTGGGATAATTTCCCCTTTTTCCCACCTCTCGACTGACCGCAACAAGATGTATTTTTGAGAAGGAATGTTTTGACTCCTAAAGTGTTGTGACTTTTAGGAACCAATACAAACTGGCTTTTTTGTAAGTTAAATCAAAAGGAAGGATAAACATTTATTTTCAGTACTCCCGAAATGTTATCGCAACAAACATCCACTTCTCGTACACACAAACGCAGGCACATAAAAAAGATGAGTTCTAAAGATGTAGCATGCACTTAGTTTTCTTACCATCCAGTTTTCTTACCATCCTGAGATTCAATATTACTCTATCTCTCTAAGAAGATCAGTGTAAGCTTTGCAGTCCTAGAAATTTTCTTTCAATTCATTGGAGGGGGAAAAAATGAAGGTTGGTGGCTTCTGGTAATAAACTCACAATGGTACTCCAAGCAATAGCAGATTTTTGGCTTTTCCAGTCGAAAGCTGTAATGGAGACCCTGTAGTTAAAATTACATTCTGCAGGTACAAGAAAAGCTCCACTCCTCTGCCTGGACGTGCGCCCACCCGCGGGATGTAAAATTCTGCCCCTGGAAACTATAGTTCGGGACAAAATCAATAGTCACTTAGACAAATGCAGGATAATTAAGGAAAGCCAGCATGGATTCATTAAGGGGAAATCATGTTTAACTAATTTGCTAGAGTTTTTTGAGGAGGTAACAGAGAAAGTTGATAAGGGAAAGGCTGTTGATGTGATGTATATGGATTTTCAAAAGGCATTGGATACAGTGCCACACAACAAACTAGTGAGCAAAATTTTAGGTCATGGAATAAAAGGGAAAGTAGGCATTTGAATAAGATATTGGCTGAGTGACAGGAAACAGAGAATAGTGATAAAACATTGTTTTTCAGATTGGAGGGAGGTTTGTAGTGGAGTTCCCCAGGGGTCAGTGTTGGGACCCTTGCTCTTCCTAATATATATTAATGTCCTAGACTGTGGTGTGGAGGGCATGCTTTCAAAATTTGCAGATGATACGAAGATTGGAAATAATGTCAACTGTGAACTTCAAAAGGACATAGACATGTTGGTGGATTGGGCAGACAAGCGACAGATGAAGTTCAATGCAGAGAAGTGTGAGGTGATCCATTTTGGCAGGAAGAATATGGTGAGGCAGTATAAAATAAAAGGAGATAGCTTTTTGAGAATTTGGATAGGGATGAGCAAAGTTCCCAAGCTAGTGAGCTATGAGGATAGATTGGAGAGGTTGAGACTCTTTTCCTTGGAGAAAAGAAGCCTGAAAGGAGACTTGATAGAGGTATCCAAGATCCTGAGGGTTATGGATAGGATAAATAGAACCTGTTCCCACTCGAGGCAGCATCAAGAACTAGAGGGCACAGATTCAGAATATTTGGCAAAAGTAGTAAAAATGATGTGAGGAAAAAGTTTTTCACCCAGACGGTGGTTGTAGTCTGGAACTTCCTGAAAGACTGGTGGAGGCAGGTTTGATCAAGGTATTCAAAAGGGAATTGGATTGTTATCTGAAAATAAATAATATGCAAGGTTATGGGGATAAGACAGGGTAGTGGGACTAGGTGGAATGCTCTTTGAGAGCCAGTGCAGACTTGATGGGCCGAATGGCCTCCTCCTGCACTGTAAAGATTCTGTGAGATGACTTTTTCGAGGCAAAGTCATTTTCTTCTTAGGGTGAGGTGTATTCCCCTGAGATCCTTGTTCCAGACTAGCCCTTTCTCAGCTTTTCTTAGGATAAATAAGATATTTGCTATCTTGAACCAGTTTCTGTCATGTAAGAACAATATCAATGTTTCCCATTGTCCACACAGTGGGTTGATGGCAGATGTAGTTGTCACACAATGAGAAATGAATGACACAATTCACACTTGCTTGTGATAAAGTGGTTCCTTAACACCCCTCTTTTGCAGGCACCAAGTCTGGGACATCCATTGTATTGATTTTCTGTATATATCCAGACAATAGTAACTGTAAATTCCACAAGTGATGTTGCATCCTGATATCTCTTCAATGGAAAGTCCTCCACAAAGATATTTACATTTTATTGACTTTCTGGAGACATGTTCAGACATGAGTTAATCCTTGTCTGTATCGAAACCACAAAAGAAGTCACCTGACACCCCGGAGTCCATTTTGTCAAGGTAAATTTGCCACATTTAATGCTCCTTTTAAAAGTAAAGTGTCCATATTTCTAATAATTTTTACGGGCAATGACCGTAACATCTTCCGCACAAAGGAAAAAAATTAAATTCCCTGACATTTCATTTTTTTTCTTTGTTACATCTCAGAGTAAAATGCAATACATTCATTCCCACACACTCCTCAAAGTCATGGTCATTAGAGCTTACTTGTAACATTTTGCTTCTCGTTTACAATTTGGGCTATACATCATCCTTTAAGATGAGGCAAAATTAAAAATCTTTTTCTGCATTTGGTTGGAGTGCATTTTAGTTAGGAAGACTTAAAAAAAGAAAAGAAACTTGGTGCCTTCCATGCCTTTTCCACTTTTAAGTCTCTAAGTGTTGTCAAAAGGCATTATATTTTTTCGAGCATATGTTGGTAGTTCTTCAAATACTTATACACAAAAAGACACACAGTTCTGGTGAAAGCACTGCTTCTGAATAACGTGGATCTACACAGTGACTGTTAGCTTGTCTCCTGTGTTTATTATGCAAATTTTGGTTAAAATAGCCAGTAGTTGCCTCTGCTGTTTGCAGCCCTGCCTGAAAAGACTTCAACCCTTCGACTTCTGTCTCCATAATCCATTGGCTTAACATTTCAGTTTTAGGCAAATTAGTATTTCTTATTTTGTTGGTGACATTTCGGTGTTAGACTCTCTTTCAGCACGTGCAGTGAACCTAGTCTTTCTCCTTTCTCCTGCACTTCATTCTTAGTGAGTTTTAAGTTTAGGTTGCTAGGTTCAGATGGCCTGAGATCTGGAACCTGCAAAATCTAGTTGTTTGAATCTTCAGGGGGAAAATCTGCATTTACTCCATTTTCAGACCTCCTGTGGTTTTCTCAGCAGTCTTTTAATTTTCCTCGTACTAACTTCCTTCTTGTATTTTTGGGGTGTGTTTTTCCCCAATCTGCCCCATGTCCTCTGGAACTCTACTACCTCTAGGTGTTTGTTCAGACTCCACTGCACTCACCTAGAGCACTTCAACTACATGAGGTGTGCTACTCACTTTCTGCTTACTAGCTTGGGAACTTTGCTCGTCCCTATCTAAATTCTCAAAAAGGTATCCGCTAAGCACACTTCTGGTGCATTTCTGTCAATTACTGCCATTGTAATTTCAGCATTTTTCCTTGCTCTTGGCTCTCTCTCTCTCTCTGCCAGTACAAATTCTCCACTTGTTGGATTCTTTTGGAAGTTTCCTCTACTTCCTGAGTCTCTGTGGAATTCTGTTTTTAACCCTTCTAGTGTCTACAGTCTCTGTGGACTTTCCAGAACCTCTGGGTAATACCTTACCTCCTGTGAGAGCTACACAAAGAATGCAGTTTACCAATGTAGGACATATCCAGATCCCATAGAACTGATGAAATCAAAAGGTGGCTGCGAACAAATAACACCCAAATTGCAGTTATAGCAGGGGTCTAACATCTGCAGTTCAATTTTTGAACAAGCCATTCAAGTTTGTGCCAAATGGTGTAGGCGGATGGTTGACGGAGAAAAAACCTTCACAAAGAGTGGAATATGCTTGCTTACCCTACTCGATGTTTCATGTGGTTTCGTCATCAACTTGTGGAATGCTGTTAGTGCACAAAGTGTCATCAGATCGTTCAAAAAATGCGGAATATCCAATTCAATGGATGGAGATAAAGATGATTTGTTGTGGAGGGCTGATTATGAAACCGAAAGTGCCACATCTGAGCCGGAATGGGATCCTTATGACGATGCCATAACCAAAGTAACTCGGTGAATTAGATGAACTCTTTGCATCAGATGCCAAAGACAATGAATTTGACAATATTTAAAATCTTTGATTATGGTTAAGGGTATCTTTGTAGAATTAATTCACTAAATAAACCGTGCCACATTAATTTAATATGCATTACCAGTGTTATGTTTTTTGCCACATTTCAAAATGGTGACCACCCACACTGGCAGTACACATTTTATTCCTGGTGTAGAAGTCTCTGGAAGAAACTTTGGAGGCTTCAAAGGTCAACAATCTATGGTATATATTCCTCTACATTTTAAAGATCTCAATTTGATTGTCCTTCAACCATCTAAACTCAAGGGAATACAAGCCAGGTTTATGCAATTTATTAACCTGTCCTCATAATTTAACCTTTTTGGCCTTAGCATCATTCCAGTGAGTATGTGCTGTACCCCCCTGCACTGAGGCCAGTTTATTCTTCCTGAGGTGTGATGCCCAAACGGAACACAGTACTCCATAAGATCATAAGAAATTGGAGCAAGAGAAAACCATACTCATCCGCATTCCATGTGACCATGGCTAATCTTGGGCTTCAATTCCACTTTCCTGCCTGCTCCCCATATCCCTGGATTCCCTGAGAGACCAAAAATCTGTCTATGTCAGCCTTAAATATATTCAATGATGGCACATCCATAATCCTCTGAGGTAGAGAATTCCAAAGATTCACAACCTTTTGAGTGAAGAAATTTCTCCTCATCTCACTCCTAAATGATTGGCCCCTTATCCTGAAACTATGCCCCCTTGTTCTAGGTTCACCAGCCATGGGAAACGACATCTCAGTATCTATCCTGTCAAGCCCCTTCATAATCTTGACTGTTTTAACGAGGTCACCTTTCATTCTTCTAAACTCCAGAGAATATAGACTTAGCATCTCATCATAGGACAACCTTCACATATCAGGGACCAATATAGTGAATCTTTGCTGTACTGCCTCCAACGCAAGTATATCCTTCCTCAAATATGGAGACCAAAATTGCACTCAGTACTCTAAGTATGGTCTTGCCAAAGCCCTGTAAATTGTGGCAAGACTTCTTTATTCTTGTACTCCAATCCCTTTGCAATTAAGGCCATCATGCCATTTGCATTCCTAATTTCTTGCTGTACCTGCATGCTAACTTTTTGTGTTCCTTGTACGAGTAGACCCAAGGCTTTCTGAAGATCAGCATTTACAAGTTTCACACTACGTTACTCTCTGGTCCTTGCAGCACTCCACTAGTCACAGCCTGTCAACTTGAAAATGTCCCATTTATCTCCACTTTCTGTTTCTTGTCCACTAATCAATCCTGTATCCATGCTAATATATCACCTCCAACTCCATGAGCCCTTATCTTGTGTATTGATCTTTTGCATGGCACCCTAGTGAATACTTTTGGAAATCCAGGTATACTACATCAACTGGTTCCCCTTTATTTACCCTATTAGTTACATAGTCAAAACACTCTAATGAATTTGCCAAACTGAATATCCTTTTTATAAAACCGACATTTACTTTTTCTAATCATAGTACTCTTTTCTAAGTGCATTGTTAAGACTCCCTTAATAATAGATTGCAGCACTTTCCCTATGACTTTTGTCAAGCTAACAGGCCTGCAGTTCCCTGTTTCTCCCTCCCCCCAGAAGCGGATTTGACCAAGCCTCTGTACAACTGAAGCATCTACACAACTTGCTGCGTCTCCAAACTAAGGATAATCTGCAAATTTGGATGTAGAACTCTTTATTTCTTCATCCACCTAGAGATCCCTGGGAACATCATGTATAGTATCCTGTCAATTGGAGTACGTTTCCTTTATCAGTACTGTCTGCTTCCTACCTCCCAAACCATAACAAATCATATGATGGTCACTACTCACAAAATGTTCCCTTACTGTAACATTATCTAATTCTGGTTTGTTACTCAGCACTAAATTTAATATAGCATGTTCCCTTGTTGGCTCTAATATATATTGTTCCAAAAGCTTGTCTCATTACATCCCAGAAATACATTGTCTTTACTACTTGAGCTGTTATGCTTCTTCCAATCTATGTGACAATTAAAATCTCCCATTGTAACCACATTGTTTCTGCCACATGCTTCCCTGATTCTTTGTATTTATACATCCCCCACTACATCACCACTGTCAGGAGGTCTGTAGATAACTCCCAGCAGTGTCTTGCTTCCTTAGTTCTACCCATATTGAACTGCCTGATCGACCTTACTGAAATGCTTTCTTTCTACTGCTGTAATTGTGCCAATATTGCTACTTCTCCTACATTCACCCAATTTCCCTGACATTTTTAAAGATCCTATAGCCCGCAATATTTACCTCCCAGTCATTCTCAGCTTATAGCCAGGCCACTGTAATAGCTACTGTCATCATACCCTTTAAGAACATTGACTGTCACATTTGCCCACATGACAACAATGGCTACTCGTAAAAAAAAAATGTGAAATATGTTGGAATGCAAGGATGTGAAAGGTGGTTTATAAATACAGATTTTTTTTCTAAAAGGCAGAAAACCGTTTGCTGTGCCAAAGGCTCATTACCACTTTATCAGAATTTTCAGTGAAGGACAAAGAGTGCTGACAGAGAATAGTGGTTCCAAACAAATTGACCATTGCAATTAAGCAGACAGGAAGCACGACAATTGCCTTCTAAGACCATTCATCTTCACCCAATTCACGGTGCACATCTTCCTGAAGACACGTATTTCTTTATCCATCCTCTTGAATGATATATACATACAAACATACAAATTAAGAGCAGGAGTAGGCCATTCGTCCCCTTGAGCCTGCGCTGCCATTTGATAAAAACATCGCTGATCTGATTGTGGCCTCAACTCCACTTTTCTGTGTACCCCCTATAACCTTTGACTCCCTTGTCAATCAAGAATCTATCTAACTTGGCCATAAAAATATTCAATGAAATAGTTATGAACTACAAAATAAAGTACCAGACTCTTTATCAGGTTATGGGCTTTTAATCGGAGCAATTATTTTCAAGCCAGGTTGTCCCAGAATCTTAGGAATCTGTCATTGAATTTTACTCCAGAGTGAGAATGTATCTTTCTCTACTGTATCCATCCATCAAATGATCAATTTTGTGTTCCTGTTTACATATTCTTTGCAGCCTTCAGAGAGCCTTTGTTTCTATTTCAATACACCCAAAGTCATCATCCTATTTTTGCACTGTTGTGCTTGTCTGAGTTTATTTGTACCCCTTAGCTCTTGGCTTTCCCCATCCTACCCAGTCACTGTTTTTAAGAAAGGCTTTGATGCACAATTTACTTTTTGATTTCCATACTTATGCTCTGGTCACTTCCAAAATGTTCAGTAAATAACAATAAACTGGAGCTCAGTTGACACCACAGATGTCATTCATCCATTTTGATTTCCAACATTCTTTCAAAACGCTGTATACTCTGACCAAAGCTGTTTTATTCTCAGAATAGTAACTTTAGTTTTAACTTCCTTCTGAATTCAGATTTTAATCTTGGTTTTAGATTTCATAAAATATTTAGTTCAGCAGGTGAAAATACAACTAAGATTAATCAATGTCTACTTCCTTCTCATTTGAGTCCCTGATATCTATGCTATTGCACTTTCCAACTTGTCACTTTTCTATTGCATTTGGACCAATTTCCACAGCCACTTTGAAAGATGTATTTCCAAATTGAATTTTGTTAACACAGCTTGTTTTTCCATTTGATTTAGGGTGAAAATAATTAGTTTTTGTTTAATTTCAGTGTTCCCTCATAACTCCCTTTTTCAAAATTGTACCCTGCACTGTAAGAGCCAAGAACCATTGCTATCTCCCCTGTGTTCCTAGGGAATGGTGAAATAATTGTTAGTGTTATTAATATCAGCAAGTTGACTGAAACATTTCATAAAGTTCCATTAGGGAGCAATATTTTGAGCATAGACTGAGGTACTTGACCCTTTGATGCAAAAGACAACATTAAGATTTGAGTAGGAAGCAGTGTGTGCTGTTTCAAGTAGAAAGTAAATAATAGCTTTGTGCTTTATTGGCAGGAAATTGCTTTTGCTTTCCCAGTGTAGAGATGCATCTCGAGTGCATAGGATATTACAAGAGATTATGAATTTATAAAGTCATCTAAGATCTTTCCACTTAATTTGATCCTTATTAAATGTTAAAATGCTGTCTATACTTAGCCACCCTCGCATATATACTTCTATTTTTTAGCCACCCTCGCATATATACTTCTATTTTGGTATGATGATCTATGCTTAGTTTAGAAAATACTGCCATCTCTGTGGTCACCTAGGACTAGTTATGATGACAGATGATAATAAACATACTAAGTCTGTCCTTTCACCATGCACTACTGTGGAAACAGGGTCGGGCTCCAGGGAATCAGGATGATGCCATTGAATGAACTGGTTTAATTCAAAATTAGAGGGACTGAGGCAGTTGGAACATTTTAGATGTATTTGTTAGTTATTTTGAACCTTTATATTGTTTGAAGGGGAGCTAATGTAAGTACATAGAAATGCCACCTAAATGAATCCATTAATGGAAAGATAAGTGACTTTATATATAAAAGGTATCATGACTTTAAGTTGATTGGTTGATTGGTGATTGTGAAGAGCACAAAAAGACATGGAGAAATTGGGCTGGTTTACAAATAAACAACAAATCTGTGGCATAAAGTTCAGAAAGTGATGTGCTTGAACTTACCTGTTCTTGGAGGAGCATTGCAAATAAAGACTGTAGCTAGGATTGTTCTGCAGGCAGTGATAATGCAGCCCTGACCTTTTTTTCCTCTAGTTTCGCTCCTATCTTCCCTCATACCCTCTGCAAGTTTGTCCTGTCTATGAAACCCAGCTCCTGTTCTCTTCACCCTAATCCCATTAAACTACTGACAACCCAACTTCCCTTCCTGGCCCTAATGCTAGTTGATATTGGTAATGGTACCCTGCCCTTTGGTACTGTCCCATCCTCTTTCAAATCTGCCATCGTCACCCACCTCCTCAAAAAAGCCACCCATGAACCCTCTGTCTTTGCAAACCATCACCCCATCTCCCCCAGTAGGTGTTGTTTCCTCCCAAATCTATGCCCATCTTTCTTGCAACTCCATCTTTGAACCTCTTCAATCAGGTTTCTGTCCCTGCCACAGCACTGAAACAGCCCTTATCAAAGCCACTAGTCACACCCTATGTGACTCACTGTGGTACACTATCATTTCTTATCCTTCTCGACTTTAATAAAGTTAACCAATCCAGCTGCCTTGTCTCTCCTCTGTTGTCCAACTAAGTGTGACTGCCCTCACTTGCTTGCATTTTTATTTATCCAACCAGAGCCAGAGAATCATCTGCAGTCACTTCTCTCCCTGCTCCTGCACCATTATCTCTGAAGTACCTTAATGTATCCTTGGCCCATCCTCTTTCTCATCTACATGTTGCCCCTCACGACATCATTTGAAAACACAATGTCAGATTCCACATGCATGCTGGCAACATCCAGCTGTACCTCACCACCACTTCTCTCAACCTATCATCCACTGCATCTGATTTGGCATATCGTGACATCCAGTACTGGATGAGAATAAATTTCCTCCAGTTAAATATTGAGAAAACTGAAGCCTTCAAAAGGCATTTTAACCCCCAAATGTAAGTGGGTTTAGGTCAAGTAGGTTGCAAAAATTAGAATAGATCTCAAACCCGAACCCAACTTGCTACAAACTTGCCCGTTTCTGGTTTAATAGAGGTGGGAGCCTGTGTGCCTCTGATTATATTTTCACCTCAATCGTTCCCATCCCCAACCCTTCAAGTCACTCTGTACCCAACTCCACTATCAAATATAACTCCGAATTGTGCACCTTGGATGTGATCTCAGCCATGTATTTCTAACAAGTAATGACCAGGTTTTTCTAATTGAGATTTGATAAAGATGTCCTTTTAGTTACCACATCTTCCTATTGCTAAAAGCCTTTCTCTTTGGTTAATGCTGAGGAATATCTTGCGTTCGATCTGTGGTATAAGCGAATGGCAGTGTGCAGCTGAATGGATGGGGAATGGTGCTGCACAGCACCACATATGAGGTTTCTTGTCTGGTGAAGTATGGATTCATTGACTGAGATACAGAATGCAAGTCCAGAATGTTAAACACACGAAGATTGATTTCTTTATTTTTATTTATTCGTTCACAGGATGTGGGCGTCGCTGGGTAGTATTTTAATGTCCATCCCTAATTGCCTTTGAGAAGGTGGTGGTGAGCTGCCTTCTTGAGCCGCAGAGGTCCAGGTGGTGTAGGTACACCCACAGTGCTGTTAGGAAGGGAGTTCCAGGATTTTGGCCCAGCAACAGTGAAGGAAGTTAAGAGTTCCAAGTCAGGGTGGCTTGGAGGGGAATTTGCAGGTGGTGGTGTTCCCATGCATCTGCTGCCCTTGTCCTTCTAGATGGTAGAGGTCGTGGGTTTGGAAGGAGCCTTGGTGATTTGCAGCAGTGCATCGTGTAGGTGATACACATTGCTGCTACTGTGTGTCGGTAGAGGAGGGAGTGAATGTTTAAGGTGGTAGCTGAGGTACCAGTGAAGCGGGCTGCTTTGTCCTGGATGTTGTCAGGCTTCATGAGTGTTGTTGGAGCTGCACTCATCCAGGCAAGTGGAGAATATTCCATCACATTCCTGACTTGTGCCTTATAGATGGTGGACAGGCATTGGGGAGTCAGGAGATGAGTTACCTGTTGCAGAATTCCAAGCCTCTGACCTGTTTTTGTAGCCTCAGTATTTCTATGGCTAGTCCAGTTCAGTTTCTGGTCAATGGTAACCCCCCCCCCCCTGGGATGTTGATAGTGGGGGATTTAGTGATGGTAATGCCATTGAATGTCAAAGGGAGATGGTTAGATTCTCTCTTGTTAGAGATTGTCATTGCCTGCTGGCACTTGTGTGGCGCAAATGTTACTTGCCACTTATCACCCCAAGCCTGAACATTGTCCAGGTCTTGCTGTATATGGACATGGACTGCTTCAGTGTCTGAGGAGTCATGAATGGTGCTGAACATTGTGCAATCATCACCGAACATCCCCACTTCTGACTTTATGATGAAGAGGTCATTGATGAAGCAGCTGAAGATGGTTGCCCAGTAATACAGTCAAGACTCGCTTTCTAGATGTCGGCAAGAGACTGCTTAGGTGGTGTGGCGAGGTGTGACTACTGGTGCTTTAAATGTTTTACCACTGGTTATGAAATTGAGAATACTGAATTTAAAGAGAAGTTGCAATTTCATTGCGAAAGCATAAAACAATCACCAACTCTGTCACATTCCCACTGAAAGAAATTAAGTAAGGGATGAATACAGATTTGTTCACTACTTTCTTATTAAGAATGAGTAATATATCTGAGTAATTACCCCTGTACAAATACGAGTAATGGTACATAAGTCTATAGTTTTGTTCAAATTTTTGAGAGTAAAGTAATTGCTAGGTCACCTCTATAGAGCTATGTACTCGTGTAATTTAAACCAGCAAAAGTACCAATGACATAGCCTAGCAGTAATTCCCCTACTGCATATACTGGTAGCAATTCTGTTTACAGATAACCAACCCTTTTCTGTTGGGCAGGGGTTCTGTATCTGCCCAAATTTGTTATGCTATTATTACTGAAATGGACCTGACATTTTAACAACAAATTTGGTGGGGGGAGAAAATTAAATATGTTTAACTTATAAAGTGTTTCAATCCTCACACTTGTCTCTGAAGTAAGGCCTTTTTAAAAAATAAGCATTAGAACCATTAAAGTTTACAGCTCCAAGATAGGCCATTCTGCCCAATGTGTGTGCTAGCTGTTTGCTCGAGAAATCCAAATGAATCAAACTGCCTAAAGTCTCCTCGTTGCCCTGCAGTTCCTCTGCTTCAAGTATTTACAAAAGACAACAGAGGATTGCATACTGTGTTGAGAGCAAGCTATCAGCCATTTAATAAAGCGGTGTGATTTGTGAAACTGGTTTCAAGATTGGGGTGAGGACATGTTCCTTTTAAGGGAGTCTTATGCTGAATCTGATCATGATGAACTTAACCTGATGACACTGGCTGGCCAAAATGGAAGAATAGTTCTCATGTGGATGAGCCTAAAAATACAATTATTTTATAGTGAAGTTTTATTAGTTTAAATACCTTTTATTTGCAGATATTTCAGTTGTAGTGTTTCTGAATTATTCTTCTGATTGTTCATAAGTTGTCACTTTCCATGTTGCAGATCAACCAAGGGCCAATTGTAAATGGATGTTCCCAGCGTGTTGCAAAGAAGTCTGTATATTGCTACAATTGCGCAAAAAGAGGACATTATGGCCACGTAAGCTTAAATGCTTCAAGTGTAATGCATTTTTGTACAATGTAATTAAAAACAAACCCAGTGACTATAAAATTGTATTTCAGATGCTTTCCAGAAATCTGGTGAACTCAAAGCACAATCTGAAATGTTATTGTTTTAGGAAATTTAATATCGAAATATGTTTACTCGGATGTTGCTGCCCATTTGCAGCTCTGAAATTAAAGTGCCTATTACTGATGACTTCCAGTGCAATGACACATAGTGGATGGGGAGAGAGAAGGGGAAATAGTCAGATATTTTCATGCCTTTCAGATTGGGTATGTTTCTCTTTATATTAAAGAACAATGTTTTGTTGATTTGCAGGAATGTTCAAGCAAATGGATGCATAATCACACCTTTCCTACATCACCATTTGTGTATTATTATGATACAAAGCGTGACATACAAATGAGGGAGTGGAGGATACAGAAGAAGGTTGAAGGTTAGTCCCATTTAATGTTGGAAATATAACTGGCATCAATCTCTAAAGGAACTAATCAGTCATGAATTCTTTATTTGTAAAGTGTGTTTCAATATCAAACACTGGAATGGAGGCACACAGATTCAGCCTCCAATCTCAACTGCGCTGCTTCATGGGGGATAATTTGAGGAGCAGGCTACTGTCATAGCACTGTAAACCAACCAGCTGAAGAGTAATCTAAAAAGAGACCAAGGAGGAAGAAATGAATGAACCAACCCTTCACAACCATTCGGCCCATCCTATCTACACTGCCTCTCCAATGGAGCAATTTACCTATTGCCACTCCCGGCCTTCTACCTGTAGCCCTGCACATTCTTCCTTTTGAGATAATAATCCAATTCCCTCTTAAATGTCTCAACTGAACCTACCTTCACCACACTCACAGACAGTACATTCCAGATTCCAAACACTCACTGCGTGAAAAAATTTTTCCTCATGTCTCCATTGTTGTTTTTTCCAATAGGTACCTTAAATAGGTGCCTTGCCCAACAAAAATCTATTGATCTCAATATTGAACATTTCAATTGGCCCCGTATCCATAGTCTTTTGGGGAAGAAATTTCCGGATTACAACTGGCCCTTGTGTGAAAAAATGCT
This sequence comes from Cetorhinus maximus, assembly GCF_964194155.1. Lineage (NCBI taxonomy): Eukaryota > Metazoa > Chordata > Chondrichthyes > Lamniformes > Cetorhinidae > Cetorhinus > Cetorhinus maximus. Next base: position 136,573,236 of record NC_135880.1, read on the forward strand.
TCCTGATTTTGCTCCTGAATAGCCCAGCTCTAATTTTAAGAGTATAATCTGCCTGTTCAGATTTCCCCCTTCAGAAGATATAGTTTCTCCATATCTACCCTATTAAATCCTTTTATCACTTTAAACACCTCAATTAGACATTCCCCCTCAACCTTTCATACTCAAGAGAATACGAACCAAGTTGGTGCAACTTAGCAGTATTGGCACTGATAACACATTAGCCTACTGATATTGAACTAGACTTGCAACCTCTGAAGGTCATGAGTTGAAATCCCATTATGGCAAATTGTGAAACGGAGTTTAATAAATATGATAACTTGTGGACTAACATCAGAAAATTACTATGAAGCTGCCCGATTATTGTAAAAACCTAACTGGTTCCATAATGAACTACAGGGAAGGAGACTGGTCACCTGTACTGAACCTGGTCTAGCTCCAGCCCAACACTATGTGACTAACTTTTAATACCCTCAAGAATACTAGGGGTGGGCCATGATTGTCAGTGTCGCCCCCATCCCAAGAAGAAATACATTTTTTAAAAGGTGGTATACATGTAAACTGCATTTATTGGAGTATATATTCTTCAACTAGTTTTAATGCATCAAAGAAAATGTGACAGTTGCATTCTATGCCAGATTGTAATTTTGATATGATCACAGCACATGCTAAAAATAATGAAAGTCAAGTTTCTTGAACATTAATTTTGACTTTTCCCTCCAGAACTTCAAGATGCTGGACTTCTGGAAACCAACTTTCCAACTAAGAGATTGCGCAGGGAGACTGCAAGTAAAGATTCGCTTACCAAGAAAATGAAGAAAAAAAGGAAGAGAGAACTGCTGAAGAATAAAAGGGTTGAACAAGAGGGAAGAGAGTTCATGAGAAACAGTGGGATGGCAAAACACAAAGCAAAACATTGCCATCAGACCCTCCGCTGTCCCAAAACCTTTAGTGAAGGTGTTGAAGAGGATTTTCCAAGAGAATTTGCAGCCCAGTCAACAGCAACTCGTGCCCCACAGTACAAAACCCAACAGAGCCCTCTGTTGTTTATGCACAGTAATACCATACAGAATGAGGGACATGTAGGTCCAACAAGGAAAAATAAAAACAAGATCAGGAAAAAGAAAAGGCACACAGAAGGAGAGACTATAGAGCTGGCAAGGAAAAGGAGAAAAAAGGCTAAGAAAACAAAAGTACATGTCAGAGAAGGAATGCTGTCAGCCCCAGATAATGGTTTAACAATGAAACAGAAAGAAAAGAAGCGCAAGAAACATTATAAAATTAAATCTCAGGAATCTGTAAACTAATAGAAATAGTGAATAGTTGCATTTGTTTCTGGGAGCAGAACAGCTACACAATAACAATCAAACACTTGTTTTTAATGTAAAAATCATTGTACTAATTCACTGTGATAAGGAGTTCATGGGTTTGCACACATGCGAAGAGCTCCAGATGTCACCAGGCCATTAGGTGATGCTAAACAAAAGCTAGGCTTCACCCAATAGGAGGGTTGGTAAATTTGAGAGTGAATCACCCTGGGTTGCTTTTACACTGGGCAGGAGAGGCACTGAACCCTGAGTGTAGGGCATCTGTACAGCCTCTAAGCCAAGCCCTGATGAACAGTGAAAGGAAAGGAGCAACTTACCGTTTTTGCATACAAATGAATTGTTCCGTTTGATGCAGTTTAGATAAATATTCGTGCTTGTTACATGCTGTATGGTTAGAGTCTAGTTTATTCCTTTGGTTACCTATAATCAGTAAAATGTCTACTTTGACTTGTATTATTCCTTGTACTGTCACATTACAAGTTATTAAATATTTCAGCATTTATCTTTGCATAACAAATTTGTTCAGGCAATATATAGGAATAGATACTCATATTCACCACACTGGCAGTAATCTAGCAGAGTGAATGCACACAATATATTTTGTTATCTTGTTCTGTTTAATTCTAAGATAATTTTCTTAAAGATCCTGCTTTTGAATTTACTTTCTAATTTCTGGAACTCTTGCATGGCATGAATCATGACTTCTGCCACATTCCACACCTTTTCTTTCTCTCAGAACTTCTGTAGCCACTCATTTATGTTCACAACCCTGATAGCTGAAAGATCATACACCATCTAGGAACTCCATATTCAGCAAAATTCACAAAAACACAGGTTGGAGCTGCCTTGCCACAATAACTCTTTTATGCTTTATCTAACTCATGCAATACAAAATATAAAAAACTTAAGCTTACATGGTATGAAAAATCTGAACAGTGAGCTTAGCTGTTTACAATGCTACAGTTTTTCCCAATTTTTGAGAAAACAATCTCCACATTCTGCCCCTTTGTTGTGCCCTCCTCTCGCTGGTTTACTCTGTGTATATGTGTGTGCGCGTGTGCACACATGCGTTTGTGTGTGTGTACATGTTATATACACACACTATAGGGGAAAATGTCCATGTCACAGCTCCTGGCCTTCTACGTCAGGCTAAGTGATCTTGTAGAGTCAAATGCTGAATTGAGCTAAAATTTTCCCTTAAGAAATGGTGTCATGCCTTCCTATCTTTTATGAAAAAATAGCATGGTTCTTAATTAATTCATCACTCCCCTCCTTAAAATGCCCACCTTAAACCCCTATGCCCTTGTAACTATCACCCCATTTCCAATCTCCTTTTCCTTTGCAAAATCCTTAACTATGTTCTCGTTTTCTAAATCTGTGCTCAACTTTGCTGCAACTCAATGTTTGAATCTCTCCGTTGAGGTTTCCACCATGCCACAGAACTGAAATAGCCCTAATCAAATCCTCTGTGACTGTGATCATGGTGCATTATTCCTTCTTGACCTCTCTGCAGCCTTTGGCATGGTCAATAACACTCACCTCCTCTAACACCTCTGTTCCCCAGATCAGGGGAATTGTTTTGCTTGGTTCCACTCTTAACTATCTGATTGTAGCCACAGCATTTCCAACAAAGGTTTCCCTTCCTTTCCTCACACTATACGTCTGGGGCAGAATCTTCTAGAGGGGGTGGGATCTCGGCCACCAGCTGGAGAGCCAGTGAGATCCCCATGTTGCCTCTTTTCAAGAAGGCCCGCCATCTTGTGCCACTCAAGCATTTGACAGGCTAGCAACAGGCTCAAGGACCCCAGGAGCATAAGTCCCACCTGCCAAGAGCTGCCAGCCTTGACTGTGAATCAGGAGGTGAAAGGGAGGGAGGAACTTAAAACAATTACAATCACCATGGAAACGATACTGAGAAAATTATTGGGAACTTGTCAGGTTTTAGTTCTAAGTCCTGATGGACTTCATCCTAGGGTCTTAAAAGAAGTAACTGCTGAAACAGTACAAGCATTGGTTTTAATTTTCCAAAATTCCCTAGATTCTGGAAAGGTCTCATCAGATTGAAGAATAGTGAATGTGATTTCTCTATTCAATAAAGGAGGGAGACAGAAAGCAGGAAACTACAGGCCAGTAAGCTTAACATCTGTCATAGGGAAATTGCTGGAATCCATTATTAGAGGTTATAGCAGGGCACTTCGAAAATCTCAGTGCAATCAGGCAGTCAACATGGATTTGTGAAAGGGAAATCATGTTTGACTAATTTATTGGAGTTCTTTGAGGAAGTAACAAGTGGATAAAGGGGAACCTGTGGATAAGCCATGACCTTAGTGAACAGCGAAGCAGTCTTGGGGAGCAGAATGGCCTACTGCCGCTCCTGATTCATATGTTTGTTTGTATGTTCATATAGCATCCAAAGGAGCTTCACAGGAGAGTGGCCAAACAAATTTTGACACCAAACCACATGAGGAAATATTAGGACAAATAAAATAGGTTTTTAGGAGTGTCTTAGAAGAGGAAAGAAGCAGAGAGGTTTAGGAAGGGAATTGTAGAAATTAGGGCTTAGGCAGCTGGGCATGCCCTCCAATGGTGGAGCAGTTATAATCGGGGATGAGCAAGAGGCCAGAATTAGAAGAAGGCAGAGATCTTTGAAGATAGTAGGGCTGAAGGAGTTTACAGAAGTAAGGAGGGGTAAGGCCACATAGGGATTTGAAAACAAGGATGAGAATTTTAAAATTGAGACTTTGGCACCTGTTGAAGCAATGTAGATAAATGAGCATGGGTGATGGATAAACAGGACTCGGTGCAAGTTAGGATAGTCAAGTGTAGAGGTATTAAAGAGGCAAGAGTGAGGGTTTCAGGAGGAGATGAGCTGAGTCAGATGCATAGTCATGTGATGTTATGAAGATAGAAGTAAGCAATCTTGATGTTGGAGCAATATGTGGTTGGAAGCTCATCTTAGCTCTTTAACACCATGGTTACAAACAGTATGGTTCTCAGACAGCTATCAGGGTGAGGGATAGAATTGCTGGCTTGGGAACAGAGATTTTGTATTGGATTCAATGGGAGTCAACTGATCCCTTGTATAGGGTCCCAGTGGAGTTTATAACTCGCTGGGGTTTTATACAGATCTCTTGCATAAGATCCCAGTGTGATTTGACAGAACCCTCATATAGGATCCTAATGGCTGTCAGCTAAACTCTTTATAGGACCCCTGTTGCACTCTCAGTAGTCATGCTCCAAATTATATCTTGGCAATTGGACTTTCCCCATGCAGGATGTTAATCCTGTGCCTCTCTGACCTTTTATTCACAGGATTTATGAAAGCTCAGATGGCACACCATCAAGCCTGGTGGGCAAGGTTGGTTCACCAGAGAGCCAAGCTACTGACAGTCACTAAAGCAGACACATTCCCTTTTGTAGTGGGGGCCTGTGCTCTCCAGTGCAAGTTAAACCCTTAACACCCAATACTTAAAAATCTTTTTGTCACGGTGCCGAATGCTGCTATCATCTTTGGATCTTCTAACTGGATTCAACTAGCTACCCTTCAAAACCTAGGAGGTGAAGCATTTTCATGAAGTGATCCATTTACATCTTACGAGTTTAGGTGTGTGCTGATTACAGACATTTTGTAAAGACTTCTGAAGCAGAGGTTAGGCCAATGGGAAATATCTTGTACTGGAAATGTTTAGCCAAATTCTAGACATATATAAGCTTTCACTAATGGTTGTGTGGAAAAAGACACACTTAAGGTCAACAGCTTGCATACTTAGCAAACTGGCAGAGCTCACTATCTGAATCATATTCTGCTGGCAACTTCTTATAGCCTGCTTCAGGACACTAATCATGAACCAACTGTAAAGCTTTGAATGCTCGGGGACCTGATACTATCTGTCAGACACTAATTGCCTTGTATGAGGCTAAGCGGCCTGCATATTTAGAGAATCTTCCCCCCCCCCTCCATATAATATCAGTTATAATCCATTGATACTGAACAGACACGCTATAAGTGAATCCTCCGTTGTCCAATAAATCACTGATTAGCCACAAGTGAGGCTACCACAACTATTTCACTACATGCACTAATTTTAGTAAAAGAATGCCTAAAATACACGCAATAGGAGTAAATGTACTTCACTCATTTCACCGAATCACAGAATTGTTACAGCGCAGAAGGAGGCTATTCGGCCCAGTGAGTGCACTGGCTCACCAAGCAACTCACTCAGTGCCACTCTCCTGCCTCTTCCCCATGACCCTGCATATTCTTCCTCTTCAGAAAACAGTCGAATTCCATTTTGAATGCTTTGATTGGACCTGCCTCCACCTCTCAGGCAGTGTATTCCAAACCTTAACCACTCACTGTGTGTTTTATATTTACTTAACAAATACCTACCATCATTTAGTATTCAAGGAAGTAAAGCACAACAATTGAAAACAATTGCACACTCTGCATTTTATCTTGCCATTTTACCAATAAAGTGCAAAATAAGGTTAAAGTTCACATGCAAGCACTGAGTGAGTATTATGGTCACATGACCAACAATTGTCTCTTACTCATTGTCATTTACTAATCTGAAATGCAATTAGTCACATCTGGATTTCCAGTTAGCTACATGTGACAACAAATTGATCAGCTATGGTATAAATTGTCTTCTCCATTGAAATTATTCAGCAGGGAGTTGGAGAGAGGAATCCTGTAGACAGAATTACTTCAGTAAACTAATGCTATAAAATTAAGCAGCTGTCATTAGAACCATAGAAAAGTTATCGCACAAAAGGAGGCCATTCAGCCTATCTTGTCCATGCCAGCCTGAGGTGGATTTAAGTCCTTACAATTTCTAGTACCCACAATGTAGGCCCAGCCATCTTCAGCTGCTTCATCAATGACCTTCCATCATAAGGTCAAAATTGGGGATGTTTGCACAATGTTCAACATCATTCGCGACTCCTCAGATACAGAAGCAGTCCATGTCCAAATGCAGAAAGACCTGGACAATATCCAGGCTTGGGCTGACAATTGGCAAGTAACATTCACGCAACACAAGTGCCAGGCAATTACCATCTCCAACAAGAGAGAATCTAACATCACCCCTTTACATTCAATAGCATTACCATCACCAAATCCCCCACAATCGACATTCTGGGGGTTACCATTGACCAGAAACTGAACTTGAATAGCCATATAACAACTGTGACTAAAGAAATACTGTGGCTAAAAGAGCAGGTCAGAGGCTAGGAATCCTGCGGCGAGTAACTCACCCCCTGACTCCCCAAAGACTGTCCACCAACTACAAGGCACGAGTCAGAAATGTGATGGAATATTCTCCGCTTTCCTGAATGAGTGCAGCTCCAACAACACTCAAGAAGCTTGATACCATCCAAGCAGCCTGCTTGTTTGGCACCCCTTCCACAAACATTCACTCCCTCCACCAATGACGAACAATGGCAGCAATGTGTACCATCTACTCACCAAGCTCCTTAGGCAGCACCTTCCAAACCCATGACCACCACCATCTAGAAGGACAGGGGCAGCAGATAGATGGGAACACCACCACCTGGAAGTTCCCCTCCAAGTCACTCACCACCCTGACTTGGAAATATATCGCCATCTCTTCACTGTCACTGGGTCAAAATGCTGGAACTCCCTTCCTAAAAGCACTGTGGATGTACCTACACCACATGGACTGCAACGGTTCAAGAAGGCAGCTCACCATTTACTTGTCAAGAGCAATTAGGGATGGGCAATAAATGCTGGCCCAGCCAGCAACGCCCACATTCTGCAAATGAATAAAAAAAACACAATTGGAGAAATACACCAAAAACATTATAAACATTTGCAAATCCATATATATGAAAAATCTAATCTTGTTACAATATTTATTACTCTGATACAGAAAAGTAAGTACAATCCTCTAAAGATTAACCACATTCTCAATGAAGCTGTCACCTGGACTGAGGTAATGGATGCACCTTTCCAGAGGGGAAATATTGGTTGTTTGTAGGATGTTTTACTCACTGGTAATTAATGATTAACCTTTATCTTCACTGAGCTATTTATTTTCACTGAGTACATTATTACTATGTGGATTTGTAGTATAAGATGATGTGAGGGGGTAAAAAACTCAGATTATATCCTAAATCTTGAACTCTTATCAATCTTTAGCTAGTCTATGCATGTCATGTTTCATGTAATGAAGTAAAAAGCCACCCATAATCGTTCATCTTCACAAAGACCACTTTAGCACTGCTGAAGAAAGACATGTTGTTGAAACTTTTTGTCTTGCACTCATCAGGACAAACACACAAATTTCAAAGAGAACAATTTATACTGCATGAGAAAAGGGGTGCTGATTGGTTGTCAAGTCGATTCTGATTAGCCGAGATAATGTCATGGCGAATGCACCAGGGAGAAATTGTTCCGCCATGCTTTTGTTTATGTTAGAATCATATCTCTTTAAACTGGATTTTTCCTGTTAGAATATGGAAGGACATTGTAGTATTTGGACATTTGGAGGCTGCCAAGAGTTTTTTTTCAAAAGGGTCATAAGTTCATCTTAGAACTGTGAATAAGCAGGCTTCTTCCAAGAAATCACCTCAGTTGTACGGCACTTGAGAAGAAGTTGTTTGTTTGTTTTGAACTGCAAAGCACTTTAATTAATGAAGCTGGAAGACAAAAAGGCAATCACATTGCAGAGACAAACCTTAAGTTTGAACCTGTCCATCTTGTTTGGGAAAGGCTGTGAACAGAAGGCTACCCTGACTAGCTCTCTTCCTCTCCGCTTTGTGAAACTGTGTGGGGTTCTCGACCTGTAGCCAGACAATCCTCATCTGAGTGCAGTTTTTCTGCATAATTTTGGATTTGCTAGCTGAGACAGGAAGAATTAGTCCAGCTATTCTCTCCTCCACGCTGAAGCATTGTTAGTGACATCTACTGGGCCCAGTCTTCACCCGAGGGAACTTCAGACCGACAGCATCAAACCTCCATGAACTTTCATTTTTCTTTCTTTCTAAGAGAGTTTTTTACCATCTGCCTGACTCTGCAGAGGCAACCTGTGTGTCTTTTGTTTGTCTGTCTGTGTGTGTGTGCTGGGGAAGTTTAAAATGGTTAGTTAGTTACACTTCCAGATTACAATCCTGTGTCATCCAGTTCTTGAAACTTGTTTAAAAGGAGTCTTGTTTGTAAATCAATCATTCAGGGTCATTTTATAGAAGCCTGGATAGTCTTATCTCCTGGTTAATATAAGTATAGGTAAACATTTGGCCATTTTGGTGAGAAAATTAAACATTTAAATTAATAGTACAGCCTACGGAGCAGTGGGGCTTGATAATTTGTGCACTCCTCCCATCCTGGTCATAACATAAATTGGGGGCTCTTGCGCGATTTGAAACGCAGACAGCAGGTGCTTGGACGCAGAATAATAATTAGCATGGGATAAAAGGATGGAGACTGTGCGGCCTGAATTTTTAGGTCGGTGGACTGGCGCAACCGGCGGGCCCGGGATCGGCTGGGGAACAGGCCGCCAACTGCGATCGGCTCCCGACCGTGATTTCACGCTGGCTGGCCAATTAACGGCCAGCCAGAGTGAAGCACCTGCTGAGAAGCTCAGCACGGCTGGGGTGGGGGCGGAAGGAGGGCAGGCACTGACGTCAACGCGGGTGCGGGCCGGCGCTGAGGTAAAGCTCCCTGAAGGCAGAGAGCTGCCTCAGCGAGTTGAAGACCTGAAAAATCAAAAATAAAGGTTTCAGAAGCTGAAAGAAAGTGTCCAAGCTTCATAATAAATCACCTGAAAATTTAGCTACTGAAAATGCTGTCCAAAGAAATTTTACATTTTATTTCATCACGGAAGCCTCATCTTGCCAATGGATGAGGTTTGATGAAAAATATAAAGGCCGCCTGGCCAATTTGCCCGTCCGCCAACCATAAGGTTGGACAGGCAACAGAAAATTGCAGACAATTATGCCATTAATGGGCTTAATTGTCCCCTTAATTGTTGGCGGACACAATTCCGACTTTTGCGCGCACCCGCCGACTGAAATACCGTGCAATTTCACACCGGTTCCGGTCGGGCACATGCTCACCTGATCAGCGTAAAATTCTGCCCCAGGTTTCTTATACATTGGTAAACTAAAATGGCATTGCAAGTTGCTAAGATTCTTCTACAGATGGAAAATGTAACCTTGACTGGTTTACAAAAAGTAACCAAGACTCAGGTAACGGAATTGGTGGATAAGCTGGAGTTAGAATTACCCATAGGGGCGAGGAAGCCAGACATAGTTGAGGTAATAGCATGGCATTTGAAATTGGAAGGGATACCAGAGAGACCACGTTCTCCAGGGGGTGAGTCAATTGAGTTAGCTAAGATCCAGTTGCGATGAAGCAACTTGAACACAAAAAGAAACTGAAAAAACTTGAATTAGAATTAAATTGAGAACGAAAAGTAAAGAGGAAGAGAATGAAAGGAAAAAAAGAGAGCTTTTTAAAGGGAGAAAGCAGAAAGGCAGGAAAGAGAAAGGGGGTAAGATAAGAAAAAAAAACTTGACCTCCAGAGGGAGAAGTTAACAATGAAGGAAAGAAAGAATAAACAAGAAAGAGAATATCAGCTTAAAAGGCTGGACTTTAACAAAGGGGTCTCAGATGCTGAGAAAGGTTCTGACGATGACAAGACCTCTAACCCAAAGCCTAGTGGGGAAATGTTTAAATTTGCGAAAGCCCTTCCAAAGTTTGAGGAAAGGGATATAGAGGCATTCTTTATTTCATTTGAAAAGATGGCTAAGCAAACAAAGTGGCCAAAAGAAATCTGGACATTGCTCTTGCAGAGTATGTTGGTGGGTAGAGCTCATGAGGTTTATGTTTCACTTTTAGAAGAGGTTTCTGTGGATTATGATGCAGTGAAAAAGGCTATTCTTAGTGCGTATGACTTTGTCCCTGAGGCATACAGGCAGAAATATCAGAATATAAGGAAACAGTCTGGACAGACCTACATTGAGTTTGAGAGAAACAGAGTAATTTTGACCGTCGGATACGGGCATTAAAGGTAGAAAAAACATATGAAGCTTTTAGGGAAATAATTCTCTTGGAAGAATTTAAAAATTCACTTCCTCCAGTAGTTAGAACCCATGTTGAAGACCAGAGGGCCACAACAGCTGGACAGGCAGCAGAGATGGCTGACGATTATGAACTGGTCCATAAATCCAAACCCTTTTTCTGTCATCCCACAAACCCAAGAAGGATAGAAGATGGGAAGGTAAAAGGAAGGCAAGTAGCCGGAGAAGAGAAAGGACAGCCAAAAACCCCTCTTCAGACCAGAAAGGAAGGCGCTGAGGATGGAAGTGAGATTCAAAGGCCTAAGTATTTCTATTGTAACAAGGTGGAACATGTTCATGCAGATTTCTGGAAGCTGCGCGGGAAATCTATGGGACTTATTGGGGTAATTGAAGGTGATTCAGGAAACTGAAAGTACAACAGATCAAGTTGTAGCTTTAACTGCAGCTGTGAAACCGAGTGTGAACACTGCTGTGAGTTCAAGAGAGGTGAATGAGATACATGAGAGTGTTAAAGAAATTAGGTCTTTGAATCTCACTTCCACCCTCAGCACCTTCCTTTCTGGTCTGAAGAGGGGTTTTTGGCTGTCCTTTCTCTTCTCCGGCTACTTGCCTTCCTTTTACCTTCCCATCTTCTATCCTTCTTGGGTAAGTGGGATGACAGAAAAAGGGTTTGGATTTATGGACCAGTTCATAATCGTCAGCCATCTCTGCTGCTTGTCCAGCTGTTGTGGCCCTCTGGTCTTCAACATGGGTTCTAACTACTGGAGGAAGTGAATTTTTAAATTCTTCCAAGAGAATTATTTCCCTAAAAGCTTCATATGTTGTTTCTACCTTTAATGCCCATATATGACGGTCAAAATTACTCTGTTTCTCTCAAACTCAATGTAGGTCTGTCCAGGCTGTTTCCTTATATTCTGATATTTCTGCCTGTATGCCTCAGGGACTAACTGATACGCATTAAGAATAGCCTTTTTCACTACATCACAATCCACAGAAACCTCTTCTAAAAGTGAAACATAAACCTTATGAGCTCTACCTGAGGAAAAGTAACCCCTTGTCCCTCAAATGAGACAGCTAAACCTATAATCATACTTAGAGATACAGAAGCCACTCAAACACTTTTGCTGGGGAAAGGCATAACTTTTCCACCAGAGAGTGCATTAGAAGCCAAAGTTTTAGTCAATGGTATTGGTGGGGAAAACATACCCATACCTTTGTACCAGGGGCACTTGAAGTGTGTCCTAATGTTTGGGACAGTGGCGGTAGGGGTTGTTCAGAAGTTACCCATAGATGGAGTTGATTTACTTCTGGGAAATGATTTAGCCGGAGCGAAAGTAGTACCTTCTCCCATAATTACAGAAAGCCCAAATGAGGTTAAAGAGACGGAGAAGTTACAGGAAAAAGTTCCAGGAATTTTCCTGTTGTGTGTGATGACCCGGGCAATGGCTAACCAAAGTCCATCATCAAAGGTCAAGGTGATGCCACAGACAGATATTGAGCTGGCTGAAAATGTCTTGAAAGACTTAGATAATCTGAAAGAGATGTTTAACAAATCTTCTCTAGTTGAAGTTCAACAAGTTGATCCAGAGTTAAGTAAGATAGCACAATTGGCCCAAACTGAAGCTGAGACTAAGGAAGTTCCAGAATGGTATTATATTAAAATTTGAATTCTAATGAGGAAAAGGAGACCTCCTCACAGACCTGCAGACAAAGTGTGTTCATCAGGTAGTGTTACCACCCAAATATTGTAAACAGATATTACGGATAGCACATGAAATTCCTATGGCAGGATATGTAGGGATACGGAAAACTCAAGCGCAGGTAAACAGGCAGTTTTACTGGCCAGGTCTTCATAAAGACGTGGTGTAGTTTTGTAAAATGTGTCATACGTGCCAGATGGTAGGAAAACCACAACATGCAATCAAACCGGCACCCTTAATTCCCATTCCAGTTTTTGAGGAACCATTCAGTAGGGTGTTAGTGGACTGTGTGGGACTGTTACCAAAAACAAAAGCAGGACACTGGTATATCCTTACTGTTATTGATATGACAACTCGATTTCCAGAGGCTATCCCTTTATGGACAATTACGGCTAAAGTAGTGGTAGAGAATTAACCCAACTTTTTACTCGATATGGATTACAGGTAGAGATCCAGTCAGATCAATGTTCCAATTTTATGTCTAAAATTTTTCAGAACATAAGTAGTTTGGGTATAAACAGTTAAAGTCCACAGCATGTCATCCACAAACACAGGCAACTTTAGAGAGCTACCATCAAACTCTCAAAACAATGATTGAAGCATATTGTCCTGAATATCCCCATGATTGGGACAAGGGACTGGATTTTCTTTTATTTGCTACCGGAGATTCACCAAATGAACCTACTAGTTTTAGCCCTTTTGAATTAACTTACGGACATGAGATAAGAGGTCCTCTGAAATTAATCAAAGAAAGGTTTTTAGGAGAGAAGGACAAAACCTTTATGTTAGATTAGGTGTCCATGTTCCAGGAACAGCTCATGGGAGCCTGCAAAGTGGCTCAAGGACATCTTAAAGTTTCTCAAACAAAGATGAAGGAATAAGCAGATACACAAGCTATGGCTCGAATATTACAACCAGGGGATGAAGTATTAGTGTTATTGCTATTACAGGGGGAACCTCTGAAAGCACGGTTCAGTAGTCCATACAAGGTAATTAAGAGGGTTAGTAAAGTAAATTATTTGATAAATATCCCAGATCGTAGGAAAAAGAATTGGCTGTGTCATATCAACATGTTAAAACGATACCATCATAGGGAGGAAGATAGAAAAGAGCAGGTGTGTCAGGTTGTAAGCATAGTAGAGGACGAAAGAGACAGTGAGAGTGGAGTAGATGGAGACTCAGACACGTCACAAATTGAACCTCTGACTATCCAGTTGGCTAATGAAATATTAGGACAGTTGGATACCATATTTCCAAGCTTAGAGGTAGGGCAACAAAAGGATCTAGTGAGGTTACTCAGAGAATTTAACAAGATCTATAGGGATAAACCAGGATGTACAACTTTAGCCACACATGATGTGGATGTAGGGGAATTTTCTCCTATAAAGCAACACCCTTATCGTTTAAGTGCAGAGGAACAAGCACAAGTGACAGCAGAAATTCAGTATATGTTAGAAAATCATGGAATTGAGCCTGCAACACCCTTATCGTTTAAGTGCAGAGGAACAAGCACAAGTGACAGCAGAAATTCAGTATATGTTAGAAAATCATGGAATTGAGCCTAGTCAAAGCAGCTGGTGTTATCCAGTAGTGTTAGCACCTAAACCAGATGGGTCAACCAGAGTCTGCATAGACTATAGAAAGGTTAATGTGGTAACAAAAACAGATTCCTACCCAATCCATCGTCTAGAAGATTATATTGACAGGGTTGACAGTGCCACATTCCTTACTAAGATAGATTTGTTGAAAGGATACTAGCAAGTACCTTTAATATCACGAGCTAAGGAGATATCGGCTTTTGTCACACCTAATGGGCTACACCAATGCTGAGTAATACCACTTGGACTAAAAAATGCTCCAGCCACTTTCCAAAGACTAATGAATCAGGTGATCACTAATGTTCCTAACTATGGGGTTTACTTGGATGATGTATTGGTTTATAGCAACATGTGGAAAGACCATTTAAAGCAATTGGAAGCCATATTTAAACAATTAGTCAGCAGATCTAGTAATAAACCTTGAAAAATTGAGTTCAAAAAAGCACAAGTAACCTATTTAGGGCGTATTGTTGGGCAGGGACAAGTCTTGCCAAGAACAGCGAAGGTACAGGCTTTGATGGAATTCCCTGTCCCTAAAACTGAACAGGAAATCATGAAATTTTTAGGGATGTGTGGTTTCTATTATAAATTTGTAGTAAACCTCAGCACAATAGCTGCTCCATTATCGGATTTATTGCAAAAAGAAAGCAAAGGTGGTATGGTCAAGAGAGTGCCAGACAGCTTTTGAGAAGCTGAAGGTGATTCTAACTAATGAACCAGTGTTAGCCGCCCCTAATTTCGCTAAACCCTTCAAGCTGGCAATCGATGCTAGTGACTTGGGGGTGGGTCCAGTCGTATTGCAAGAATTGAAGATCTCTAAAAACTGGATTTTTCTTTTTAAAATATGGAAGGACATTGTAGCATTTGGACATTTGGAGGCTGCCGAGTTTTTTTTGAAGTGTCCTAAGTTCACCTTGGAACTGTGAACAAGCAGGCCTCTTCCAAGAAATCACCTGAACTCTATGGTACTTGAGAAGAAGTTGTTTGTTTGATTTGAACTGCAAAACGCTTTAATTAATGAAGCTGGAAGACAAAAAGGGCAATCACATTTGAACCTTTCCGTCTTGTTTGGGAAAGGCTGAGAACAGAAGGCTACCCTGACTAGCTCTCTCTCCCTCTCTGCTTTGTGAAACTGTGTGTGGTTCTCGACCAGATAATCCTCATCTGAGTGCAGTTTGTCTGCATAATTTTGGACTTGCTAGCTGAAACAGGAAGAATTGGTTCAGCTTTACTCTCCTCCATGCTGAAGCATCGTTAGTGACATCTACTGGGTCCAGCAACACGTCTTCACCCGAGGGAACTTCAGACCGACAGCATCAAACCTCCATGAACTTTAAGTTTTCTTTCTTTTGAAGATTTTTTTCCATCCGCCCGACTCTGCAGAGACTATCTGTGTGTCTTTTGTTTGTCTGTGTATGTGTGTGTGCTGGGGAAGTTTAAAAGGGTTAGTTAGTTACACATCCAGATTACAATCGAGGTGCAATCAGTGGGGCTTGATAATTCGCACACTCCTCACATCCCAGTCGTAACATTTATTCAAAAACTGTGCAATGTCTGGACATATTCCTTTTGTCTGCAGGGACCAGGTTCCTGCATATGGATATATGTAGCTTCTAGCTAGTGTGTGAGCTATATTGTGAGTCTGGCTGATAATCCTAAATTGGTTGTTAGTATAATTCTTTGCACTCAGGATTGTTCAGCAAGTGCTGCTCAATGGAGGAATCACATCTAACGTTAGACATTATGTTCTGAGTTTTGCAAACATAGGTCGATTGAATATGGTTAGTACCCTGCCTATTGCGAACAGCCGAAGGGAGATGCTGTTTGATACGATCTGTCAGTTGTTGGGACGAATGGCCTATGTACCTGGCATCATATCGGCACTGAAATTCATACCCACATTACTCATTTGTGTGGTAGCGGAACATTTTTTTGGTTTAAGATTATCTTGCAATGTAGTTGACTTACATTTGCTAACCTAAGTGAAGCTTGCATGGGAAATAAGGAAATTACTTTTATACAGCACACCTCACAACCTCAGAATAGCCAATGAAGTACCTTTGAAGTGTAACCACTGCAGGAAATGCGCTGTTATTTTGCACACAGCACAGGCCCACAAACAGCAATGTGATAATTGATCAGGTAATATGTTTTAATGATGTTGGTTGAGGAATGAATATTGGCCAGGATACTATGGAGAATTCAACTGCTCTCCTTCAAATTATGTCATGGAATCCATTAAAAGTTCCTGAGAGGGCAAGGGAGGCTTTGGTTCATTGTCTCATCTGAAAAATGCACCTTTTATAGTGCAGCACTACCTCAATATTGCACTTACGTGTCAGCCTAGATTGTGCGCTCAAGTCTCCGGAATACATGAACTATGATGTTCTGACTCAGAGATGAAAGAGCTACCAATGAACCACAATTAATACCCAAGTAAGGATTCTTTGAGCAGCTGAGTTATTTCCAGAAAGATCACTGATTACCCTGGCTACTGGTGCAGAGAAATAGCAGGGCTGATATTCCAGATCCAAGAGCCCACAGTACACTGGAGAGATGGGTGGACAGCAAAGCCTGCCACAAGTGCTGAAGGGGCCCTAGCCCATTGTGCTGCACCTCAGACAGACACATTGATGCAAACACATTTTATAATATGACTGGAAGGTGTAGTCTGATTTTGGGGTGTCAGCCACAGGCTCTGGGCAAGCACTAAAAGGGAGCTCTGTGAAACAAGTTAGAAAGCTACAAGGTGCTGCAGGTTTGGCAAGGTAGATCCAATAATCTGATAGGCTCCTTATAGAAACATTCATATGATTTGGCCTGTTACATGTGGCTGCTTGGAGGTAAACCAGTGCTAGGAGCAAGGTGAGAGTTGCCCTTTGGGACTCCAATTTACATATGTTAATAGAGAGAAGAAGCACTGTTGGAGGTGAGAAAAAAGAAGAGAGTGCTGGCTTCAGGGATCCCCCCTCCCAACACCCACCCCAAGTAGATGTACAGACCATAGTGGGCACTCCTGAGCCTCAGAGAATTAATTCCATTGGCAATGTCCAGCTCAGCAGGATGTTATTACAGTATCTCTGGAATGGGGGCCTGATGCCACTATCTCAAACCAAATACAACTTTGTGTCAGTGAAAATTGCAGTCGCATTCAACATTTACACCACCAGAAACTTCCAGAGAGCCATTAGAAATTTTGGGTAGATTTCCATCTTTACTGTCTTTTTTAGGAGAGAAGGACAAAACCTTTATGTTAGATTAGGTGTCCATGTTCCAGGAACAGCTCATGGGAGCCTGCAAAGTGGCCCAAGGACATCTTAAAGTTTCTCAAACAAAGATGAAGGAATAAGCAGATACACAAGCTATGGCTCGAATATTACAACCAGGGAATGAAGTATTAGTGTTATTGCTATTACAGGGGGAACCTCTGAAAGCACGGTTCAGTAGTCCAAACAAGGTAATTAAGAGGGATCCTCCCACCAGACTGTCTTTGCAGGCTGTACTTTTCTCAGGGACCAGTTGGAGACCTTTGCTACTCCTTGTCCCTTTGACTCCTAACTCTCCTGAGATCATGACCTTTAGCAGTACAAAGAGGCTTACACTTCCACCAGAATGACCGTAGGAGGAGGCAATCAGTGGTATTGAAGCAAGGGTTCCATGGTCTGGATCATTCAGTAGGGGCCAGCAGTAATCCCCAGTATCAGTGTGGCTCGCTGTGTTTTTCAAACCTCAGTTAGTAACAGAGCATGTCACCTGGAGGTGGCAGGACCAGAGTTCCCTGAGGAGAAGCCGATCAGGAGGTGGATGAGAGGTGTTCTGAGGGTGTAATTAAATTTGAAGTCCCTTTGGACAGTATATTCAATAGTTTGAAGCTGACTCCAGATTGATATGTATAAATAAAATCATAACTTAACTGAGGCTTAATACATTACAATATTGAAGCAGCAGTTAAAGAACTGAGAACTATATTACCCATTATTACTCTTTGGGTAAAAGGTGTGGCCACTTTTACTCATGTAGGCATCTACACCTGTCTATTCTACACTGAAAATGACCAAAAGCTTCTAACATGTGCCCCAAAAACCAGAACTGCAAAAAAAATCCATCCAATCATAAGCACATCAAGTTCTGTGGTCAAGCACAGGCATAGGGTCTCCCTTATCTGCTTTTTAGCCTTAGCACAAGGTTTTTCTGTGCTATCTTTCCATTTCCAATGGTTGATGATGCAACATAGGACCCTGAGGACAACAAGAGTTTTAACTGTAAATAAAATTTATATTTTTTACCTAATTCTAACAAATGAGAAATAGAAGTAAAATTATAAATCTATAGACTAGCAACCTTAATATTAAACTACAATCTAGCATAGCTTAATAATGAAAAATAGTAAATAATTACATTTATTTATGTTTCAACAAATATCAGATGTTCTCACATTTCTGTAGACAGCTCTAAATCTCACTCTGTTCTTTTCCCCACTCAATGGTAATTAGATTTTTAATAACAAGGCCACTTGTGCCACTGCACCTGCCAGAAGTCAGCAGACAATTCAAAGCAGTGTATTTTTGCAGAATAGTGGTTTTTAGAGAAAACTGTAGGGTCATTTAACTCTTACAAGGCTTAATCCTTCAAAATAACCTTATAAGGCCATATTCTTACAAGGAGGAGTCAAATGAGAAGGTGGATGAGGGAGTGGCAGATGAGGGGAGCCAGGTGAGGAGGAGATGATGAAGAAACAGTGAAGGTCATTCTGGTAGAGTCATCCACAGAAATGTTACAACGGAGACATTGTGCTGACCATTACTGCGCTCAATCCACTTACATTTCTCTCCCACTTAGCTCTGAGACACTACCTCATCATCCATTTGTAAATCCTCTTATCAACATTTCACAGGATGTTCACTTCCGTCAATGAACTCTGCACAAAACATCATCCCGATCCAATTTGTTTATTTCACAGGATTAAAATCTCAATGGAAAAGATATATAACAGGCAGCTGATCCGATATCACCTGTTTTACAATATCATCCAAAGTCAAAAGGAAGTTCTAACGAAAGGTCATCAGCCCAAAATGTTAACTTTGTTTCTCTCCCCACAGATATTTCCAGCATTTTGTTTTTTTATTTCCAATTTACTGTAATATTGAGTCATACTGCATTGTCGAGCATTATATTCTGACTCCTGTAATCGACTGCAATTAGGAGTTTTTATCATTTCTTACCATCGCCTGACAACACCCTCCCTCAGCTCATCTGCTGCTGAAACCCTCACCAATGCCTTTGCTACCTCTAGACTTGACAATTCTAGCACTCTCCTAGTTTCCTGTCTTTCACTCTCCATAAACTTGAGCTCATCCAAAACACTGCAGCATGTGCCCAAGCCCACACCAAGTCCCATTCGCCAATCACCCCTGTGCTCGCTGGTCAGCAATGCTTCAGTTTTAAAATTCTCATCCTGTTTTCAATCCCTCTGTGACCTCATCCCTTCCCACCTCTGTAACCTCCAGTCCTATAATCCTCTATGATATCTGCACTCCTCCAATTCTGGCCTCCTGCACATCCCTGATTTTAATCGCTCCACCACTAGCGGCCACGTCTTCAGTTGCTCAGACCCTAAGCTCCTTAAACCTCTCAGCCTTTCTATCCCTTAAGACCCTGCTTAAAATTGACCTCTTTGAGCAAGGTGACCAAAAATTGTCATAATATCTCATGTGGCTCGATTTCAAATTTTGTTTGATAACAGTCCGGTGAATATTGCCTTTTCAATATTTTACTACATTAAAGGTGCTATAGAAATGCAAGTTGTTGTGATAAAAATCTTCACTGCAATTAAAACACACGGGTGTAATTTTTATTAAAAATGTAAATATTTTATTTTTTTTTAAATGTAGTACATTTTGAACCTTCTAATAAGTATTAGCCTTGAAGCAGTAAAGCTATTGTAATAACTTAACCAGCCTCTCAAAGCTCATCTGGACTAACCTCATTAAAAAATTATAGTATTTTGATTCTATGGCTTGAATATGCTGACCATTTTGTTCCCCCAAAATTAACTTGCGGTAACAACTTAAAACTTACTAAAAATAATTTCATGTCTGTGATATTTCCTATGTAACTTTAAAAAAAATACTTAATCAAAAAATTTCTAGAACTACCTGTGTACAGCATACTGTACTTCCCCCATGGTACAGGCAGCAAACAGAGTCACTGCATATTAACACAGTCACTGGCCATAAAGGCACATTAGTTTGTTTAGGGCAGTGGGGAGCCAAGGTCAACTATCAGCACTAACCCTCAACAGTGGAACGTCTGCAATGGAGGCATTTGAAAATCTAACCTGGGAGAGAAATTACATTTTTTTTTAGTCTTAGTGTTCTTGGCTCACAAAATGAACTGTTGCTGCCAGGGATGCAGGATCCCTTCCCCTTAATCACTACAGTGGCCGATGACAGTAAAGGAAAGCAAACATAATAACCACACTATCACAGCTCTTCCAAAACATGGACAGTTTCCAGAGAAATCCATAATTTACATGCGTAAACACCCAGCGTGTGTTTTTGGGAATACAGTGATACACTTTTCCCATGTTGTTTGTCGGGTCTTACACTGGAGAGTAGTGCGTTCTGTTGAATTATAGCAACAATATCACCATTCCTTACCTTGAGGGAGGGGAAGAGAGTCAGGAGACAAGGTTGATCAGTAAATCTACTTCTGCTCTCTTCTCCGCTCTCCTTTTAGGACTGAGCACTGCTTTAACAGCAACTCAACAAAATCACACTTATTTTAGCAGATCTATTAGACCCATGTGGGGGGAAAATGCCTTTGCAAGCTATCGTCGATAACTAACATTGAATACAAAAAAATATAATGCAGCAGGTCAATTTGAAAATAAGACTGCAACATTCTTCTCAAGTGTTGTTAATTTGCAGGCCGCAGTTTGCAAAAATCAACAATATGAGGGAAAATGTTAATAAGTGTAGACCTCCTGGTGGTTAATTTCATCTGTGCATTGTGTTTCCTCCAGTTTATTCCTCCAGTCCAATTTCCAAAGTCACTGAAGCTTCTGCTCTAAGACTGCTGTCTGGTGAAAAGAATTCTGCAGCATATCCACATGGGGGCTAGTAAGGAGAGACTTGAAAGATGGAAGTGGACTGATCATCTTATCATGGTGCCTTTCTAAAGTAGCAGAGACAGTTGTGTATATAGGTGGAATGACAGCATTACAATCAACAGGAGCTGTGCAGAGCACATGTGACATGCTTGGCACTGCATCAGGGATTGCTATGGCAGTTGTGAAAGAGGGTATCGTAGAGGGCACTGATCCACCCAACCGAACATCAGATTGAGTCATGTCCAGAAAGCTGCTGTTTCCCATGATCAAGCGATCATTCTCCATCTCTCGAGGTAAAAAGTCCTTCAGAAGCTTTGGGGATGCATGCTCTTTGTCGATCTGCACTCGGATCTCCTCTTTGTGAACTGTTCTAATGTGCTTCTTTAAGTTACTGGGATGACGGCAGCGCTTTCCACATACCTAGCGTAAAACCAGAATACTGCAGGTGAGTGCAAGATTACTGTAGAAGAGTGTGGCATAGCAGGGAATGCAGGAATATGGCAGTGAGTGCAGGAATAATGCAAGTGAACACAGATTACTGCTGGTGATACAGAAATACGGCAGGGAGTACAGGAAGGAGATTACGGAGATAGGGAGGAGTGAGGCCATGGAGGCATATGAAAACAAGAATGAGAATTTTTAAATCAAGACATTTCTTGACTGGGAGCCAATGTAGGTCAGTGAGCACAGGTTATTACAGGGGATACAGGAATACTGCATATGACACAGAATTGGCAACTAATAACATTTCCCTTTTCTACAATTACATTTTGTAAGAAATCAGGATTTTTTAGTTTTTGATCAGTTAAAGCCTCTTGGAAACTAGCTTTTTCCTGTTAAACCACAGGTAATTGAGCCCCAGTTGTGGATGTTGAAGGTCAATCATCTCAGCCTCAGGACCTCGCTGCACAAGTTCCTCAGGGTAGTGTCCTAGGCACAACCATCTTCAGCTGCTTTATCCAATGACCTTCCTCCCAACATAAAGGTCAGAAGTGGGGATGTTCACCAATAATTGCACTGTGTTCAATACCATTTCAGTACCATCCTCAGATATCGAAGGAGTCCATGCCCACATGTAGCAAGATCTGAACAACATCCAGGCTTGGACTGATGAGTGGCAAGTAACATTTGTGCTACGCAAGTGCCAGGCAATGACCATATCTAACAGGAGAGAATCTAACCATCTTTTCTCAAGATCAGTAGCATTACCATCACCGAATCCCCCACCAACACCATCCTGGGGGTTACCATTGACCAAAGGCTTAACTGGACCTGCCGCAAATACTGTGGCTACAAAAGCAGGTCAGCAGCTTGGAATTCTGGAGAGGCTAACTCACCTACTGGTTCCCCAACTGTCTAGCATATACAAGGTACAAGTCAGAAGGGTGATGGAATACTCTCCACTTGCCTGGATGAGTGCAGCTCAATACCATCCAGGACAACGCAACTCGCTTGATTGGCACATCTACCACCTTACACATCCACTCCCTCCACCACTGACACACAGTGGCAGCAGTGTGTACCATCTATAAGATCGCTGCAGCAACTCACCCAGGCTTCCATGACAGCACATTCCAAACCCGCGACCTCTACCACCTAGAAAGAGAATGGCAGCAGATGCATGGGAACACCACCACCTGCAAACTCCCTTCCAAGCACACACCAGTCCTGACTTGGAACTCTATCACTGTTCCTTCAATATTGCTACGTCAACTCCTGGAATTCCCTCCCTAAAAGCACTGTGGGTATACCTACACCACGTGGGCTGCAGCAATTCAAGAAGGTGACTCACCAACACCACCTTCTCAAGCGCAATTATGGATGGGCAGTAAATGCTACTTGGCCAGGGTTGCTCACATTCCATTAATGAATGAAGAAAAGAAAAGGAGCAAAGCAGCGAGAGACATGATTTAGTCCATAAAAAGGAAAGAGGGAAAAGTCCATCAGTCCTTAGAATGCTTACTCTATCTAATGCAACCTCCTGCTACACATTCCCAAATCTCCGGGAATGCTAACCCCTGAGGGAGGCAAATAAACAGGGAGAATTTCAGGAAAAATTGAGGATTCCTCCGTAACTTCCTATAACAAACAAGCAAATTCCAGCAGACAATAGTAACATATCACTAGGTATACCTAACTACACCCCCACCCACCTTCCTATGTAATCCCAATATCCTAAGGAACTCTAACTGGGACTGTGAAAGGCCATCACCTTCCAGTCAGCTGGTGCAAAAGGTCACAGGCTTCCCACCATTTTATCCCCAACAATCTTCTGCAGCCTTGTCTGCAAATAATTCATCCACCATCCTCTTTGGTTTAAAAAACCTGATAGTTATTTTTGAAATGAAGGTTGTCAGTGTACATGGTATGACACACAAAATCACAGACATTTTCACAGCAACATTCTACCTAATTTATTAGCCCAGTCACATTCATCACATTGCACAAGCTGAAAAGCGTGGAAGTATTTGTGTGACACTGGCCAGTTTGTACCAGTTTTCTCAGCTATCAGACTCATATAACACAAACATATTCCAATACCACCTCATGGAGTGGGATTATTTTCTCTTGTTAGACTGACTCCAATTCAATTTAGTTCCTCAAAATAGAAAGCATGAGTTAGGAATCAGGAATTCTAGCTCACAAAAAGACATTGATTATCCTCTACATGGGATTGATACTCCAGAGAAGAGGATATATCACTAGACACTGCAGTGATAATTCACGCCATCTCAGTCAGAACTTTATACAGATTAATTTGTCTCAATGAAAAGGTACAAAGGAAGATGTTCAAGTCCAGAATAAAATATTATTCAGAACAACAAACAAATTTGCACTAATAAAGCGTATTCACATTCACAGGGCTGCCAAAAGCATTTTCTAACCAACTATGTACTTTTGATGTGTATTCACTGTTATGCAGGTAAACACACAGCCAATTTGTGCATACCACGTTCCCACAAATAGCAGTGAAGTAAATGACCGGACAATCATTTTGTTGATGCTGGTTAACAGATAAATGTTGGTCAGGACACAGAGCACTTTCTTTTCCTCCTTGATAAGTACCAGGGGATTTTTTACGTCCATCTGAACAGGTAAATGGGTTCTCGGTTTAACATTATATTCAAAAGACAATACAACACTCCCTCAGTGGTGCATTTAAGATGCATCTCAACTCAAGTGCTCAAGTCTCAAGTGGGGCTTGAACCCATAACCTTGTGACTCACCGAGCCTAGGCAAAGATTAACTCTGTTTCATGTACTGGGTGAGTTTTCTCATTTACAAACCAGTCTATTTTCATTCCAAACCAACAAATGGCAGATATTTCACTGATGTATAAAACGATCACCAGAATTCACTGCAGTTGGTTTTATCTTTGAAAAAAATACCTTGGCTAAATGATTTGCCAGAGCCCCTGAAGACTCACTGACGCCCAGTTTGAGTTCCGCCAGGGCCACTCAGCTCCTGACCTCACTACAGCCTTGGTTCAAACATGGACAAAAGAGCTGAACTCCTGAGGTGAGGTGAGAGTAACTGCCCTTGACATCAAGGCTGCATTTGACTGAACGTGGCATCAAGGAGCCCTAGCAAAACTGGAGTCAATGGGAATCAGGGGGAAAACTCTCCACTGGTTGGAGTCTGTAGTAATCTGAGATGTAATATACCTTTAAGACGAATAATGCAATGTAAGGTCGCATGATCTTATTGTCCAATGGCAGAGTAGCACGGACTACCTCTATGTAAAAGAGTCTTGAGTTAGTCACTGATGAGTGAAGACAGAGTTTTATGTTGTGAGCACACAAGTGTAGCTGCAGAGTTTAGTTTGTCAATAAACAGCACGTGTTTATTCTAACAACAACCTCCTGATGTTCTGTCTCTGTACCGACTCGGTCACCCCGAACAAAGCGTGCAACCCGATCCTTTAGCCCCAACAAACCAAGGGCACTGGATCCAACAAACTGGCGAAGAGAGTAAAAGCACGAAAAATCACAGACAAAACGAAGTAAAAAGTGAGAAAAACAAAGGAAACAAAAAGAACCAAAACTGGGCCGTACCTCACATGGTAGTTGTAAGTTAAAGACAATTTCCTTATGAGCGTCGAATTAATTCCTTAAGAGATGCCACAATTTGGAACAGTAGAGCCATTCGATCCAACCTCGGACGACTGGTCTCACTATGTTGAACGCCTTGCGTTCTTCTTCCAGGTGAACAACATTGCGGGGAAGAGGCGCGCGATCCTTCTGTCCACATGTGGGAGTAAGACATACGGATTAATTCGAAATCTGTTGGCGCCCAGTGCCCCAGACTCCAAAAGTTTTGATGATTTAGTGAACATGGTAAAGAATCATTACTAGCCCAAGCCGTCGGTGACCATACAAAGGTTTAAGTTCAGCTCAAGAATTAGAGCTGCGGGGTAGACAGTCGCGTCTTATGTGGTGCATCTGAAGCAATTAACTGAATACTGCGAGCACGGTACTTCAATCAATGATACGCTCAGAGACAGTTTGGCATGCTGTATAAATGAAAATGCAATTCAGAGGAGATCGTTGGCCGAAACAAATCTAGATTTTCTGAAGGCATTAGAAATCACTCTTGCAATGGAAGGTGCAGTGTGAGATTCAGAAGCCATTCGAGGAGTGCAAAATGGCGCCGTCTTCCATGTTGGGCAGGGAGCTTCAACCAAAAAGAGCGGGAAAGTGCAGAGCTTTGTTCCGAAGCGAGAAGCAGCCAGCACTAGCAGACACATTAAAAAGGAAAACAGCAGCAAAAGCATGACATCATAGTAACAGAGATGGAAGTAGATGGAAGTAGTAATGAAACACAATTTTAAAAGATTGAATGTTTCTTCTGCCATCGATGTGAACACCTCATGAGAAATTGTAAAGATAGAATCAGGCAGACTTTCAAACAAAGGCAAAAACCCAATGAGATAAACAGCATCGAAAAGCCTGAAGTAATAGATGCTGATAGCTGTTCGCTATATAATTTAAAGGCAGGAAAAATGGAGCCTATCTATATGACCATGAGAGTGAATGAGAAGCCTGTCAGAATGGAAGGGGATACTGGTGCAGCCACTACAGTGATCGGAGAGCATACTTTTCAATACTTGAATCATGGAGAATGTAAGCTGAATTTAGAAGAAACTGTTGAAAAATTAAAGGCTTACAGAAAACATACAAGTCAAGGACGTATGTAAAGTCACAGCAAACTATGAAGGTCAAACAGTGAGATTACCCTTGATGGTAGTAGCAGGCGAGGGACCTAGTCTCCTCGGACAATACTGGCTGAAAGAAATTAAATTAGATGGAAGATTTCATTCCATTCCAAGAACTATTGGACTTTCACAGCTACTACAGGAATATGTCTCAGTTTTCAAGGAAGAATTTGGAAAAATTGAAGGACAACAAGCAAAAATTAATGTAGATCCTGAGGCAACACCAAGATTCATGAAGGCAAAACCAGTACCTTATGCAATGCAGGATAAGGCAGACACAGAACTGGACATATTAGAAAAGTGTTACAACCAGTACAATTTTCAGAGTGGGCAGCACCAATTGTACCTGTTCTCAAACCTGACCTAAACTTTAGAATATGCGGGGACTATAGATTAACAGTCAATAAAGTGGTCAAATTGGTTAGACACCCCATACCTAAAATTGAAGATATATACAATAAAATGGCAGGTGGAAAGGCTTACACGAAGTTAGATTCGAGTCATGCCTACCAGCAACTGGAATTAGAGAGGGCATCCCGAAAGTTTGTCACCATAAATACACATAAAGGATTGTATCAATATACCCATTTACCATTTGGCGTATCTTCTGCTTGCACCATATTCCAAAAAACCATGGAAAGTTTGTTACAGGGATTGCCCCATGCTGTAGTTTATTTGGATGACATTCTCGTGACTGGACTCACAGAGAAGGAACATTTGATGAACCTGGAGGAAGTTCTGAAATATTTTTCACAGGCCGGAGTGAGATTGAGAAAGTAGCATACCTAGGTCACAAGGTCGATTCACAAGGCCCACATCCACTTGAAGAAAAAGTGAAATTAATTAAAGAAGCCCCAAAACCAAAGAGTACATCCAAATTGAAATCATTCTTGGTGATGATTAACTACTATGGACACTTTTTGCCTAATTTATCGACAGAAGTGGCACCATTATATTGTTTGCTCAAGAGAAATCATGGCAAACACCGTAAGAAGAAGCTTTCACAAAAGTGAAGAAGTTGTTGCAGTCATCTACACTTCTAGTACATTTTGATCCAAAGAAAGGGTTGATATTAACATGTGAATTCATCAGCTTATGGAGTTGGAGCGGTGCTTTCTCATCGAACGCATGATGGATCTGGACGACCTATAGGTTATGTGTCGAGAACACTTAGCACTGCAGAGAAAAAGTACTCACAAATTGAAAAAGAAGGCCTGGTGATCATTTTCTGTGTTAAAAAGTTTCATCAATATGTTCAAGGTTGTCACTTAACTATCATAACAGACCATAAGCCATTATTAGGGCTATTCAGTGAAGACAAGGCTATACCCCCTATAGCCTTGGCAAGAGTACAAAGATGGGTGTTGATCTTGGCAGCGTATGAGTATACTTTTATTCATAGACCCGGAAGTCAAATTGCAAATGCAGATACACTCAGTCGTTTATCCTTGCAGATAAGAGATGAGGATGTTCCAATTCCTCAGGAATACGTCTTGACCTTTCTAGACTCAACACCGATATGTGCTAAACAAATTAAAGATTGGACGAACTGAGACCGAGTCTTATTCAAAGTGAGAAATCAAGTTTTTTATGGTTGGTCAAAAACAAAGAATTTGATGAAATGAAACCATATTTCCAGGGAATGTACGAGATAACCAGCCAAGAAGGTATTTTATTGTGGGGAGCTCATGTAACTATTCCTCTGAAAGGACCAAAACCATCATTTATCTGAACTTCACAGTGCACATCCCGGAATTTCTAAACTGAAGGCAACAGCAATATGTGGTGGCCGGGAATGGGTGGAGAAATAGAAAACCTAGTAAGAAGTTGTGTGCAGTGTCAACAAGTACAAAAATTACCTGCAACAGTCCCATTACGCCCCTGGGAATGGTTAGGAAGCTCATGGGTATTTGTACACATCGATTATGTGGGACCTTTTATGGGAACAATGTTTCTTCTTATCATAGACGTATTCTAAACGGATGGATATATAAGAATTAAGGTCACCCACCTCTTCAGCAACGATAGACAAGCTATGACAAAGCTTCGCTATAAATGGATTACCTGAAGTGCTAGTATCAGATAATGGAACAATATTCACAAGTGCTGAATTTAACTGATTTACAAGCCTCAATGGTATTTTATTGTGGTTCATGTGAAAACATCTCCGTACCATCCTTCTTCAAATGCACTTGCCGAAAGCGCAGTTCAGACGTTCAAATCTGGTATAAAGAAATTGTCCGGCGATTCGATAGCTACTAAATTAGCATGATTTCTATTCCACTACTGAACCACCCCTCATTCGACAACAGGCGTCACACCTACTGAACTGTTGATAAAGTGCCGTCTCCGATCGAGACTGAGCCTAATTATGCCAAATTTGGCTGAGGGGGCGGGGGGGGGTGGGAAGGTAGAAAGAAGGCAGGAAAATCAAAAAATGAGACATGATGGTCAAAGTCGGGACAGAATATTTAACGTAGGAGAGAAGGTATTTATGAAAAATTTTAGAGAAGGACCAGCATGGTTGTTTGGTGAAATAAGTGCTGTAACGGACCTCTTTCCTACCATGTGAAAGCTGAAGATCGAATAATAATAAGACATGTGGATCACATACAAAGTGGAGAAGCCAAATATCCAGAAGTGATTACACCAGTGCTCGAGACTGAATTCCTGTTGAAATAACTCAACCAAGTACAAATGTCTTAGAAGGGCTGACTGTACCTGAAAGGGTCGAAGAAACAAATTTACCGGTACCTGCTATAGAACCTAATGCTTAGACGACTTCAGTAAGGGAGACTCCAAAGCAAACTTCAGGAGCTGTAGAGCTGAGATCTTCTACATGCATAAGGAAACCCCCAGAGAGACTGACTTTGTAAATAATTGAACTGTGTACATAACTTGATGTATTGAAAAATTGAAAATTTTTCAGTAAAGGGGGAGGGATGTAGTAACCTGAGATGTAATATACCTTTAAGACGAGTATTGTAATGTAACATCACATGATCTTATTGTCCAATAGCAGAATAGCACGGGCTACCTCTATGTGAGAGAATCTTGAGTTAGTCACTGATGAGTGAAGACAGGGTTTTGTGTTGTGAGCACACAAGTATAATTGTAGAGTTTAGTTTGTAAATAAACATGTGTTTATTCTAACAACGACCTCCTGATGTTCTCTGTCTCTGTACAGGCTCGGTCACACCGAACAAAGTGTGCAATCCGGATCCCTTAGCCCCAACAAACCAAGGGCACTGGATCCAACAGAGTCATACCTAGCACTAGGAAGATGGTTAGGGTTGTCGGAGGTCAATCATCTCAGCTCCAGAACATCACTGCAAGAGTTCCTCAGGGTAGTGTCCTCAGCCCAACCATCTTCAGCTGCTTCATCAATGACCGTCCTTCCATCATAAGGTCAGAAGTGGGATGTTCGCTGATGATTGCACAATGTTCAGCACCATTCGCGACTCCTCAGATACTGAAGCAGTCCATGTTCAAATGCAGCAAGACCCGGACAATATCAAGGCTTGGGCTGACAAGTGGCAAGTCACATTCGTGCCACACGAGTGCCAGGCAATGACCACCTCCAACAAGAGAGAATCTAACCATCGCCACTTGACGTTCAATGGCATTACCATCACTGAATCCCCCTCTATTAACATCCTGGGGGTGACCATTGACCAGAAACTGAACTGAAGTAGCCATATAAATACTGTGGCTACAAGAGCAGGTCAGAAGCTAGGAATCCTGCAATGAGTAACTCACCTCCTGACTCCCCAAAGCCTGACCACCATCTACAAGGCACAAGTCAGGAGTGTGATGGAATACTTCTCAATTGCCTGGATGAGTGCAGCTCCCACAACATTCAAGAAGCTTGACACCATCCAGGACAAAACAGCCCGCTTGATTGGCACCAAATCCACAAACATTCATTCCCTCCGGCACCATTGCACAGTAGCAGCAGTGTATACCATCTACAGGATGCACTGCAGGAATTCACCAAACTCCTTAGACAGCACCTTCCAAACCCACAACCACTACCATCTATAAGGACAAGGGCAGCAGATAGATGGGGACACCACCACCTGGAAGTTCCCCTCCAAGTCACTCACCATCCTGGAAATATATCGCCACTCCTTCACTGTTGCTGGGTCAAAATCCTGGAACTCCCTTCCTAACAGCACTATGGTGTACCTACACCACATGGACAGCAGCGGTCAAGACGGCAGCTCACCACCACCTTCTCAAGGACAGCTAGGGATGGGCAATAAATGCTGGCCCAGCCAGCAAATGTGAATGTATTAAAAAGAAACCTTGCAACTTGAGCGCAGTTCCTGACTGGCTGTGTGTATTTTAATTCTCACTATGATACCAACTAAATGAAATTACTTTCACTACTTGTAATTCATGGTTCCGCTCTCTTGCTGGTAGGTGTATAGGATTAATTTATCCTAATATGGACAATATTTGTTACAATGAGACAGCGCCATGGTCACCAGCATATCCAACATTATAATGATCAGCTATTCCAAAAGTACTGGTGTGCAGGGGAACAACAAAATTTATGTCTCAGAGAGACATAATTCAAAATATATAAAGAACAGTGAAGACTAACAGGACAGCCACAGTCATCAGATAAAATATAACTAGATCGAATTAAAGCGAGTGTCATCACAACCCATCAACAAAGAACAGCTCCACCATGGAAACCAGGATTTAGACTGTTCAACAATAAAAAAGATTCAACCCACATCAATTTTTCTCTCGTAAGAATGAGGACCCACCATTCAATGGTTAGCTAGCGACAGTTCAAGTCTTTTCTGATTTTTTTTCACCACAGCCATGTTTTAATTTAATTTGTCTTAAATTTAATTTTAAGGAGATCTCAGCTAGGCCAGAGGCATGTTGATTAGAGTGACAGTATCCTTGGGCTTACGAAACTGGTGGGGAGGCATGGGCATGAGTGAGGATTTAAAAAAGGAGGCCACCAGAGTTCCTGAAAGTGACTGCTATCCAGTTTTTTCCCTTTATTGGCCCCAAGTTTTTTTCTGTCTTTTTTTGCCTGTCCATATTACCTGACTACAAAAGGACAGAGACATGTTGGTGGATTGGGCAGATGAAGTTCAATGCAGAGAAGTATAAAGTGATTCATTTTGGCAGGAAGAATATGGACAGTATAAAATAAAGGGAGAAATGCTAAAGGAGGTGCAGGAACAGAGGGACCTTGGTGTATATGTACATAAGTCATTGAAGATGGCAGGACATGTTGAGAGAACAGTTAACAAAGCATATAGTGTCTTATGCATTGAGTACAAGAGTAAGGGGGTCATGTTGAATTTGTATAAGACACTAGTTAGGCCTCATCTGGAGTGCTGCATCCAATTCTGGGCACCATACTTGAGGAGAGATGTGAAGGCATTGGAAAGAGTACAGAGGAGGTTCACAAGAATGATTCCAGGGATAAAAAACTGTAGCTATGAGGATAAATTGGAGAGGTTGGGGCTGTTTTTCTTGGAGAAAAGAAGCTTGAGGAGACTTAATAGACGTATTCAAGATCCTGAGGAGTATGCAGAGGGTAAATAGTGACAAATTGTTCCCACTCAAGACAGCATCAAGAACTAGAGGGCACAGATTCAAAATAATTGGCAAAAGCAGTAAAAGTGATGAGAGGAAAAAAAAATTTCACCCAGAGGGTGGTTGGAGTCTGGAATGAACTTCCTGAAAGTCTGGTGGAGGCAGGTTCGATCGAGGTATTCAAAAGGGAATTGGATTGCTATCTGAAAAGGAAGAATGTGCAAGGTTACGGGAATAAGGCAGGGGAGTGGGACTGGGTAGAACGCTCTTTCAGAGAGCCAGTGCAGACTCGATGGACCGAATGGCCTCCTTCTCACTGTAAAGATTCTGTGATTTTGTGGATATTAAACGTCTAGTCATGATGCTTCAGCTATCATGAGAATGGGGCAGGCTTGATGGACCAGCTGGACTTTTTCCTGCTTGTCGTTTTTGTATGTTGGTATGTGTCAGTTTTATTTGGTGTTGCAACTAAGCCCTAATACTGATGTGATATATACAAAGTTTTATACAGATTGTATAAATGTCAGCAATATATAATCACCATCCCTCAGCATTTTGTGTTGACATTAAACCTACAGCACTGCTATTAAGGAAGAAGGATCCTTTGCTACCAAATATAAACACCATCGATACAAGAAGAGGAAAAGAAACTTCAGAAATACAGGTTACATTTTAGAATTCCCGTCTATATGGTTCCCCTAAAAGTTCAATGATTTGATCCAGCAAATGCTGAGCCATACAGACCAACAAAGCCCAGGCTCATTGCTGGTCCCTGATGCATTCACTGATTTTTGGGGGACCCGGGAGCCAGAGACGATGATCTTTCACTTCTGGTAAACTGGATTTAAGTTCAGCTCAGACCAAAAGTTTCCTCAAGTCTAAATAAAATGTGATTAGTACTGTCTCTATCCAGTTTGAGTGGGCATGGACCTACAGTACAAAAATCTCACCAAATCAGATCTAATTGGCAACTTCAGTCAGGCACAGGACATAGGCCAAATTATGAGAAAAAACATACTTCAGTAATAAGGAGTGGTCTGAGAAAGGGTCCAATCAGCAGTCGAATGAGTTTAATCTGGATCCAGCTGTCTTCTACCTGATGAGGAAGGATCTAATGATGGCACTTGTTACGCACACAACCCCAATCTGCTTTAGAAAAAGGTGAATTATCAGCGCATTTACACAAACCCCACCTGCAATTATCCATCACAGTTATACAAACCCCACCTGCAATCAACCATCACTGTTATAGTTAAATGGTTTCAAACAGTGCTTACTCGACACTGATAAGGCAGCTCCCCTGTGTGGGTCCACGTGTGCCTCTTCAGCTCAGACAAGCGATAAAATGCCTGTAGACAAAACTTGCACTGGAACTTCTTAATGCCACTGTGAACCGAAAGGAGAAGAAAGAAATGATAGCAATAATTAAGTCATCCAACTTTCTTAGGCATAAGGAGTTCAATGATCTAAAATAACCCCAACAAAGCAACAGGAACACGTGTATGCCATTCAGTCATTTGGACTTGTTTGCTCATTCTATTGGATCATGGCTGCTCAGTTTCTCAACTCCACTTACCCACCTTAATCTATATTCCTTGAGGGCCTTCCCTAACAAATATATATTAATCTCTCAGTATTGAATGTTTCAACAGACCCAATAGCCTTTCTGTGAAAAATGCTTCCTGATTTCACTCCTAAATAGCCTGTTCCAATCTTAAAAGACTGTGTCGCCTTGTTCTTAATTCCCCCACCAAAAGAAATAATTTCTTCATATCTACCCTTTCAAATCTCTATAATTTTCTAGGTGTTGTTTAGATAAATCCTCAACCCCCTAAACTCAAAGGAATACATC
The DNA here is from genome assembly GCF_964194155.1 of Cetorhinus maximus. Taxonomy (NCBI): domain Eukaryota; kingdom Metazoa; phylum Chordata; class Chondrichthyes; order Lamniformes; family Cetorhinidae; genus Cetorhinus; species Cetorhinus maximus. The sequence goes on from NC_135880.1 coordinate 136,606,647, forward strand.
CCAGGTTTATGCAAAGTGCCCTTGTAATTTAACAATTTAGCTATCAGCTCTGGCTCAGTGGTAGAAATCTCATTCCTGAGAAAGTAGGCTGTGGATTCAATTCCCATGCCCAATACTTGAATACAAAATCTAGGCTGATACTTCACTGTAAGCACTGAAAGAATACTGCACTGTCGGAAGTACCTTCTTTTGGCTGAGACCGAGGCCCTGTCTGCCCCTGTCCTGGTCAATATTTATCCCTCAACCAATATTGTTAAAACAGATTATCTGGCCATCTAACAGCACAGTTCGTGAGATCTTACTGCACACAAATTGGCTTCCATATTCCTACAACAGTGAATATACTTCAAAACTCCTTAACTTGTTGTAGAGAGCTTTGGGACATTCAGAAGTTGTGAAAGGTCCTCTATAAATGTAAGTTTTCTTTCAACTCTCTTGATTTTGCCAAGCCTAAAGCCGACTGCAAGTCACCCACTGCCCACCACCAAGGAACCCCACTTCTTTGATGCTTTACCTGCAGAAAATCTTGTGGCTCTTGTAGTGTTTCACAGCTTGACCACAGAATTCACACAGCTGCACCAGGGGTGGTTTGCCCTTTGATGCTTCCATATGCTTCACACGGATGTGCTGGGTTAGATCATCTGAAAGTTATTTTAAACTCCTGTTAATGAAGTGCAATGTGGCCATTTAGATTTCAGTGCATTCAGTGCAGTGTAAGCACACAAAAACACAGGAACTTCAAAATCAGTTGCCGCCATCTCTTGCACGTTCTGTGCACAGCACCAAACATCTCGCAGCCACCGAAGCTTGCTGGGGTATTGTTTCAAGGATGCTAACAGCCCTCCATTAGCTCACACAAGTGGCCACTTTGTGACTTCAGACAGCTAACACTGGCAAGCTATTCAACTGGGGAAAGGGACATCACCCTGTCTTCACAAACATTCATATAGGAGTTTTTTTCAAAATTAATTATTGTGGGTATGTGGGTGCCACTGGCAAGGCAGAATTTACTTCCCACCCCTAGTTAGTTTTGATACAACTCCGTGGCATGCTAGGTCATTTCAGAGGGCAGAGCTCTGGAGAAAAGTCATATGGACTCAAAACATTAACTCTGTTTCTCTCTCCACAGATGCTGCCAGACCGGCCGAGTATTTCCAGCATTTTCTGTTTTTATTTGCTTCATTTCTCCCCTCCCTGGCCCAGCAGCACTGAGCCTAATTGCCTGAGTCAACAGAGAACTGAATCCAAAATCACGGCCTTATCAATACTTCACTGGCTACAGCCTTGACCCACTGAGCCATTGGAGGGAAGCAAAAACGTGCAGCATTCATTTTAAAAACTGATAACGCCCCATCAAAAATAAATCTTTTATTTTATACATGTTTAACATTTTGAACTATTTTTTCTAATACATACTAATTTGATGAATGTTTATGCAAGACTCTGCAAGAATGAAGATCGCATTAAAATATGATTAATCATAAGCCACACAACTCAGAATATGAGCACAATGTAAGGAGCAATATGCAGTTCTTTATATCGTGTTTGAGAAGACTTTTTAGCAACACAACCCAATTCAAAAATTATTGCACTGTGGACTCAAAACTGTTTCAGTCACCCATTCTATAAAGTGGAATCACAGCAATCATCGGAAACTAGTTTCATAAAATGACAAGAGAAAGAAATTTCTGACACTGAAGTGACTCTTCAAACTCCAGGGAAGTATAAAGGTCTGGCTCTAGGATAAAACAAAGGCCAGAGATAGCAATCATCAGTTGGCACTGGATTATTTACAGTGTAGGTGTTCAAACGTTCTAAATATCCATTCTATATTCTAATTAGTTGTATTTCATGGATCTTCGAGGCCATAGATTCCCACTTAGCTGTCAGCTGTGGGTCAGTGGCCGCACTCCCACCTCCAATACAGAAAGCCCATCCCAGGGTCTTGAGCACATAATCAAGGTTAACTTTTCAGTGCAGTAATAAGGGAGGGCTGCACAGTCGGATTGCACTCCTAATCACTACGTGTGACTCAGTTCAATTTTATCGCCCTTTTAATAAAAATCTATCAATCCCAGATTCTAAATTAACAACTGACCAAGCATCAACTGCCACATATGGAGGATAATTCCAAGCTTCTACCACCCTTTGCATGTCGAAATGGTTTCTAACTTCACTTCTTGTAAGGTCTAGCTCTAATTTTTAGGCTGCGTCGCCCAGTCCTAAAGTTCCCAACCAGCAGAACTAGTTTCTCTCTAACCACCCCATCGCCCTTATTATCACCCTTAATAATTTGAAAATTTCAACCAAATCACACCTTAACCTTCTAAATTCCAGGGAATACACCACGAATTTGTGTAATCTTGTTTCATAATTTAACCTTTGGAGTCTTGGTATCAGTTTGGTAAATCTAAGCCGCACTCCCTCTAAGGTGTGGTGCCCAGAACTGATCACAGTACTCCAGATGTGGTCTAACCCAGGCTTTTGTGTACCTGTAACATAACTTCTACCCCTCAACCCTTTGTGCCCAAGTCCTATAACGGCCGACATTCTATTCGCCTTTCTTATTTTTTTCTGTACCTGTCCATGACATTTTAATGATCTGTGTACATGGATGTCCAAGTCTCTTTGAACCTCCACTGTTTCCAGGTTTTCACCATTAAGAAAATACCCTCTTCTATCCTTTCTAGGTCCAAAGTGGGTGACTTCACATTTTGTCTATGTTGAAATCAATTTGCCACAGTTTTGCTATCAATATTGCTTTGTAAATCTGTTGGATTTGAAGTGCAAGCATACTGGACTGTATTCCAAAGTCCCCTTACGCATGCCAGTGTTAAGGCCTTTAAGTCTTGAATTGTACAGAAGAATTTAAAGAAGGTTTTATAGCACAGTTACAGCCAAAATCATCTGCTTAAAGGGGAGGGTGTGAAATTCAACTTCAGCAGTGTCATAAAACAATTGGTAGATTAGGTAGATCAGATGTTAGCCACTACAAGGCCTTTATGCAGAAGTAGGGATGCGGCCAAATGAATTTTGTCAACTATGACTGTGGAGAGGCATCCCAAACTATGAAACAATATTGAAAATGTGCTCCAGTACCAGAGCCATGTAGCCCTGAAGAGCTGAAGGTCTTCAACTCTCAAGCCAGAGCCTGTGTGGAACAGTGGCGAGGGAAGGTGTAGTGACATGAAAAGGAGGCAGTTACTTTACACCCTGTCCAATCTTCTTTAGAACTGAAGTCAATAGAAAATAAATGCAGGCCGGTGAATGATGGGCAATCCATCTATAAGACTGAATTTCACCTCTCAAGGTATTTAAGTGGATTTTTACCACAGCGATGGGCTGAGTTGTGAAATATAATTGTAGTTCCACCAGATGATGATTAAAGAACACATTCACCTGAAAATAATCGAGCTGCCGGCCACTCGTACTTACTTTTCACCTTGTATGCCTTGTCACACAGACTGCATTGATGGGGCCTGGCATCTCCATGGTACGCCACATGGTCACGCAGTTTCTCCATGGATTTGAGTTGTTTCCCACACTGGTCGCACTGATATAACTTCTTGCTGTGGTGAGATTTCTGGTGCTGGCTTAGCTGGCAACTAGAGAAACAGTCACATCCAATTAGCCACTTTTGTTAACCTTTAGTACATCTCCTGACAAAAAAAATACACAGTTGCTCAGGGTGCTTAAAGCAGCCAGGAAACTTCAGCTAGGCCCGTGCAAAATCAACTGCTCTCGAACGAATCAGAGACAGACAACTAAGGTCTGCATAGAAGAAGAGAGCAGGAAAGAGAGAATGGTAGAAGGTTTGGTCTCAAAATCGCCACAAAGGTACAACAGCTGACTGCAACCAAGTTTTCTCTACTCAGTATGGGGAGATGGTGCCGTAGTGGCAATGTCACTGGACTGGCAACCAAGAGGTCCAGGGTAATGCTCTGGGGATACAGGTTCAAATTCCACCATGGCATAGAATTTAAATTCAATTAATTTTTAAAAGTCTGGAATTGAAAGCTAGTTTCAGTAATGGTAACCGTAAAACTATCAATTGTCATAAAAAACCCATCTGGCTCACTAATGTCCTTTAGGGAAGGAAATCTGCCATCCTTCTCTGGTCTGGACGACATGTGGCTCCAGGCCCACAGTAACATGATTGACTCAACTGTTCTCAAAAAGGGCAATTCGGAATGGGCAACAAATGTTGGCTTCGTCAGCGACGCCCACATCCCATGAATGAAAAGAGTACTAGAAAGCACATCTATGCTGGCAAACTCTGTGACGCCGACGACCCCCCCCCACCCCCCACCCCCCCACCCCCCACCCCCCCCCACCCCCCCCCCCCCACCCCCCACCCCCACCCCACCCCCCCCACCCCCCACCCCCCCCCCCCCCACCCCCCACCCCCCCCCCCCCCCACCCCCCACCCCCCCACCCCACCCCCCCACCCCCCCCCCCCCCCCACCCCCCACCCCCCCCCCCCCCACCCCCCCCACCCCACCCCCCCCCCCCCCCCCCCCCCCCACCCCCCCCCCCACCCCCCCCACCCCCCCCCCCACCACCCCCCCCCCCACCACCCCCCCCCCCCCCCCCACCCCCCCCCCACCACCCCCCCCCCCCCCCCACCCCCCCCCCACCACCCCCCCCCCCCCCCCCACCACCCCCCCCCACCCCCCCCCCCCCCCCCACCACCCCCCCCCCCCCCCCCCCCACCACCACCCCCCCCCCCCCCCCCCACCCCCCACCCCACCCCCCCCCCCCCCCCCACCCCCCCCCACCCCCAACATTAGGGTTAGTGGTTCTTGGACAAGTCACGTGGCAGGTTACTAGAAGGTTGCAAGAAAATTTACATCCTTCTATGATTTAAGGGCCTTTAAAAAGTCTCCAATTTACTTTCTTTTTCATGTTTTTTCCTCTCCTGAAAAAGAGAATATTATATACACCAATTATTTTTCCACTCTTCCACATATTTATCTTGTATCAGTTAAATAAATAAAAAGTCCACTAATATTGCAACTAACCAATTCACATTTGTTATTGAAGTTTTATCTGTTTACAGTTCTAAAATCACTTTTTACCCAAGGACTTCCATTTAAACAGCAACTTTAACATAGAATTATGCAGGTCAGTAATGATGGGTATAATGGGTGGATAGGACTTGGTGCAGGATAGAATATGGGCAGCAGAATTTTGGGTGAATAGAAGTTTACATAGGGTGGAGAATCAGTGGCTGGTCCGGAGAATAGTGGAATACAATCATAAGAACAATTACAGCACAGGAGGAGCTCATACATCCAACGTATCCATGCCAGCTCTCTGGAAGAACTCAGCTAGTCCCACTTCCCCACCCTTTCCCTGTAGCTCTGCAATTTTTTCTCTTCAGATGGTCATCCAATAGTCAAGACAGAAGGTGGCAGAGATAATGGATGAGGGCTTCAATGGCAGGGGCCAAGAAGGGTGATACCACAGAGGTGGAAGTAAACAATCTCTTTGATGCAGGGGGTATGGGGTTGGAATCTCAGCTAGAGGTAGAGCAGGACAGGGATTGCAAACCATCTAATACAGCCCAATATAGTGGCCGGGGCTAAAGATATCTTTCCAGTATTTGGTGGAGGTAACTGTGGCTTTTATTCTGTCATGGGGTGTGGGTGCTGCTGGTTAGGACAGCATTTATTGCTCATCCTTAATTTCCCTTGAGAAGTAGCGATGAGCTGCCTTCTTGAATCACTGCAATCCATGTGCTGTAGGAACACCCAAAGTGCTGTTAGGAAGGGAGTTCCAGGATTTTGACCCAACGACAGTGAAGGAATGGCAATACAGTTCCAAGTTACGATGGTGCGTGGCTTGGAGGGTAACTTGCAGGTGGTGGTGTTCCCATGTATCGCTTGCTCTTGCCATTCTAGCTGGTAGAGATTGCAGGTTTGGAAGGTGTTGTCAAAGCAGCCTTGGTGAGTTGCTGCAGCGCATCTTGTAGATGGTACACACTGCTGCCACTGTAGGTCAGTGATGGAGTGAGTGGATGGGGTGCCAATCAAGCGTGCTGCTTTGTCCTGGATGCCGTCAAGCTTTTTGAATGCTGCTGGAGCTGCACTCAACCAGACAAGTGGAGAGTATTCCATTAAACTCCTGATTTGTGCTTGTAAATGGTGGACAGGCTTTGAGGAGTCAGGTGGTGAGTTACCTGCCACAGAATTCCCAGCCTCTGAACTGCTCTTGTAGCCACAGTATTTATATGGCTAGTCTAGTTCAGTTTCTGGCCAATGGTAACCCCCATGATGTTGACATTAGGGGATTCAGTGATGTCAGGGGAAATAGTTAAATTTTCTCTTGTTAGAGATAAGTTGTTGCCTGGCACCTGTGCTGTGTGAATGTTACCTGCCACTTATCAGCCCAAGCCTGAATGTTGTCCAGGTCTTGCTGCATATGGAAGCGGACTGCTTCAGTATCTGAGGAGTTGCAAACGGTGCTAAACATTGTAGCAAAAATTCCCACTTCTAACCTTATAATGGAGGGAAGGCCATTGATGAAGTAGCTGAGGAACCCTGAGGAACTCCTGCAGCGATGTCTTGGGACTGAGATGATTGACCAACAACCACAACCATCTTCCTTTTGTGCTAGGTATGACTCCAACCAGCGGAGAGTTTTCCCCTTCAGTCCCACTGACTCCAGTTTTGCTAGGGCTCCTTGATGCCACACTCAGTCAAATGTGGCCTTGACGTCAAGGGCAGTCACTCTCACCTTGGGATTTCAACTCTTCTGTCCATGCTTGAACAAAGGCTTTAATGAGGTTAGGAGCTGAGTGGCCCTGACAGAACCCAAACTGAGCATCAGTGAGTAGGTTCTTGCTGAGTAAGTGCCACTTGATAGCAATGTCAATGACCCTTTCCATCACTTTACTGATGATCAAGGGTAGAGTGATGGGGTGATGATTGGCCGGGTTGGATTTGTGCCTTTTTTCATGGACAAGACATACCTGGGCAATTTTCTACATTGCCAGGTAGAAGCTAGTGTTGCAGCTGTACTGGAACAGCTTAGCTCAGAGCCTTACTAGTTCTGGAGCACAAGTCTTCAGTACTATTGCCAGGATATTGTCAGGGACCATAGCTTTTGCAGTATGCAGTTCCTTCAGCCATCTCTTGATATCATGTGGAGTGAATTGAATTGGCTGAAAACTGGCACCTTCGATGCTGGGAACCTCCGGAGAAGGCCAAGGTGGATCATCCACTCAGCACTTCTGGCTGAAGATGGTTGCAAATGCTTCAGCCATGTCTTTTACACTGATGTGCTGGGCTCTCCCATATTTGAGGATGGGGATATATGTGGAGCCTCCTCCTCCTGTTAGTTGTCAAAATGTCCACCACCATTCATGCCTGGATGTGACAGGACTGCAGAGCTTAGATCTGATCTGTTGGTTGTGGGATCGCTTAGCTCTGTCCATCACTTGCTGCTTCCACTGTTTGGCACGCAAGTAGTCCTGTGTTATAGCTTCACCAGATTGACACCTCATTCTTAGGTATGCCTGGTGCTGCTCCTGGCATGCCCTCCTGCACTCTTCATTGAACCAGGGTTGATCCCCAGGCTTAATGGTAATGGTAGAGTGAGGGATATGCCAGGTCATGTGGTTACAGATTGTGGTTGAGTACAATTCTGTTGCTGCTGATGGCCCACAATGCCTCATGGATGCCCAGTCTTGAGTTGCTAGATATGTTCGAAATCTATCCCATTTAGCACAGTGGTAGTGCCACACAACACGATGGAGGGTATCCTCAATGTGAAGACAGGACTTCATCTCTACAAGGACTGCACGTTGGTCACACCTACCGCTACTGCAGATTGGTGAGTTCGCGGTTTTTCTATCTTGTCAGTTACCTCACCACTTGCTGCAGACCCAGTCTAGCAGCTATGTCATTTAGGACTCGGCCAGTCGTGATGCTACTGAGCCACTCTTGGTGATGAACACTGAAATTTCCCATCAAAAATAAGGAAGACCTTTGGTGCTTCCTCTAAATGGTGTTCAACAGAGTACTTATTCATCAGCTGAGGCGGGTGTTAAGTGGTAATCAGCAAGAGATTCCTTGCCCATGTTTGACTAGATGCCATGAGATTTCATGGGGTCTGGAGTCAATATTGAGGACTCCCAGGGTGACTTCCTCCCGACTGTATACCATTGTGTTGCCACCTCTGGTGTGTCTGTCCTGTCGGTGGGACAGGGCATACCCAGGGATGGTGATGGTGATGTCTGGGACATTGTAAGGTATGATTCCGTGAGTATGACTGTGTCCCGATTTTGGCACAAGCCCCCAGACGTAAGTAAGGTCAACACTGCAAAGTCATCAGGACTGGGTTTGTTGTTGTCATTTCCTAAGTCGATGCCGGGTGGTCCATCTGGTTTTGTTCCTTTTTGTAGACTTCGTAGTGGTTTTATATGTGAGTGGCTTGCTAGGCCATTTCAGAGGGCTGGTAAGAGACAACCACACTGCTGTGGATCTGGAGGTCACATGGAGGCCAGACCAGGTAAGGATGGCAGATTTCCTTCCCTCAAGGGGGTTAGTGAACCAGATGGGTTTTTACGACAATCGATTCAGTGTCACTATCACTGACTAGCTTTTAATTCCAGATTTTTATTAACTGAATTTAAATTCCACCAGTTGTCATTGATTTGAAGCCATGTCCCCAGAGTATTAGCCTGGACCCTCTGGATTACTAGTCCAATGACAATGCCACTACGCCACCACCTCCCTACTGTAGCTTCTGCAAGAATTAGTTCAGACAAGCAGGCTTGAAAACACAGAGGCAATGGAGGGGTTGAGAGAGGTGGTAGTGAGATAAAGAGTTTGGTGTTGACCGCAGTATATGTGGAATCACATCATCTTCAAATGTTGCCAAGGAGTAGCGTATAGATGAGGAAGACGAGTACTCCCAAGGTGACAATTCAGGTATAGGTGAGAAGCCATTGCTGGAAAACCCCTGTAGAACCAAATGAAAACAATCCTATCAAACGGGACAATAATGGGAAGATAAAAGCAAAATACTGTGGATGCTGGAAATCTGAAATAAAAACAGAAAATGCTGGAAAAACTCAGCAAGTCTAACAGCATCTGTGGAGAGAAAAACAGTGCTCTGAAGAAGAGTCATATGGACTCAAAACATTAACTCTGTTTTTCTCTCCAATAATGGGAAGATATTGGACAAGGATGGTGTTACCAATTGTGTGAAAATTCAATTGCAGAGAAGTTGATGAGGAGGTATAATACAACATGTTTACAGAGGATCTCGTTCATAACTTTGGTTAGGGCCATTTTAGTGCTGTAGGATAGATGTTAGCCTGTCTGGAGGGATTGAAACAGGTAGTTGTGGGACAGGCACATTGTTGTGCCTGTGTGTGTGCATGTGCGTGTGTAAGTCTGCACATTCTCCTGTGCCAATGTTCCCTACCTCTTTTCTATAAAAAAACACAAGGTTCAAAGGACAGACTCAAGATGCAGACCAGAATTAAAAAGGGAATTTGGGGTACACTAAAATAACTATAGACAGCTATCACGGTAATGTAGTAATTATGTTATTGGAGTCTCTTCAAACTCCATCATGGCGGTTTGAGAAGCTGAAATTGGTATTTTTTTAAATCTGAAAATAAAAAAACTGGTATCTGTAGAAGAGGATGTTGGATTGTTATAAAAACCCATCTCTTTCACTAATTTAGAGAAGGGAACCTGACATCCTTACCCAGTCTAGCCTCCATGTGACTCCACCCCACATCAACATATATGGTTGACTTTTAATGGTACTTTAAAATCACTCATTTGTAACAAACTGCCTTAAGAAGGCGGTCCACCACCATCCTGGCAAAAAATTCCAGTGATGCCTACATTCTAGCATGAATTTTTTTTTTTAAATGCTCACTGGCTGCACAACACAATACATCTTATCAATATTGGGAGCAACAGGTAGAGTGCTGTGATAACCCAGGATTCTGTACAAGCTGTAACTCACCTGTAACTGAACAATTTCTCACAAACATCACACCTGAAGGACTCCTCACCAGTGGAAACCTGATGGGAAAGGTAGCGTGTATATGGCAGCAGCTTCTTACAACCTTCACATCTCGCTCGTTTTCTTTCCAGAATGTCATCTCCATCTCCTGAAAGGCCTTCTGTTATTAATGCAGAATCCTTCCCCGGTTTCCTCCTCGATCTTTTTGGCCTGCTACAATGTGTCGCTAGAGAGCATTCCACATTCAAAGATGGCAAAACATTGTTGCTATTTCTGGCATTATCATGCATATCACACCTTGAGTCTCTCTCCTCCAAAGGGATATTCGCTATTTCAGGCACAGCCTTTCTCGGAGACCCACTTATTCTAACTTTAGTCCATTGACATGGAGCCTTACAATTCTCGGATTTGGCCACAGTCTCTTGCTTCTCCTTCCTCCCATTCACATGAATTAGTCTGGTCTTTGGATGCTGAGATTTTCTGCTAGAAGCAATTGCCCTAGCTAACCTGGCAGTCTGCAATCGAGTTTTAATTTTGGCCAGGCATGCACTGTGCACCTTTCTGCTAACAACTAATTCATTGTTCATATCAGCCTTACACTGTGGATTCAACATCTGTACAGAATTATCCTCCTTCATTCTCTTAAGCAACTCCAGGTCTTCTAAATCTAATCCCACCTCTTGTTTTTTCACAAGAACATTCTTTACTTTACAGACCTCTTTGCCTGATCCTTGGCCATTCCCATTTATTCCACTGTTCTCCATGTGATGTTTTACTGGTACACAAACATTCAGACTCTGAGCAGCTGAAAGGAAGTCGCGCATGTGACAACCTGGGACCTGAGAAGTATAAAAAAACTCTAACAAATGGCTAAAGCCCTCCAAGCTGACTGTATCCAGGACAACTGTGCACTCCTGGTTATTCTTGCTCAGGGTTGTGTAGAAGTAGCTGCTGCATGCAGACAAGATGTTCTTGTGAGCATGAAAAGTCTTTCCCTCTACGACAACTGCAATATCACAAAACAAACCCATGGTTCGCTGTTCGTGAAGTTTCTGAAGAATTGCTTGACAGTGATTGTAACATTCCTTAATACAGGAAGGATTATCCATTTTCTCCAAAGATTCAACAGATATGTACTTGCGTCAAGACTTAAAAGGAGATGCCAAAGTTAGACCAAAGGTTATCCTCAAATCAAGCACCGTGCACACTTAAAAAGTCTGAAGTTTGTAGTAATCCATGGTCCAATATGTTCCTCAGAGAAAACTGCTTGTCCTCAACCTGTGTGCTGAAAACAAACCATTGAAAGTGGTCACTGAAATTATAAGCAGGAGTTATTACTCTAAATTCAACTGGAGAGACATGACCTCCTTACAGTTTTATGTTTGCACCTACTTACAACAACTACTTGCATTTATATAGCATTTTTAACATTGTAAAACAGCACAAGTTGCTCCATAGGAGTATTAGCAAAAAAATTTGACATTGAGCCACATAAGGAGATAAGGCAGATAAGGCAAAAGCTTGGTCAAAAATATAGCTTTTAAGAGAAAAGAAGTAGCGAGGTGGCGAGGTTTAACAAGGGAATTGCTGACTTTCAGGCCATGGAAGCTGAAGGGGTGGCCAGCAATAGCAGAGCAATTTAAAGAGTTGGGCGGTGCTACAGAGGTGGAAATAGAGAGTCTTAGTGATGGTGCAGATATGTAGTTGGAAGTTCGTCTTGGGATTAAATATGACACCAAAGTTGCCAGCAATCCTGTTCGGTCTCAAGAATGTAGCCAAGGAATCAGAGGAATCAAAGGCAAAGAAACGGAGTTTGTGGCAGGACAGAAAATAATGACAAAAAATAAAAAATACCTGGAAAAACTCAGCAGGTCTGGCAGCATCAGCGGAGAAGAGTACAGTTGACGTTTCGAGTCCTCATGACCCTTCAACAGAACTAAGTAAAAATAGGAGAGGGGTGAAATATAAGCTGGTTTAAGGTTGTGGGGGGGGGGGGGGGGGGGGGGGTTGGTTGTAGGGACAAGCAAGCAGTGATAGAGGAGATAACCAAAAGATGTCACAGACAAAAGAACAAAGAGGTGTTAAAGGTGGTGATATTATCTAAAAGAATGTGCTAATTAAGAATGGATAGCTGGACAAGCAAGGTAGCTCCAGTGGGGGTGGGGTGAAATAAGACTAAAAGGGCATAAACGGTATAGATTAAAAAAATAATGGAAATAGGTGGGAAAAGAAAAATCTATATAAATTATTGGAAAAAACAAAAGGAGGGGGAAGAAACGGAAAGGGGGTGGAGATGGAGGAGGGAGTTCAAGATCTAAAGTTGTTGAACTCAATATTCAATCCGGAAGGCCAAGGACAGATCCTAGGGGTGAGAGGTTATGAGAGGTTATGTATGAGTTGGAAGATAAGCCATTGCAGGTGATTCTCCCACGGGCGTGCAACCCAGGCCCATGAGATAATCCCTACAGTAAAATCCAGTTTCATTTTTCATTTTCAAATTGAAAAGGCACTGTATCATGCAAGTTTCAGACTTCAAAAATTCCTCTGCAGTTGAGCAAAATATTTTAATAACGTACAGTCAGTCACTCTTATCTATAATTAATACAAGAGTACACGCATCCTAACCCCTCACGCTCATGTAAAATACTTCAGGTTCACTCACGGGAATGAAATTCCCTCATTTCAACGTGACTTATTTTGGCATACTTCACTCCTTTAAGTGGGTTTTCGTAGTGTCTCAATCTATTTTGTTCTGATCTGCAGCTAATTCCTCATTCTCCTCGATGTTGACAGTCACCCTGTGAGGAAGGACAGAAGCTAACGGATCTTTTGAGCTGCAGTTACACCGCCAGCTCTCGGCTGAATTCGGACGTGCGTCTGCTGGCAAGTGGCAGCAAGACTGCAGGGAAGCTGCGCGGTACTCCGGGTTATCCCAGAGCACAGCGACCTTGGGCTGAGCGCTGTGAGCAGTAATTCCCCCGGTCACTCTCTGCAGGCAGCGGTACTGTTGCTGGGCACAGAAAACCCACTACGCCTCTGGGGTCAGCCTGACTGCGGCCTTCGCCACATTCACACACACAAGAGGCAGGGCCCTAAAGAAGCCACCCTCACCCCGCGACCAGGCCGGGCCTCCTTCGCCACCCTCACCCCGGGCCGCTCTCCTTCGCCACGCTCATCCCGGACTCACATCTTGAGCAGCTGCGACCCACTCTCCGGTAACCGCCCGCTGCAGCCGCGGTCTCACCGGCCGCCAACTCTGACCTCTAACCCCGGCTTCGCGGAGCCAGGTGACCCCGGGCGAGGACGGGGGTTGGTGGTTGCTAGGTGACTGGTTCCTCAGAGACCGTTGCACAGACCTTACTGACCACATCAGGTTCCTCACTGGGGCTGGGGAGATGGTTCTTGTGGCCTCATTCAGCCCAGGCATCTTATTAATGGGATCAGGTAGGGACTTTGGGAATTTCTGGGTGAAAAAATAAAAACAGGATCCATCTAGATTACAAAAGCAAAAAACTGCGGATGCTGGAAATCCAAAATAAAAGTATCTGGAAAAACTCAGCGGGTCTGGCAGCATCTGCGGAGGGGAACATAGTTAACGTTTCGAGTCCGTATGACTCTTCAACAGAAAGTTCTGTTGAAGAGTCATACGGACTCGAAACGTTAACTGTGTTCCCCTCCGCAGATGCTGCCAGACCTGCTGAGTTTTTCCAGGTATTTTTATTTTTCATCTAGATTACCTTCTGCCCAATGTAAGTAGCATTACGGAAACATGGCTCCATGGTGACCAAGACTGGGAACTGAGTATTCAAGGATATTCAATGTTTAGGAAGGACAGACAAGAAGGGAAAGGAGGTGGAGTTGTACTGACATTAAGGGATGGGATCAGTAAGGAAGGATCTCAGATTGGAAAAACAATGTGTGGAATCTGTTTGGGTGAAGCTAAGAAACAGCAAAGGGGAGACATCAGTTGGAGTTGTTTGTTGGCCACAAACAGTAGTGGTAATGTGGGACATAGTATTAATCAGGAGATGAGAGAAGCATGTAGTATTGACAATACAGTAATCATGAGTGACTTCAATCTGCATATAGACTGGGTAAACCAATTGAGCACTAATGCTGTGGAAGATGAGTTTCTGGAGTGTGTTAGGCATTGCTTTCCAGAGCACTATGTTGAGGAGCCATCTAAAGGACATTCTATTTTAGATCTAGTATTATGTAATGAAAAGGTCTAATTAATAATCTTGTTGTAAAAGAACCTTCAAGGATGAGTGACCACAATATGATATAATTTTACATTATGTTTGAAAGTGAGGTAGTTCACTCTGAAGCAAGGGTGTTAAAGTTGAATAAAGGAAATTATGAAGGCATGAGGGACAAATTGGCTGAGGTGGATTGCGAAAATACATTAAAAGGTATGACTGTACATAGGCAATGGATAGTCTTCAAAGAACTATAGGTTCTATATAAGCACCTATAGGTTCCTTCAAGGTGCAAAAACCCCAAAAAAGTCAGTCAACCGTGGCTGACAAAGGAAGTTAAGGACTGTATAAGATTAAAAGAAAAGGCTTTTAAGTTGCCAGAAGTAGTAGTAAACCTGAGGATTGGAAGGTTTTTTGAATACAGCAAAGGAAGATCAAAAAACATGTAAAGAAAGGGAGAATAGACTATGAATGCAATCTAGCAAAAAACATAAAAACGGACTGTAAAAGCTTCTATAGTTATGTGAAAAGGAAGAGTTTGGCTAAGACAATGTGGGTCCATTACAGGCAGAGTCAGGAGAATTCATAAAGGGAACAGAGAAATGGCAGAGAAGCTAAATGTTTATTGGGCGTCTGTTTTCACTGAGGAAGATACAGGAAATCTCCCAGATTTAGAAGCCCAAGGGACTAGGGGGAATGAGGAGTTGAAGGAAATTAGTATAAGTAAGAAGGCTGTATTGGAGAAATTAATGGGACTGAAAGTTGATAAGTCCCCAGGACCTGATATTCTGCATCTCAGAGTGTTGAAAGAGGTTGCTATAGAGATACTGCATGCATTGGTGATCATTTTCCAAAATTCTATAGATTCTGGAATGGTTCCTGAAGATTGGGAGGTAGCAAATGTCACCCCACTATTTAAGAAGGGAGGGAGAGAGAAAACAGGGAACTACAGACCTGTTAGCCTTACATCAGTAGTAAGGAAAATGTTAGAATTTATTATAAAGGATGTGATAAATGGATACTTGGATAATCATGATCTGATTTGGCATAGTCAACATGGATTTGCGAATGGGAAATCATGTTGGGCGAACTTGTTGGAGTTTTTTCAGGATGTCACTGACAAAATTGATAAAGGAGAGTCAATGGACGTAGTATACTTGGAATTTCAGAAGGCTTTTGATAAAGTCCCCCACAGGAGGTTGATTAGCAAAATAAAAGTACATGGGATAGGAGGCAATTTACTGGCATGGATTAAGGATTGGCTAACAGGCAGAAAACAGAGAGTAGGAATAAAGGGGTCTTACTCACATCGGCAGGCTGTGAATAGTGGGGTACTTCAAATATAGATTGTTCATAGATTCTTCTTTGAACTTAGCTTTGGCTGCCTGGTTGGCAAGGCTTTATTCTGTGACTTCAGATCCTGTTGCCAGCTTTGGAATGCTGTCTGTTTACAATCGATGAGTTTGTATAATTCTGCATTGCTCTCTTAAAGTCAGTCTTGGTGTCTTTTAATGGTGTGTCTGCGGATTTCTTGGCATATATAAGTAATGATGGATTTCAATGATTGATAGTCATCTTGGATGTTGCCATGTGACCACCCATTCCTGTAGTTTCTGATTGAGTTGTTTTTGTAATTCCTTGAGCTTGGTGTTGTTTGACAGATCAGAGACCTCGAACTTTCTCCGTACTTGTTGTGGCTATCCTTTCCTTTTGGGAGCTGCCTCAAGTGCCAATACCAAGCAAATGAGTCAGGGCTCTGTTCAGCATTCATTGACCATAATCATAGCACATGTAATGTGCACTTATTTTTGATCCCTAGTCCTGACAGTCACATAGTTTATTAGGTGTCATTGCTTCAATCTTGGCTGTCACCAGGATGTCTTGAAACCATTTTTTTTTGGTGGAGGTTGTTGGTGCCCACAAGATTGTGCTCAGCACACAGGGTAAGGAAGTGTACACCATTGGAATTGGTCTTTCCAACTCCATGCTTTTCAGTGGTGTTTGGCCAAAGGGCATGGTTGTCCCCCACCCTGGCATTGATATCACTGCAAAGTGATTGACTGTGATGGTACAGCTGCCACTATTGCATCTAGGTTAGAAATACATTTTCTTTCACTTCATCCGTGGAGTCCAATGTAGCTGCATAAGTGCAGATGAAGGTGACAGATTGATTGCCTTTGAGATTAAGATTGAGTCTCATAAAATGCTTATTGATCCTAACAGGTCTCTTTGAATTTGCTTTTGATGACAAAGCCAACTCCATGAATTCTGTAAGATAAAAGCAAAATACTGCGGATGCTGGAAATCAACTGTATTCCTCTCCGCAGATGCTGTCAGACTTGCTGAGTTTTTCCAGGTATTTCTGCTTTTGTTCCATGAATTCTGTGTTCTTCTTGCGATTTCCATTTCCAGAGAAAGTAAGTCACCTCTTTGATTTGTCCCTTGTCTGCTTTACAAGTCTCACTAAGGGCTACTATGCCAATGTCTAAGAATCAGAGCTCAAGGCTAATATTTCTGTTCGTCTCTCAGGCCGCTCTGAGTTATTCATAAATAACCTGATATTCCAAGATCCTGTTTTGATTGTTTTTGAGAGTTTCAGCCGTTGATGGGTGATCCTGCTGGATGCAGTTTTCCAGCCACATTTGGAGTGAGGCAGGCTATTTATAGGGCACCTTTTCTAATCCCTTCCTCCGGCTTGGTGAGCAGAGCTAATCCTGAAGAGACACAGCTACAAACATCAAACCATCTTTCTGCCTCATTTAGACTGGAGCAGTTAATTACTTCTGCCACTGAAGGTGGGCAGAGGTAATGTTTTCACTCCTATTAGACTGTCTGTCAATAAACAATATATCTCAAAAACTAATGGATGGATTTCAGTGAAACTTGGTACATAGATAGGGTGTGGCCCAAGGAAAAAACGATTAGTTCCTTATCCAGCTCCTGGAATATTTTAAAGGATCCATTAATATTAGAATACAGGATTAATTGACTTTTTTTCAGAATGTTGTGGATTGTCTCCACTGCTGTGATGAAATTTATCACAGCTGTAAAAATATGAGCAGAGTTTTCAGAGCAGGTTGTTAGGTGTGGATTGGCCTGAAGCCTCCCCAGTTATATGGAATAAAAAGATTTCTTTTTTCAGCTTTGTAATTACAGAGCATCAACCAGGCAGGGGAAAGCTTCAAGGAAGAGCTGCATAATCGTAATAAAGTTGAATAACACAGCATAGCGGGGGTATGTGCTCCACTGAGTGCTGTCTTCACTTGTTAGTAACTGCCACTTTTGTGTCAGATTGGGACTAGAAGCCCCCAGATATCACAGGGAGGGGGTGGTGTAATGGGACTGTCACTGGACTAGTAATCCAGAGGCCCAGGCTATTGCTCTGGGGACATGGGTTCAGATCCCACCAAGGCAGCTGGTAGAATTTAAATTCAATTAATAAATCTGGAATTCAAATCTAGTCTAATTGTGACCAAAAACCCATATGGTTGCCTAATGCCCTTTAGGAAAGAAATTTGCTGTCCTTACCTGTGACTCCAGACCCATGTGGTTGACTCTTACCAAGCCTCTGAAATGGCCTAGCAAGCCACTCAATTGTATCAAACCACTACGAAGTCTAGAAAGAAACCAGGCGGACTACCTAGCATTGACCTGGACACTGGAAATGACCCTGCAAAGTCCTCCTTGCTAACATTTGGGTGCTTATGCCAAAATTGAGAGCGCTGTCCCACAGACTATTGAAGCAACAACCTGACATAGTCATACTCATGGAATCATAACTTACAGACCATGTCCCAGACATCACCATCCCTGGTATGTCCTGTCCCATCAACAGGAAAGACCCAGAAGTGACGGCATAGTGGTATTCAGTTGGGAGGGAGTTGCCCTAGGAGTCCTCAACATCAGCTCTGGACCCAATGAAGTCTCATCGCATCAGGTCAAACATGGGCACAGAACCTCCTGCTAGTTACCACATACTGAACTCCCTCAGCTGATGAATCAGTACTCCTTCATGTTGAACACCATTTGGAGGGAGCACTGAGGATGGCAGGGCATAAAATGTATTCTGGTTGGGGGACTTCAATGTCCATCACCAGAGGTAGTTCAGTAGTACCACTACTGATGAGCTGGCTGAGTCTTAACGGACATAGCTACTATACTGGGTCCTCGGCAGATGGTGAGGGAACCAACAAGAGGGAAAAACCTACTTGACCCCGTCCTCACCAATCTACCTGTCACAAATGCATCTGTGCATGACAGTATTGGTAGGAGTGACCACTGCACAGTCCTTGTGGAGACCAAGTCCCGTCTTCATATTGAGGATACCCTCCATCGTGTTGTGTGGCACTACCACCATGTTAAATGGGACAGATTCAGACCATATCTAGCAACTCAAACTGGGCACCCATGAGGTGCTGTGGGCCAACAGCAGCAGCAGAATTGTATACAACGACAATCTATAACCTGATGGCCCGGCATATCCCCCAATCTACCATTACCATCAAGCCAGGGGATCAACACTTGTTCAATGAAGAGTGCAGGAGGGCATGCCAGCAGCAGCACCAGGCATAGCTAAAAATGAGGTGTCAACCTAATGAAGCTACAACACAGGACTTCTTGCCTGCCAAACAGCGGAAGCAGCTTGCAATAGACAGCTAAGCGATTCCACAACCAACGGACCAGATCTAAGCTCTGCAGTCCTGCCACATCCAGTCATGAATGGTGGTGGACAATGAAACAACTAACTGAATGGGGATACTCCACAAATATCAGTGCAAAAGACAAGGCTGAAGCATTTGGAGCCATCTTCAGCCAGAAGTGCCGAGCAGATGATCCATCTCGGCTCCTCCGGAGGTCCCCAGCATCACAGATGCCAGTCTTCAGTCAATGGGCTCTGGCAACATTCTGGCAATAGTGCTGAAGACTTGTGCTCCAGAACTAGCCAACCTCCAGCCAAGCTGTTCCAGTACAGCTACAACACTGGCATCTACCCAGCAATGTGGAAAATTGTTCAGGTATATCCTGTTCCCAAAAAGCATGATAAATAGAACCTGTCCAATTACTATCCCATCAGTCTACTCTTGATTATCAGCAAAGTAATGGAAAGTGTCGTCGACATTGCTATCAAGCGACACTTACTCAGCAAGAACCTGCTCACTGACGCTCAGTTTGGATTCTGCCAGGGCCACTCAGCTCCTGACCTCATTACAGCCTTGATCCAAGTATGGACGAAAGAGCTGAACTGAAGAGGTGAGGTGAGAGTGAATGCCCTTGGCATCAAGGCCGCATTTGAGCGAGTATGACATCAAGGAGCCTTAGCAAAACCGAAGTCAATGGGAATTGGGGAAAACTTTCCACTGGTTGGAGTCATATCTGGTACAAAGGAAGGTGGTTGTTGGAGGCCAATCATCTCAGTTCTGGGACATCACTGCAGGAGTTCCTCAGCGTAGTGTCCGAGTCCCAACCATCTTCAGTTGTTTCATCAATGACCTTCCATCCATCATAAGGTCAGAAGTGGCGATGTGCAATCATCTGTGAACAATTTTCAGCACCATTCACAACTCCTCAAATACTGAAGCAGTCTGTGTCCATATGCGGCAAGACCTGAACAACATTCAGGCTTGGGCAGATAAGTGGCTAGTAACATTTGCACCACACAAGTGCCAGGCAATGACCATCTCCAACGAGAGAGAATCCAAACATCTTCCCTTGACATTAGGCAGTTTGGGTTCTGCCAGGGACACTCAGTGACCTGTGAGATGCAGCGATGTGCAGCCATTCGGGAGGTGCCATCAAGCCCTGCAGCTGAACTTTGGAGGGAGCCAGAAGCAAAGCCCACAGTGACTTTGATGGCTACTGGCAGGGCACGGCAAGCAGTGCTGCAAAGTATGAGGCCTTTGACAATGAGGGCATAGTTCTCTAAGACCATCTGCCTGGAGAGTCACCATTTCCTGAGAAACTGGTTCTCAGTCATCTCAAGATAGCCCTGTCTTCAACAATAGACCCTGTGCTGAGGGTATGGCCTACATGTCCATCCTGCCCTCCTGATGCCAGGGTGTCTGGCCTTCCTGTAGAGGGTGTTACGCCTCATCACCACTGCACCCAAAATCTGAGAGTCATGCCCCCATTGCCAGCTGGAAACTTCCTTTTTTGCTCCCCCTTCTCTTATGCTGCATGATGCTAGGAGGGTGACAACACCCTACATAGCCCAAGTGCTTACTGCCCCTTCTCCTGGCAACTTGAACTGACCCGATAGTACATGTGTGCCAATGGCCGAGGCTCCCTCTACACCACTCATTCTTTCTTGGGGTGTATAAAATTCCCTGGGGTGGCCATGACATGCTCCCCACTGTGTGCCCACCACCATTCACCTGGTGTGCCCAGACAGCGCATGCAGCCTGTGTGCACACATCAAAACCAGAACATGCCCCCCAACAAGCTCAGATTGGACAGAACTTTGCAGCCACCCCTCCCCCAACCCTGGGGATGGCAGTGGGAATCCGACACATCAACCAGTGCCAGTATTTTCATCCCCTGCCCAACTCTATACTGCCCATGGGGAGTTCTAAAAATTCAGCCCTTAGAGAGGGATGAGCTATTAGGAAGGACTAGACAGCCAGCAGCTACTGCCATGCAAAATTAGCCCTTTTTTAAAAAATGTGTAATTTAGCCCAGATGCTGGAATATTTACAAATATTTGTTTATAATTTTTTTCTCCTAGTTTGAGAGCTTACAAGAAATAGGAGCAGGAGTAGGCCATTTGGCCCCTCAAGCCTGCTCTGCTATTTGTTAAGATCATGACCGATCTGATTGTGGCCTCAAATCCACCTACCTGTCTGCCCCCCATAACCCTTGATTCCCTTTCGATCAAAAGTCTATCTAATATAGTTGAATATGTTCAATGACCCAGCTTCTACTGCTCTCTGGGAAAGAGAATTCCAAAGTCTAATGACCCTCTGAGAGAAAAAAAATCCTCCCTCTTAAATGGGAAACCCTTTATTTTTAAACTGTGTCCCCTAGTTCTAGACTCCCCCACAAGGGCAAACATTCTCTCAGCATCCACCCTGTAAAGTCCCCTCAGGATCTTGTATATTTCAATAAGATCACCTCTCATTCTTCAAAACTCTAATGGATATAGGCCTAACCTGCTCAACTTTGCCTCATTCGCTAACCCCTTCATCCCAGGAATCAGTTGAGTAAAACTTCTCTGAACTGCTTCTAATGCAATTATATCCTTTCTTAGGTAAGGATAAATAAGCATACAGAAAAAATCAAATCTACACCTCTGTCTGGAAGCATTGCATATAGATAAACTATTTCTGTTAATTGCTTTCTGTTGACTTTACCAGGAGAAGGCAAACGTGTAACACCTGTTCAGGATGCAGATGCTAGCTTCAGAGATAAGACCAAGCCTCCATTTCTTATTTGTTTAGTTCACTTGGTAATTGTACGCCCAGGCACTGCAGCAGGAAAAACTTCATGGCACCTGCAGTCTATGTTCTGCTCATTGGAAACTCTAGAAATAAAGGGCGGAATTTTCCACTCTGGAGTCTAAGTCCAGTGGCAGGCGGGAAAGTCAGCATGATTCCCGTTGGCTGGTGGGGCGGATGAACACACCCGATCTTCCGCTTTTCAGCTCATTAAATATGCATCAGTGAGGAACTCGGCGAATCTCATGGCGGGGCGGCAGGAAGTAGCTCATCCCACGATTACCTCATGGGGTCAAAGGTCCTGGCGCCATATTTAAACAGCACCTGGACAAACATTTACTCATTGCAGGCCAGGAGCTCAACATTACTCCTCCAGAGTCCTTGCAGCCATAGTTCATGCTGGAAAAGCTGGCAGATGTGAGCAACCACATCCCAGGACATACGAGGGCACTTTGAGCATTGCTTTTCACTCATCTCTAGCTTAGGGCACTGCTGGCGATACACCCATGGTCGGGCCAATGCTCGCCATTGCAGTGGTCCATGTTCGCCAGCCTCTTGACCTTATAGAGGCCCCACTGCCTTTTGCTGCTCGGGCCCTTGCTCCTGACAGCCCTGTGCCACCCAGCGACAGGTCCTCCATCTCCTCATCTGGATGAGAGCCATTACCAATGTAGAGTTGCCTGCAGCCTGCATCATTGATGCCTCAATTGATGTGTGAATGAACTGAAGTTATACATTAAGTGAGAATCTCCTTTACAGGTTTCTCTCCATCTCAAAGCCAGCAGACAAGTTCTAAGCCCTTCACCTGGCCTCCGTCTGGACATGGCAACCTCACCCCACCTCTTCCAGGTAAAAGACATCCTGGAGGGCTGGAGATGGGTGTTCCTCCCATTCATATGAAGATATTGCTCTTTGACCAGAGTGATGGGAGTCATGTGCAAGAAGCCTTATGTGGACACTTTTCCGGTTTTCTCCACCATCCTCAAAATTCTATGGAGAGACCATTGCCTTGGCAGCATAGAAAGACTACTCGCATGATCCCTTATCAGCCATGACCTTTATCCCGGGAGGATGGAGTCTTAGAGTTTTGCTGCCCTCAGCAATGCCCCTTGGAGGCATTTCACCTCCCTCCCTTCCTCCCTGCCTCTGCCTGCAGCCGATGGCAAATGGCACAGAACGAATGGCAGCTCCACACCTTGCTGGGATCTCGACGTTATGGGACACATGAGTCAGGAACAAACCTGCTGCAAAGTGGGCTTCACAAAGAGAGGAAAACACAAGTGAGCATCTTTGACATCCAGTTGCCTCACAATTATTAGGGTGCCCCTTTAGTCGGCCACTTGTGCTGACCTCAAACTCCACCCACCTGAAAAGACACTCCTCCCACGTTGAGGAATCTCACTGACTGACTAACAGCATGGTCAAGGTGGTAGCATAGTGGTATTGCCACTGGGTTGGTAATCCAGAGACCCAGGGTAATGCTCTGAGGACCCGGGTTCGAATCTCACCACAGCAATAAAAATCTGGAATTAAAAGTCTAATGATGAATATGAAATCATTGTCGATTGTCACTGATGACCTGGTTTGGCCTACATGTGACTCCAGATTCTCAGTAATGTGGTTTTACTCTTAAATGCCATAAAAAGGAATAAAACTGGACGGACCATCCGGCATCGACCTAGGCACCGGAAATGACAACGGCAAACCCAGCTATGTCGATCTTACTAACATCTGGGGGCTTGTGCCAAATATGGGAGAGCTGTCTCACAGATTAGTCAAGCAACAACTGGAGTCATACCTTGCAGATCATCTCCCAGACGCCACCATCACCAGCCCTGGGTATGTCCTGTCCCACCGGCAGGACAGACCCAGCAGAGGTGGCGGCACAATGGTATACAGTCGGGAAGGAGTTTCCCTATGAGTCCTCAACATCGATTCCAGACCCCATGAAGTCATGGCTTCAGGTCAAACATGGGCAAAGAAACCTCCTGCTGATTACCATGTACCGTCCTTGCTCAGCTGATGAATCAGTAATCCTCCATGTTGAACACCACTTGGAGGAAGCACTGAGGGTGGCAAAGGCACAGAATGTACTCTGGGTGGGTGACTTCAATGTCCATCACCAAGAATGGCTCGGTAGCAACATTACTGACTAAGCTGGCTGAATCCTAAAGGACATAGGTCTGCGGCAGGTAGTGATGGAACCAACAAGAGGGAAAAACATGTTTCATCTAATCCTTACCAACCTGCCTGCTGCAAATGCATCTATCCATGACAATATCGGTAGGAGTGATCACCGCATAATCCTTGTGGAGATGAAGTCCCATCTTCACAATGAGGATACCCTCCATCATGTTGTGTGGCACTATCACTGTGCTAAATGGGATTGATTTCAAATAGATCTAGCAACTCAAGCTGGGCACCCATGAGGCGCTGTGGGCCATCAGCAGCAGTAGAATTATACTCAACCACAATCTGTAGTCTCATGGCCCTGGCATATCCCCCACTCTAGCATTACCACAAGTCAGGGGATCAACCCTGGTTCAATGAAGAGTGCAGGAGGGCATATCAAGAGCAGCACCAGGCATACCTAAAAATGAGGTGTCAACCTGGTGAAGCTACAACACAGGATACTTGCATAAGCAGCAAGTCTCTGCAGTCCTGCCACATACAGACATAAATGGTGGTGGACAATTAAACAACTCACTGGAGGATGTGGAACCATCCCCATCCTCAATGATGGAGGAGTCCAGCACATCAGTGCAAAAGATAAAGCTTAAACATTCGCAACAATCTTCAGTCAGAAGTGCCGAGTAGATGATCCATCTCAGCTTCCTCTGGAGGTCCCAGCATCACAGATGCCAGTCTTCAACCAATTCAATTCACTCCACGTGATATCAAGAAGTGACTGAACGCACTAGATACTGCAAAGCTATGGGCTCTCACAATATCCTGGCAATAGTACTGAAGACTTGTGCTCCAGAATTTGCTGCACCCCTAGACAAGCTGTTCCAGTACTGCTGCAACACTGGCATCTACCTGCAATCTAGAAAATTGCCTAGGTACGTCCTGTACACAAAAAGCAGGACAAATTTAACCCGGCCAATTACTGATGGGGAACTCTCGATCATCAGTAAAGTGATGGAAGGGGCCATCGACAGTGCTACCAAGCAGCACTTGCTTAGCAATAGCCTGCTCACTGACGTTCAGTTTGGGTTCTGTCAGGTTCACTCAACTTCTGACCTCATTACAGCTTGGTTCAAACATGGACTAAAGAGCTGAACTCCAGAGGTGAGGTGAGAGTCACTGCCCTCAAGGCAGAATTTGACCAAGTGTGGCATCAAGGAGCCCTAACAAAACTGGAGTCAATGGGAATCAGGGGGAAAACTCTCCACTGGTTGGAGTCGTACCTACCAAAGGAAAATGGTTGTGGTTCTTGGAGTTCAATCATCTCAGTTCCAGAACATCACTCAGGAGTTCCTCAGGATAGTGTCTCGGGCCCAACAATCTTCAGCTGCTTCATTAATGGCCTTTCTTCCATCATAAGGTAGGTGAAGGTCTCATCAGGTGGGTCATAGAGGGGGACAAGACAGATGGCTTGGACAACAGGAGGGGACAGGGTAAGGTTGAGCATGAGAATGGTAATGGGTGCTGGCTCTGAGGGGAGGAAAGACATATGGAGGTTGAACGTGATAGTGTCCAGGGTAACAGGGGGAGGTCTAAGGGTGACAGAAGGAAGAGGAATGGTGCTGTCGGGTGGGTCCATTGTGATGGGGCGAAATTGGTGGGTGACAGAGAGGATGGAAGATGGTGAAGCGAGTTTGAAAGGTGACATGGACTATTCTTCCAACCTTTCTTTTATTCATTTACAGGATGTGGCCACCACTGGGTAGGCCAGCATTTATTGCCCATCCCTAGTTGCCATTGAGAAGGTGGTGGTGAGCTGCCTTCTTGAACTGCTGCTGTCCACGTGGTGTAGGTACACCCACAGTACTGTTAGGGAGGGAGTTCCAGGATTTTGACCCAGTGACAGTGAAGGAAAAGCAATATATTTTCAAGTCAGTATTGTGAATGGCTGGTGGTGGTGTTCCCATGTATCTGCTGCCCTTGTCCTTCTAGATGATAGCGATCGTGGTTTTGGAAGGTGCTGCCTAAGGAGCCTTGATGAGTTTCTACGGTGCATCTTGTAGATTGTACAGATTGCTGCTACTGTGGGTTGGTGGTGGAGCAAATGTTTGTGGAAGGGGTGCCAGTCAAGCAGGCTGCTTTGTCCTGGATGGTGTCGGGCTTCTTGAGTGTTGTTGGAGCCGCACTCATCCAAGCAAGTGGAGAGTATTCCATCACTCTCCTGACTTGTGCCTTGTAGATGGTGGACAGGCTTTGGCGAGTCAGGAGGCGGGGATGGCCTCTGACCTGCTCTTGCAGCCACAGTATGTTTATGGCTAGTCCAGTTCAGCTTCTGGTCAATGGTAACCCCCCCAGAATGTTGATAGTGGGGGATTCAGCGATGGTAATGCCATTGAATGTCAAGGGGCAATGGTCTGACTGTGACTGTTCCATCCTGCCACACGCACCCTGAGGTCTCTCCCCAGGACCCCATCATCAACACTATCAACCTTGTCCTCTTAAGACACTCCCCCCACTTCCCTGGACATTCCCCCCCCGCCACCCGCCCCAACCACTTCCAGCCTTCACCTGCCTCTTGACCAGCCTTGATGCAGCATTTGTCAACAGCACTCGAGTGAAGCGAGGTCCCAAAGAAGAAGAATGCAACACCTACGGATTACAAAGTTGTGGAAGAGGTGAAGCTCGCCAGGTGCACTTCACTTATATACAGTGATAAAATTGAACATCCTAAATTCTCTCTGGCAGGGTGGTTAATTTGGAGGGCGAGCTTAATTCCAGTGAGGGGTTCTTTTAATGACCATAAATGAGATGCTATTGCACGCAAATAGGGTTCCCGACATTGTTCATCGGGAAGCTCAACCTGCCTCTAACCTGCCTTGAAAGTTGGGAGAACAAAATTCCAACAGTTTACCCCGCCTCCAGGAAATAGATTTTTTGCCTCCTGCCAAATTAAGTGCCCTAGCCTGCCATGATTCCTGCTGCTGGCGAGAATGGAAAATTCCACCCAAAGATTGCAATAACTATGTACTAAAACAACTAAAACCACTGTGGGAATTGAAATGTCACAGTAATATTTCTATCTGGTGATTTAACTTGTGCGTATGTTTCCTTTTAATAAACAATGAATGGTTCTAACGTGAACTGCAGACTGTCATTGTGGCGTTTTATACTTAGCAGTGATATCAGTTGGTATACACTGGCATCTTCTGCACTGCAAGAGATATGGCGGCCTGGAAATCCACCACTCAAAGCTTAGGCAACTTATTCTTATTGTTGCTTAGATTTCTTACTTACTGGTTTGTCCTGTCCTGTGTGGACCTGCGGGCTTGAAGGGGCTTTTCGTGCTGTTGTCACTTTGGTTGATAAATCCTAAATCAGGACTCCAGTATCTGGGGTAGGATCCTGAACTTGAGGTGTTTGCATATTAATGATAGCTGGGAGTTAAGCTGTGCATATGGACTCTGAGGTTCAGTGGTATGGATCTACGTGTCTCAAACAGATAAAACGCTCAATACTCAGGTATTAAAAGTAAATTATTTGCCCTGCAATGTGTTATCCCATATAAAACAATAACAACTTGCATTTATAAAACACCTGTAATGTAGAAAAACATCCCATGGCGCTTCACAGAGGCATTATCAAACACAAGTGCTAAAGATGGGGTGACCAAAACCTTTGTCAAAGGGATGGGTATTAAGAAGCACTTTAAAGGAGGAGAGGGAGGCTCAGAGGTGGCGGGGTTAGGGAGGGAATTTCAGAGTATAGCACCTAGATTATTGAAAATATGATACCAGTGACAGACTGAAGGGAGAGAGCTATGCAAAAAATGCCAGAGTCAGAACAGTAAGCAGCTTGTTCGTGGTGGGTTGGGGCAGGGGGCTGGAGTAGGATAGAGGGACAAGACCACAGAGTGGATTAAACACTAAAATAAGAATTTTAAATTGGAGGCATTTGGAGAGTAGGAGCAATTGTAAGTCAGTGAATACAGGGATAATAGGTGAGAGCATGGTGCAAGTTAGGATATTGACAGCAGAGAACTGGGCAATCAGGTTTATGTTGGATGGAGGTGCCATCCAGCAGAGTATGGAAATAGTCAAGTCTGCAGATAACAAATGGATGGATGAAGGTTTTGGCTGTAGATGAGCGATGTTACCTGAGATAGAAATAAGTTATCTTTATGATTAAGAGAATTATGGGGTTGGAAGCCCAACTAAGCTTCAAATAGGATACCAAGGTTGTGAACAGTCTAGTTCAGCTTGAGACAGTGTCCAGGGAGGGGAATGGAATCAGTAGTGAGGCATTTGTGGCAGGGACTGAAAACAATGGAATAAAAGCAAAATATTGCAGATGCCAGAGATCTGAAATAAAAATAGAAAGTGCTGGATGAACCCAGCAGGTCTGGCAGCATCTGTGAAGAGAGTAACAAAGTTACTGTTTTGAGTCCAATATGAAGTTCAACTTCTTCAGAAGTTCCAAAGTTGAGTTCTGAAGAAGCATCGTATTGGATTTGAAACATTAACTCCGTTTCTCTTTCCACAGATGCTGTCAGACCTGCTGAAATTTTCCAGCACTTTCTGCTTTCACTTCAGATCTCCAGCATCCGCAGTATTTTGCTTTTATTTAAGAGAAGTTGGGTGGTTAGTGGGGATGGGGCCAAAGGAGCAGAGGTGGGATTCAAGGATGAAAATAGTTTGAAGAGGGCATGAATTGGTAGAGAAGCTACGGAAAGATTCGAATTCCAGGCTATGACTTGGGGAAGCCTTGGGGAAAGCTTGGCTTGTTGATCAAGGATGGGTGGGGTGGCAGAGGCAACTGAACAGATGGTCTCAATCTTAGTAACAAAGAAATTGACAGGCTCCTCACACTTGTGGGTGATGGTGGGGAAGATTTCAGGCAATGGTCAGTAGTGGAAAGATGCTGGTGCAATCTTTGCTCTGCAGGGTAGCCTTGGAGTAGAGGGTGGTTTTGGCAAAGGAAAGTATGGTCTGATAGCAGTTGATCTGATCCATCCTGATCTGGTGGTGGATGTCTAAACCAATTATGCGTTAGACATGCTCAATTCTACATCTCTTAGATTTGAGGGATTGAAGATGGAGGCCATATCAAGGAGAAATGATCTGGTGTGTGAAGTAATAGATTTTGGTAGAAAGAATGAGGAGAGACAATATAAACCAAATGATACCACTTTAAAAGGGGGTACAGGAACAGAGAGAACTGGGACTGTATGTACACAAGCCTTTGAAGGCTGTTAAAGAAGCAAATAGGATATGTGCCTTTATAAATAGAGGTATTGGGCATGAAATTGGGCTTACTAGTGCCACTGGCACTAGCACAGTGGAAGCCCTAAAGCAAGAAAATACCACTTGTTTGTACTTCTGGCATGGACCATGTCACAAAGGATGCTAGCACGGATGTGCCATGTGTGTGTTGTAAGGGTCAGGCATGATGCTATCATGACATTCAACAGCTGTTCTGGCTGATTTAACATTAGTTTCAGGAATTTTGCACATATCCACTGAAAGCCTATGCTGATCACTGCCAGCTGAACAGATGCTGAGCAACATAAGGACTGCTCCCCCTAAGAGTACTGTTAAAAGGGTCAGACACTAACTTGCAGCTGAGATGCTTTTGACTTACTTAGGCTGAGCTTTTGGAAGTACTGTGTTGTACTTTTGGTGGTGTTTTGGAGAGCTGGTGCGTAAAATCAAGAATAAGACTGGATTGAGTGGTCAAGGTACAGGAGCTGTGGTTGCAGTACCTTTTGGTCTGCAACTTGACCATCAAATGAGACGAAAGCTGCAGAAAGGAGAAGTTCTGAGAAGAGGAGGAAGAGGGATATACACACAAAGCCCTCCCCACTATGGGTTTTACAAGAGCACTTCTCCTACCTCCACCTTAACCAAGGAGCAATGCCTAAGACCACTGAATTCAACAAAAATGTGGTTATTGTACTATGCCACCTCCTTCAACCCGACCTGAACCTGACGCTGGCAGCCTTGCTGGTCAAGGTCACAGTGACATTGAACTTTCCATGACAGGGTAGATGATATCTCGAGCATTTCCCAGTTCTCCATCCATTGGATCATGCAAAAGGTTAGGAGGCCATCTATCCCAAAAGTGCTTTCTCCCTCAACAGAGAGAAGTAGGATGAGAGGGCAGATGGCTTTGCCATGAAAGTGGGATTCCTGATGGTGCTCGGTACCATTGATTGCATGCAGGTAACTCAACAGGCCCTCTATGTTAACAGATACTGAGACATTGGCTGCTCTTCCACTTGTGCTTCAGTGAAAACTGAGTGAGCAGCCACCAGGTGCTGCAGCATGGCTGAGTCTACGATGCTGTCATGGAGCTGGCCACCACTTCCACTGTGGAAACTTTGGGCTTCAAACTCTGTGTGATGTCTTCTGCCATGTTTCAGCTAGGCTCCTCCATGCTCTTTGCCAGTGACAGAAGGCTTTCTGGCAGGTCTGTAAATGCACGAAGCACCTGGGCGTGCATCATTATTAGTGACCTCCTGTGTGTTGCCTCTTTGAAGTCATCACCTGAATCCTGCGCAGCCATCTGAGGAATTGGCATACATGACACTTTCCCTAGCCCACTTCTACCCAGTCACACTGTGCTGATCCTGTGCTTAACCTCTAAGGTGCACACAGTGCCAGTATCTAAGCTGGTGGCTGCGAGCATCAAATCAAGTGAATGCTTCCTTACCACTAGTGTGGGGTTGCTCTCTTTCTTCACCCTGGGTGTTCTGTATCTGACACATGGCAATTCTTGGGTATCTGAAAGATAAAATCTAAAGGAGAGGGTCAGGGTGAGTGGGGTAGGGAGGTGAGGTCTTGAGATGGAAAGCAAGAGATCTGTGGTGACCCAGCTTCAGTTTGCACATCATGACAGATAGCAAGTTGAGGTTGGGTTGGGAAATGAAATGGGCCAAAAAACAACAATGTACAGCCATCATGAATAGTCTCGGCGACACCAGATACTACAGGCTCTGTTGCAGCTGGCCCCATGATAAAGAGCACCATCTCCTCCATGGGCTCATTGGATGAAGGCGGCCTGGCCCCACTGGTTCTCTGCTGCTCTCTTCTGTTGTGTGATACCTTGTCTTGCAAGAGACAAGGCAGAATGTCAGTGATTAGTATGATCAGCAAGAGACATTGGATAGGCTGGCTGTAAAGTTGATAAAGTCACCAGGACTGGATCGAATGCATCCAAGGATACTGAGGGAAGTAAAGGAGGAAACTGTCCATAATCTTAGATATAGGGGTGGTGCCAAAGGACTGAAGAATTACAAATTTTACAACACCTTCCCCTTTACTTCCTCCCTCCTCACCGTCCAAGGGCCCAAACACTCTTTTCAAGTGAAGCAGCACTTCACTTACACTTCCCTCAATTTAGTCTACTGCATTTGCTGCTTCCAATGCGGTCTCCTCTACATTGGAGAGACCAAACGTAGACTGGGTGACCACTTTGCGGAGCACCTTTGGTCTGTCTGCAAGCATGACCCAGACCTCCCTGTTGCTTGCCATTTCAACACACCACCCTGCTCTCATGCCCACATGTCCATCCTTGGCCTGCTGCTATGTTCCAGTGAAGCTCAACGCAAACTGGAGGAACAGCACCTCATCTTCCGATTAGGCACTTTACAGCCTTCCGGACTTAACATTGAGTTCAACAACTTCAGATCATGAACTCTCTCCTCCATCCCCACCCCCTTTCCGATCCCCCCTTTTCCAATAATTTATAATTTTTTAAAAATACATTTTTAAAAATATATTTTTCTTTTCCCAACTATTTCTATTATTTTTAAATTTATTTCCATCCATTGTTTTATCTCCGCCTTTTAGCTTATTTCTATCCTTTCCCCCCACCCCACCCCTACTAGGGCCATCTGTCACTTGCTCGTCCTGCTTTCTACCCTTAATGTCACCATTAGCACATTCCTTAGCTAATATCACTACTGTCAACACCTCTTTGTCCTTTTCTCTCTGACATCTTTGGCAATCTCTTCTTTGCCTCCACCTATCGCTGGCCCTATATTCAGCTCCACCTGTCCCACCCCCCTCAACCAACTTATATTTCACTTCATTTCTATTTTTCCTCAGTTCTGATGAAGAGTCATACGGACTCGAAACGTTAACTGTATTCCTCTCCGCAGATGCTGTCAGACCTGCTGAGTTTTTCCAGCTATTTTTGTTTTTGTTACAGATTTTACACGTTTGTTCAAAAAATGATAAACCCAGCAACTACAGGCCGGTCAGTTTAACCTCTTTGGCAGGAAAGCTCTTAGAAATGGTAATCTGCAGCAAAATTAACAGTCACCCATAACAAGTGTGGATTACTTAAAGAAAGCCTTGTTAAAAATAAATCATGTTTCGCCAACTTGATTGAAATTTTTCATGAGCTAACAGAAAGGGTTGATGAGGGTAATGCAGTTGATATGCTGTACATGGACCTACAAAAGGTGTTTGATGAAGTGCCACATACTAGGTTTGACAGCAAAGTTGAAGCTCATAAAATAAAAGGGACAGTGACAGCATGGATATTAAATTGGCAAAGTGACAGGAAACAGAGTGCAGTGATGAAAGGTTTATTTGGACTGGAGAAATATATACTGGGGCTCTCCAGGGGTCTGTAATAGAACCACTGCTTTTCTTGATATATACTAATGACCTGGACTTGGGTGTACAGAACACAATTTCAAAATTTGCAGATGACACAAAACTTAAAAGAATTGTGAGATGTGAGGGTAGTGACAGACTTCAAGATAACACAGACAACCTGGTTGATTGGGAGGACATGTCCCAGATGAACTTTAATGCAG
This sequence comes from Cetorhinus maximus, assembly GCF_964194155.1. NCBI lineage: Eukaryota > Metazoa > Chordata > Chondrichthyes > Lamniformes > Cetorhinidae > Cetorhinus > Cetorhinus maximus. Next base: position 136,639,217 of record NC_135880.1, read on the forward strand.
AAAAGTGAATGGTACAAAATAATGGCCTCCTTCTGTGCTGTAACCATTCTACAATTCCATGATTTGAATCTTGTGCAGCACTCTGGTCAAAGTGCTGAATAGCTAGGGCTTTGTGGAGGTAATGAGAGGTGGGTATGAGGCTGGGTTCAGTGGAAGGTGTGTGAAGGTGAAGTGGATTAAGTGAATATTAGGCATGAGTGCTGAGTGCTAAGGACTGATACTGGATGAGTGATGGGGTTGTGGTGCATTGAGCAGTATTAGAAAGTGGTTGTGTGGTGGGTAGGAGATGTAATGTGCAGATCCATTCACTGACTTGACCACCTGTGTGAAGTCATTAACACTCTTCCAGTGCTGCTGTGTGGTGCACAGGGCCAGACTGTAGGAATTGATCTCCATGGCAAACTGCTCTCATTCCCTTCAGAGGGTGTTCTTTGAGGGCCTCCTGTGGAAATATAGTCTCTCCCTCCTGTCCATCTCTATGATGAGGGCCTCCAGCACAACATCCATGAACCCCCATGTCTCTGCCCTGTTGATCCATCTCCCTTGGTATTCTTTTTATTGGTATTCTTTTAAAAACACTGTGGTCAGTTGAGGAGTCGAAAAACAGGGGAGCCATTCTACCACTTCCTACCTGACCATATAATTTATAAAATACTAAGCAGGCCCCAGCTGGACTATTGTGACTTATTCTGTGCACTACACATTAAGGAGGACATCTAGCCCTTAGAGAAAGTGCTGATGACATTTACTGGAAAGGCACCAGGGCTGAAGGACTTTAGGTATATGGGGAGACCAAAGAAACGTGTGTTTTTCTCCTTAAAGAAGAGAAGGTTAAGGGAATATTTGATATAGGTGTTCAAAAATCATGATGGTTTTGTCGTAAATAAAGAGAAATTGTTTCCAGTGGCAGAAGGGTCAATAACCTGAGGGCATAGATTTAAGGTATTTTGCAAAAGAACTAGAGGTGATATAAAGACCTTTTTTTTTACATAGCAAGTTGTTACGATCTGGAATGCATTGCCTAAAAGAGTGTTGGAAGCAGATTCAATAATAACTTTCAAAAGGAGATTGGATAAATACCTGCAGGGAAAAAACTTACAGGGGAATGGGGAAAGAGCAGAAAGTAGGACTAATTGGATAGCTCTACCAAGTAGCTGGCACAGGCATAATGGGCCAAATAGTCTCCTGCATTCTATTGTTAGGAACTAGAGATAGTTTAAATAAGTTATATTTGTATTTTTATGGGTGTTAGGAATGAGTTTTAGCTTTAATGTTTAAGTTTGATTTGTATTTCTATATGTGTGTGTTAGGAAAAGGTCAAATTGAGTTTTAGTTTCACTTTAAAAGGTGCCTGCATTTCTAATGAGACTTTTACGACTGTTGCAGATAAATTAGACAAACAAGTGTAGAGAAACTGGGCTGTTGCCTAGCAACAGGGGTCCAGAGCAATAGGTCCCTCCCACAGACATACATGGAAGGAACTAGAAACAGCAGTTTGATTTGGAAGCTCTTTGAGTTCAGTTGGTTTTGAAAGTAGCTGCCAGGAGAGACTGGAGCAAAGGGAACAGATAGCAAGTCCCAAACTAAAGAAAAAAAACCCAAAACCCAGGGGAGTGGAACAGGAGAAAGTCCCAAACAGACCTTCTAGTCAAAGGAAGGATAGGAACCTGGAAAAGGTCCTGTGAAGTGAAGTTAAGAGTGAGGGGCAGAGAGAAAGGCTCCAAGCTTCAGATGTAAAAAGACAAAAGCTGCAGAGGGCAGATTTAAAACGAGAACAGCTTGCAAGAGGCCAGAAGGTCCAAAAAGACGGCTGAAGGTCTGTAACTCTTTGCTATGGGCATGTGAAACAGTAGTGTACTGTTGACAGCTGAGTCAGTGAGAGAAAGTACGTGGAAGACAGCTTGAATGCATGTGGTGACCCACGGGAGAGTAACATCAGAAGGAGAGTTTGAAACCCTGGAGGTGAACCCTTGCAGAAGGCGTCTGAGAGAAAGCGTGGATTTGGGAGAAGATTCCAAAGCGAGTGTGGAAATTGGAAACCCTCGTGTGAAAGACAGAGTTCAGTGAGACTGCTTGGCTCACGGTGTGACAAGTGTCTAGTGGGGAGTTGATGAGAGATCCATAACATCTAGTTGAGGTGGCATCTGTCACTTTGTTTCAGAGTGTGGTATGTCTGACCACAGGTTACTTATTGGTTTACGTGCACTGTGTACTTACTGTGAACGTTAGAATATAAGATAACTTTTGTAACTTGTGTTATCCTTACAAATCTGTATATATCTGTAAAGGAGTATTGTCATATAGTTCATTTTGTTTTATTTAATAAATGTTTTATGCTTTTGTTAATAGGTCATTAGCTGACTCTGGTGACTCTGTTCAGTAGCACCTGTCCATGTATCTAAATTTAAAAATCAAGCTGGGTTCGACCTGGGGATCAGGCTTTGCCAGTGGTCGCCTCAGCTGGAGATCATAACACTATGATTCTAAGATGAGAGGAGTAAATATTTGGTAGAGGATAAGGACATCAGCATTGGAGTGAGTGAATAGTTGGTCAGATTAGTGATTGCAGAAGTGTTGGGAAAGAGGACCAAAGGCTAGACAATCGGCAGGTTGAAAGTAATTGACTTGGGGAGACATTTTTGGTTCAATACATAAGAAAGTGATTGGAATGGGACAGGGGAATAAGGGTTGTGAGGGATTCAAGAAAGTGACCAAAGATGGTTTCACCTGTGATCAAGACTATGGGATTATAGAGGCCATGTGAGGTGGAAAGTGAGTGTGCCTGTGTATATGGGCTGGTGAGTGGGAGAAGGCTCTTGTGGATTATAAACTGGCATAGACCAGTTGGGCCAAATGGCCTGTTTTTGTGCTGTATTCTATATAGTTCTTTGACTCTATACATAAAAGATTGCAGGGTTAGTCAGTATTGTATCCACATTTTTTTCTATACACAATAAAAGTGCAAGCATGCATGAGAGTTTTAGTAGAACTAGTAAGGATCCAAAACTGTTAACCGTAACTATTAACATTATCTGCATGTGGTCTTCATTTGTTTTTCTCTATATGGCTTGAACAAGTCACAGAGATTGACCTTTTTAACTGCCCGTGACAAATATCATGTTCGTTTTCTTCAAGTTGTCCTGGTTCCAGATTTCAGTAGAGGTGGTCCAACTGGAATTGCTAAACGCATCTTCTGCCATGATAGATGTTCCCATTAAACTTTGTACACAAAAACACATTAAAATATTTCATAATTACAGTTAATATATACAGGGCATTTCTGAGCTAAGAGAAGGGTAACAATTGTGCAGATGTTTATTGTGATTCATTATTCCCCAGGACATACCAGCTTATGTCTTGGAGGATGTAAATGATTAAAGGTGGGGATTCTTTAATTCACAGTTGTCAGGAAATCAACTTTTGAAAACAAGACACTTTTGATTTCAGTGCTAGGAATACTTTGGCAGTTATCAGAGGATTAATGGTTGCTGAGTTTTTTGGTCCCATGTCCTGAATATGTATGCAATATTTAGATGAGGAATTAAGCTTTGGAAGTCTTGTTGCACTTTTAACAATAGAATAAGGGTGGCCCAATAGCTCAAGCAGTTAAATGTTTGACTCACAACTAAAAGGTTGTCAGCCCAATTCTTTGGACTGGCTGTCATTCTCACTGATCTGTCTCAGTGTCATCAGATTGTTGGCTTGAGCCCTAGGCAGCAGTGAAATGTTCTATTTGAGGAGTAGGGTAAAGGGACGTTGTTCAGTTCGTCACACTTCAATTGCATCTCCAGCAAGCTGGTCATAAGCATCACTGCTGAGGATTATGATTAAATCTCTGCCCTGGATACCTCTAACATCTGTACACATCAAATTTAAGGAGCAAGAAGAGAACATGCAGGCAAAAAAGGGATAAGATAAAAGAGCAGTTATGCTAAATCTGCTAAATGTTCAAAGTGCATTTTAAATATTCTGGGTAATACAGCCAAAATGTCAGCAGGACAGGAAAACAACATTCTATTTGCAGAAAAGTTACTGATTAAACAAAGTGAAATTTGAAAATACGGCACTTTAAAACAACCTGTGGCAATCCCATGGGTACATAAAACAACAGGACAGTACAATACAACCGCCAGAGCTGGCACACTGATTGCAGAATTTAATCTATGTTTTGTACCTCAACTAAACAGGCTACTGCCGGTTTAAACCTACTGTTTACTGCTATTTAATTATCTATATATTCTTTAAAGTATTGATTGTGACACAAACAGGCTCAAAGGTGGAAATTTTAACCAACAAGAACAGGTGGGTTTCGATCGGGTGGGATGTTAAATGTGGAAATAACAAGTAGATGGGCAGAATCTCCTGCACTCACCCGCTCGGGTAAGCAGCGGCCAGCAGGGGAGATCTTCCGGGAGGTGACCATTAGCAAGGAAGCCCATCCTCAGGGATGCCTGCGGTCATGATTGAACCTCCATGATTGAGCCTTGTGATACTGGCATTTTGTTCAACCTCTGCTGTCCTTCTGAATTCTCGCTGAAGGTCAACTCCGAAGTGTTGTCGGTCTCCAGGCACAGTGTGGTCCCGTGTGACTATGGCGAAATTCCTAAAATGTCAGAAAATGATCTTTGATTGAGGCCTTAATTACGTTGATTACCTACATGCCCACCCTCTGTTGAGCAGCCCACCCCTGGGATACTCGCCTGGAGGCAGGGCCACGTTTTGTAGCCATCCTGCTGGGAATTTCCACTGCTTTCCCGCCCTGCCTCCAACGGACCGGGAATATTCCAGTTGACATCACCAAGAGTAAGTACATTACGCCAAGTAGGCTACTTTGCATGATCCTAAACTGCAGTTTTGCAAATATTGTGGGATATTTTCAGCATGAAAATAGGTGTGAAACTAGAAGCATAAATATAGCCTGCCACACATCCCTAAATTCACTGAGGAATAATAATAACAACTTGCATTTATAATCACAGCTTTAACATAATAAAACATCCCAAGGCACTTTAAAGGAGGAATATCGAGCAACGTTTGACATCAGGCCACATTAGGAGATAAGGCCGTAACTTCCGGTGGAGTGGCAATTGAGTCAGATTGCCACTCTGCCCGAAAGTACTTAACCTGGAAATCCAGGCGATCCTATCTCGCCCAACCTTCTGACTCAGGCTGGGCAAGATCTGTCTAATGCAGCTCACTCCCGGGACCTCGCATCAAGGGCAGATTAGTCTCAGGTAAGTAAGCCGTGCCCCCGCCTTTTAAGGCACTAGCTGCTGTAAACCAGGTAAGTTTAAAGGTTCAGCCAGGTTTAAAGGTCTTTGACAAGCCTGGGAGAAAATAAATGTATAAGGTAAGTGGGTAGGATTTGGCGGGGGTTGGGTTGGGTCTGGGTGGGAGGAAGGGGAGTTGGGCCTGGCTGGGGTGGGGTGTGGGGCGGGGTGCTGAGGTCAGCAGTCAGGTCTTGGGGGAGGGAGAACCATGTAGGGGGGTAGTCAGGGGGTGGGGGGAGTCTTTTGTGGGGGTGGGGTGTCCTATGAGGGTGAAGTAGTCGAAGGGTGACGAGGTAGTCCTGTGTTGGTGGGGAGTCCTGTGGTGGGTAGTAGTCTGTGGGGTGGGGGAAATCCCCTGGAGCACTTGGGGGTTGGCGGGTGTCCCATGGGAGGTCAGTGTTGGTCTGTGCAATAGTTACCCAGAAACTAGAAATGGTTTAAATTCTTCTAACTTTTTCTGGGTAAATATTGATGTAATACAGTTGGAACCATCCGAATTTGCAATTTAAATCCTATTTTCAGATGGTTCACACTGCAGGGCAATTGCCCATCAGAAGTTTGCAGTTCCTGGGCAATTGCCTTGCAATCCATACCTGGGAACTTCCCGGGAGGTTCCCCACAGATACACTGCCCTGGGAGCTCAGAAGTTGTGGCCCATTAATTAAGGCAGGTATCAAAAGCTGGGTCAAGGAAGTAGGTTTTAAGAAGCATCCTGAAAAAGGAAAGATGGGGGAGAGGTTTATGGAGGGATTTCCAGATGTATAGACTAAGCAACTGAAGGCATGACTGCCAATAGTGGAGCGATTAATTTCAGCGATGCTCAGAAGTCCAGAATCAGAGGAGTGCAGATATACCAGAGGGTTGTAGGACTGGTGTAGGTTACACAGTTAGGGAGGAGGTGTTTTGCAAACAAGATTGAGAATTTTAAAATCGAGGAGTTATTCTCCCAGGAAGCAATGTAGGTCTGTGAGCACAGGGATGATGGGTGAACCGGACTTCCTCTGAGTTAAGGTATGGGCAGCAAAGTTTTGGATAGGCTCAAATTTGGGTAGGTGAAAGAAGGGAGGCCAACCTGGAATGTGTTAGAATAGTTATGCCTAGAGGTAAAAAAAGCATGAATGAGGATTTCAGCAGCAGATAAACTGAAGCAGGCCAAAATCGGGCTACAATATCAATGTCTAAGTAGGTGGTCTCAGTGATGGCGCAGATATGTAGTTGGAAGCTCGCCTTAGGGTTATGGGTTGACAAATATGGGTTTGTCTTATGGGGAAAGGTTGAGCAGGTTGAGTCTATATTGGAGTTGAGAAGAATTAGAGGGGACCTTATTGAAACACAAGATTCTGAGGGGGCTTGACGGTAGATGCTGAGGATGTGAGGGAACGTAGAACTAGGAGGCACAGTTTCAATATAAGGGGCCTCTCATTTCAGATGGAGATGAGGAGGAATTTCTTCTCTCAGAGGGTCATTAATGTTTGGAATTCTCTCCCCCATTAAGCAGTGGAGGCTGAGTCATTGAATAAATTCAAGGCTGAGTTAGACAGACGTTTGATTGATAAGGGACTCGACGGTTATGGTGGGGCATGCAGGAGGGTAGAGTAAGGCCACAATCAGGTCAATCATGGTCTTACTGAATGGTGGAACAGGCTTGAGGGGACAAATGGTCTACTTCTGCTCTTATTTCTTATGTTCTTATGATATCAAGGTTGTAAACAGGTTGGAAATACAATGCAGTAATCCCCTGTGCTCAGTCAGAAATCAAGAAATGTTCTGACTCCGAAAAGAGCTTTAAAAGCAGCAAGGATTTATTAACATATTAGCATAGTCACACTGGCAAGAGACTGTTCACCTGCTGTGTGTGTGGGAAGGGATTCATTCAGACATCCAACCTCACTGAACACCAACTTGTTCACTCTGAAAAGATACATTTTATATGTTCTGATTGTGACAAGAGATTTAAGAAATGCTTTGGCGTATAATTGCATATTTTATCACAACTTAATGTCCCAATGCATAACTTTAAATTCAATTACTTTAATTAATTAACATTAAAGTTCAACTCATCTGCAAAATTGACTCAACATAGTTGTGGGTCTGCAGAAAAAAAGGAACTTGAAAAAATGTTCTGTGGTGCAGTGAGAGACTACATTAAAACAACTTTACAAATTGATCAAAACCCTATTATAGTAAACAGAGCTTAGAAAATTACTGTCATATTAAAGCCAACTGAAGATGTGACCAAGTTGAAAGTAAATTGCAAAGTTTTTTTGAACATGGTGGCTGAGCTGACTAGTTGGTACCTTAGTTATTTTATTACAGAAGGTCTTGGCAGCATCCCTACTTCTGCACCAGAAGCCCTAGGTTCAAGTCCCACTTCACTTGATGACCATAGCATGAGCATTCATAACGTGGCCTAACAAGTTGATTATCAGTGTATAAATCCTTCCAATGTGCCTGATAGCAGGTGTAAAAATGGAGAGTTTCCTCATCAGCCATACTGCAAAAGGCAACGGCAAACCATTGCAGTCCTTTGCCAAACATAATCAATCCAATGGAAATTCATAGTTACCAATGCCCTCTTTGGGCATGGTACCTGAAGGAGGAGGAGTTATTTTATACACTTCATGATCCCCTGGAAGCTTTCCAAACTCTGATTTCTGGCAGATTAGAAGGAGCTGCCATGCGAAATCAAGGTTGACTTACAAAGAGCTCGAGAGGTCTTCCGTCAGTTTATCCAAAGAAAACATAAATTTGACTTATATTCCTCAGAAAGAAAACAGGTTCCAAAGCACTTCACAGCCAATGAAGTACTTTTGAATTGTAGTCACCATTGTAATGTAGGAAACACAACTGCCAATTTTCACACAGCAAGATCCAACAAGCAGCAATGAGATAATTACCAGCTAATTTTGTTTCAGTGATGTTCGTTTGGGATAAATATTGGCCAGGACAACAGGAAGAACTCCCCTGTTCTTCTTCGAATAGTACCATGGAATCTTTTACATCCACCTCAGAGGGCTGACAGGGCTTGGGTTTAAGATCTCAACCAAAAACTTAATTAATAAAATTTCAATTGGGGTAAGTATAACGGTAAGTGAATTAATAAGAGTACTAGCACAGAGTAGATCTAGAGGCTTAAATTAAAATTAATAATTTATACAAGGTACAACTAGATTATAAAAGAGGGAATAGAATTTATTTTCTTAGATCATGGATGGGCAGCTATTACTTGCAATTCCTGCACCATGTGGAAAAATGTGTCTTGGGGACCATGTGTGACGGAAGCATCTCCAGCTGCTTGAGCTCCAGCTCAGAATTTCTGAGCTTGAGGGGCAGCTGGAGTTACCCCAGAGCATTAGGGAGGATGAGAGTTTCCTGGATCGTACGTTCCTGAAAGTGGTCACCTCACAAGCAGTAAGAGCCCAGAATAGTAGATGGGTGGCTATCCAGAAGAGTAGGGAGAGGCAATAGGTATGGGAGTCTTTGGGGCATTTACCGCTCTCAAACCAGTAGTCAGCTTTGGAGATTGCTGAGAGTGATGACCCCTCCAAGGAATACAGTTCAGACCATGGCATTAATGGGCATGGGATTACACAGGAGGGAACAGCAACGATAGAAATGTGGTCATTACAAGAAATTCCATAGTTAGGGAAACAGACAGGTATTTCTGTCACCAACATTGTGAGTCTCGCATGGTTAGTTGCCTCCCTAGTGCCAGTGTACAGGACTTCACAGAGAGTGTACAAAATATTTTGCAGGGGAAAGAGAATGAGCTCGAAGTTGTGGTACACGTTGGTGCTAATGATATAGAGAGAGCAGGTGTTGAAGTCCTACACTTAGATTTTCAGGAACTGGGGGATGGGGAGGGGGGAGGGGGAAGTTAAAAAGTAGGACCTCAAAGATAGTAATCTCTGAATTACTCCCAGAGTCACACACTGGTGACAGTAGAAATAGGAATATAGAGGGGGTTTGAGGCATGGTGGAGGAGGGAGGGCATCAGACTCTTGGGTCATTGGGATCAGTTCTGGGGCAAGAGGACCAATGTACTTGTGGTGAGGTCACTAGTGTGGTTGGGGAGGGTATAAACTAAATTGACACGGGGATATGCACCAGACATAGAAAAGAGGAATAAGGTGCATTAGGGAGTAAGAGTGTTGTAGTAGGGAAGGACATAGTACCATATTTGATAGGAGTAGACTAAGAAGGACCATGAGGAATATAAAAACAGGTTTACAATGCATGTATGTAAACACACAAAATGTGGTGAATAAGGTTGGTGACCTACAAGCGCAAATAACCGTGTAGGAATACGATGCAGTGGCTAGAAGAGAAACTTGGCTTAAAAATGACGAGGACTGGCTGCTTAATATTCAAGGATACAAAGTGTTCAGAAAAGATAGAGGAGGAGAAAAGGGAGGAAAGGTAACAAAACTGACAATATCGTAATGTTTGTAACAGAGGATGTCCTTGAGGGGGCAAAGAAAGAATCTATTTTGTTAGAGTTGAGAAACAAAAAGGGTATAGTTACACTAATGGGGGTATTCTGTATGCCTGCAAATAATGAGAGGGCAATTGAGAAGCAAATCTGCAGGGAAATCAAAGAACTGCAAGAGTGCTGATCTGGGGGGTTTTAATTGCCCAAATACCGATTGGGATAATGTTAGAGTAAAAGGTAAAGAGTGGGAAGAATTTCTAATATGTGTTCAGGAGTACTTGACTAGTATGTCCTTTGTCCAACTCAGAAGGAGGCATTGCTGGATCTGGTGCTGGTGAATGAGGTGGGCCAAGTGGACCAAGTGTCTGTGGGGGAACACTTGTTTAAGAGCATTCATTGTAGAATAAGGTTTAGATTAATAATGGAGGAGAACAAGGAACAATCTAAAGTACAACTTGTATTTTGGAAGAGGGATAACTTCAATGGGATGGGAAGGAATTTAGCCAGGGTAAAATGGAACCAAAGATTCACAGAAGAAAACTCTACCAGAACAATGGATGATCTTTAAGGAGGAAACTTTTCGGGTACTGGCTAGGTACATTCCAACAAGAGGGGAAGGTAGACGAGCCAAAGTCAGGTATCCTTGGATGACGAGAGGCGTAGAGAATATGACTAAAAAAATGGTGTATGATGCATGCCAGAACCAGGCTAAATATAATAAGATGAGAGTGCGACTGTCATGCCATGCTCCTAGGATGGATGTACTGGAAAGGCTGGCAATGATTAGAGTGTATAGGTTGCCTGGTCTAGATGGCTTCTTGAGTTCTCTGCCTGAAGGCAGGTGTAACCCACAGCGCTACAACCTCCACCATTGGTAGGGCAAGGAGGCCAGTCCAAAATCCACCCCAGCCGGAACAGGGATCAAACCATGTGCTGTTGGCACCAATCTGATCCACACTGGCCGTCCAGCCAATTGAGCCAAACAGCGCCCCCCCCCAAGGAGTCCAAGTTGCTGTGGCAACATACACTCTTACATGCATGTTATAGCCTGGAGCTATGGATAGTGATGGTGGAGGCTCCAATTTCTTTCCATCACATGGCTGGCCAGGAATCTCTCCCACTCTTACCGCCTGCCATTGGCGTATTTTGGTAGGTTTTAAAAGTTGATACTCTACCTGTTTGGCCAGATTATGAGCTCACCTTCCTTGGCCATCGAGTCCTGCAGTGAGACTTGATCCTGGAGCTTCTGGCTCAGACGCAAGGACACAACCCACTGCACGACAAGACCTCCTTCATGGCTTATATTCCAAGTCACTAAAACAAGTAGGAGTGGAGCTAGCAGTCAGACTTGCCAGAGACTTCCAATTTTTCTTCAGTATGGAAGAGGAGGCAGAGGATTGGAGAGTGGCAAATATGACACCCTTATTTAAGAAAGGGTGTAAGGACATTCCTAGTAACTTCAGGCCTGTCAGTTTAACATCAGTGGTGAATAAGGTTTCAGAAACAATAATGAGGGAAAAAAAATTAACAGGCACTTGGAGAGGTTTGAGCTAAATAAGGAAAGGCAGCACAGATTTGTAAAGTGCAGATCATGTTTGACTAATTTAACTAAATTTTTTGATGAAGTAACAGGGAAGATGGTGAAGGGAATGCAGTGGATGTTGTTTATGTGGAGTTTAAGAAAGTGGTTGACAAAGTACCACTTAAAAGGCTGGTTAAAAAATTGAGGTTATGGAATAGGAGGGTCAGTGTCAGCTGGGATCAAAAATTGGCTTAAGCAGTGAGTCATGGCAAATGGTAGTTTTTCAGACTGGAGGATGGTAGACTGTGGTAGATGGTAGCGATGGCCTTGGTAAGTAGGAATTGAGTAAATTAGAAAAGTATAATATTTTTAAAGTTCCTATACTTGGATTTTACTGCGTAGCACCAGGAATAAGGGAAATTTAGGGCCAATATAACAAAGTAATATAAATAATCCAATGTAGAATAAAGTTAACGTAAGGGAAGTAGAGTTAAGACATGGCATGGCAGCTCAGTCAAGTGGAATGTGTGTCCTGTAACATGTGGAAAGTCATGGATGCTGCCGGTGTCCTAGCTGACCACATGTGCAGGAAGTGCTGCCAGCTGCAGAAACTTGAGCTCTAGGTTTCAGAGCTCGAGCGGCGGCTGGAGTCACTGTGGTGCATCCACGAGACTGAGAGCTACATGGATAGCAAGTTCAGAGAGGTGGTCACACCACAGCTTAAAGGCCTGGAGACAGAGAGGGAATGGGTGACTACAAGGCAGTCCAAGAGAAGTAGGCAGGTAGTGCAGGGGTCCCCTGGGGCCCTGCTCACAAATCGGTTTTCTGTTTTGGAAGCTGGTGAAGGCGCTGGCTCCTCAGAAGAGTGCAATTAGGCCAAGTTTGTGGCAACGCGAGCGACTCAGCTGTACAGGAGGCGAGGAAGAAGAAAAGAAGAGTTATAGTGATAGGGGATTCACTGGTTAGGGGAAGAGACAGGCATTTCTGTGGCCGTAGACTTGACTCCAGGATGGTATGTTGCCTCCCTGGTACCAGGGCCAAGGATGTCACGGAGTGGCTGCAGGACATTCTTCTGGGGGAGGGTGATCAGCCAGAGGTCGTGGTCCACATTAGTACCAATGACTAAGGTAGGAAGGGGGATGTGGTCCTGCAATCAGAATTTAGGGAGCTAGGTAGAACATTAGCAAGCAGGACCTCTAATGTAGTGATCTCCAGATTGCTCCCAGTACCACATGCCAGTGAGTACAGAAATAGGAGGATAAGGCATATGAATGCATGACTGGAAAGATGGTGCAGGAGGGAGGCCTTTAAATTCCTGAGACACTGGGACTGGCTCTGGGGGAGATGGCACCTCTACAAGCTGGATGGGTTGCACCTGAACAGAGCTGGAACTGAATTCCTTGCAGGGCATTTTGCTAGTGCTGTTGGGAGGGCTTTAAACTAACTCGGCAGGGGCGTGGGAACCAGGAGAGAATATTAGAGAGGAATACCAAGATGCACAAAATACTGGGAGTAACAGATAGCACTAGTATAGAGAATAGTAAGTTAATAGGTAAAGCCGGGTTAAGGGAGAAAGTAACGAAATCTAAATCAGGGTTACTATGCAAAAGTGTAAATGCATGGAGTATAATAAATAAGATTGGGGAGTTACAGGTGCAGGTTGCCATGTGGAAATATGATGTTATGGCCATAACAGAGACTTGGTTCAAGGAAGGGCAGAACTGGATGTTAAAATATTCCCAGGTACAAAGTGTTCAGAAGAGATAGGAAAGGAGGAGGGGTGGTGGTATTGGTTAAGGAGAGCATTGCAGTGCTGGAGAAAGAGGATGTCCCAGAGGGTCCAAGGACAGAATCAATTTGGCTAGAGCTAAGGAACAAAAAGGGTGCAATTACATTGCTGGGTGTAGTCTATAGACCACCAAATAGCGAAAAGGACGTAGAAGAACAAATCCGCAGGGAAATTACGGAGTGATACAGGCATTATATAGTAGTTATAATGGGGGTCTTTAGTTACCCAAATGTAGACTGGGACAATGATAGTGTAAAGGGCGGAGAGGGGCAAAAGTTCCTAGGTTGTGTTCAGGAGAATTTTCTACAGCAGTATGTGTCCAATCCAACAAGAAAAGACACACTGTTGGACCTGGTTCTTGGAAATGAGGGGGCCAATTAGATCAAGTGTCAGTGGGGGAACATTTAGGAGACAGTGATCATTATATTGTACGTTTTAGGATGATGATAGAAAAGGACGATAGGCAATCCAGAGTAAAAATAATTAACTAGACAAGAGCCAACTTCAATGGGGCAAGAACAGAGCTGGGCCAGATAGGCTGGAATGAAAAAAACAAAAACAGAATTACCTGGAAAAACTCAGCAGGTCTGGCAGCATCGGTGGAGAAGAAATCAGTCAACGTTTCGAGTCTTCATGACCCTTCGGCAGAACTGAAGCATAGTTAGGAGAAAGATGAAATATAAGCTGGTTTAAGGTGGGGGGGTGGGGGGAGAGAGAGAAGTTGAGGGTGTGGTGATTGTGGAGATAAGCAAGCAGTGATAGGAGCGGATAATCAAAAGATGTTACAGACAAAAGGATCAAAGAAGTGTTGAAGGTGGTGATATTGTCTAAGAAAGGTGCTAATTAAGAATGGAAGACAGGACACTCAAGGTACAGCTCTAGTGGGGGTGGGGTGGAAAGACTAACAAAGTTTTAGTTTTAGATTTAAAAATAATGGAAATAGGTGGGAAAAGAAGAATCTATATAAATTATTGGGAAAAAAAAAGGGAGAGGGGAGAAACGGGGTGGGGATGGGGGGAGGTGGGGGGGTGGGGGAGGGGTGGGGGGGGGGGTGGAGTTTAAGATCTAAAGTTGTTGAATTCAATATTCAGCCCGGAAGGCTGTAAAGTGCCTAGTTGGAAGATGAGGTGCTGTTCCTCCAGTTTGCGTTGGGTTTCACTGGAACAATGCAGCAAGCCAAGGACAGACATGTGGGCAAGAGAACAGGGTGGAGTGTTAAAATGGCAAGCGACAGGGAGGTTTGGGTCATTCTTGCGGACAGACCGCAGGTGTTCTGCAAAGCGGTCGCCCAGTTTGCGTTTGGTCTCTCCAATGTAGAGGAGACCGCATTGGGAGCAACGAATGCAGTAGACTAAGTTAGGGGAAATGCAAGTGAAACGCTGCTTCACTTATGAAATGCTTCACTTATGAAATGAAATGCTGCTTCACTTATGAATGAAAGATTGGCAGGAAAGGCTGTAGCTGAACAATGAGCTACCTTCAAAAAAGAATTGCTTCAGGCACAGTCAAGGTATATTCCATCGAAAGGGAAAGGTAGGATAAACAATTCCAGAGCTCCCTGAATGAAAAAGGAGATTGAAATTAACATAAAGAAGAAACAGTGCTCTTATGACAGGTGTCAGGTAGAAAATACAATTGAGAACCAAGAGGAATACAGAAGGTTCAGAGGGGAGGTGAAAAAGCATATTGGAGAAGCGAAGAGGGATTATGAGCTAAGACTGGCAGCCAAATTAAAGGGGAATCTCAAAGTCTTCTGTAGGCGTATAAATAGTAAAAGGGTGGTAAAAGGAGATATAGGGCCAATTAGGGACCTAAAAAGGAATTTACACATGAACAAAGGGGCCATGGCTGAGATTTTAATTGAATACTTTGCAACTGTCTTTACCAAGGAAGTAGATGCTACCCAGGCCATGGAAACTTTGTCACTAGAAGGGTTCAAAATTGATAAGGAGGAAGTGTTAGATAAACTGTCGATACTTAAAGTCGACAAGGCACCAGGACTGGATGAGATGCATCCAAGGATGTTGAAGGAAGTGAAAGTAGAAATTGCAGGGGCACTGGCCATAATCTTTCAGTCTTCCCTATACTCAGGGGTGGTGCCAGAGGACTGGAGAATTGCAAACATTACGCCCTTGCTCAAAAAAGGCTGTAAAGATAAGCCCAGCAATTACAGACCAGTCAGTTTAACTTCAGTGGTGGGCAAGATTCTAGAAACAATTATTCAGGATAGAATTAGTAGTCATATGGAAAAATATGGGTTGAAACAGAAGAGCCAGCATGGATTTTTGAAGGGGAAATCGTGTTTAACTAACTTGCTTGAGTTTTTTGAAGAGGTAACAGAAAAGGTCGATGAAGGTAATGCTGTTGATGTAGTGTACATGGACTTTGAAAAGGCATTTGACACAATACCACACAACTGACTTGTGAGAAAAGTTATTGCTCATGGAATAAATGGGACAGTAGCAACATGGATACAAAATTGGCTGAAAAATAGGAAGCAGAGTGTAATGGTCGATGGACATTTTTCGGGCTGGAGGAAGGTTTATAGTGGAGTTCTCCAGGGGTTGGTATTGCTTTTCCTGATATATATTAATGATCTAGATCTTGATGTGCAGGGGACAATTTCAAAGTTTGTGGATGATATGAAGCTTGGGAGTGTTGTGAACTGCGAGGAGGACAGCGTGGAACTTAAAGAGACAAATTGGTGGAGTGGGCAGATAGGTGACAGATGAAGTTCCATCCAGAGAAGTGTGAGATGATGTATTTTGGTAGGAAGAACAAGGGCAGACAATATAAAATAAGGGGTGAAATTTTGAAGGGGGTGCAGGAGCAGAAAAACTTGGGTATATATGTGCATTGATCATTGAAGCTGACAGAACAGGTGGAGAGAGCAGTTAATAAAGCATATAGTATCCTGGGCTTTATTAATAGGGGCATAGAGTGCAAGAGCAGGGAGGTTATGCTGAATTTATATAAAACACTCGTTAGACCTCAGCTGGAACATTGTGTACAGTTCTGGGCACCATATTATAGGAAGGATTGGAGAGAGTGCAGAAGAGGTTTACAAGAATATTTCCAGGGATGAGAAACTTCAGCTATAGAATACATAGAAACTAGGAACAGGAGTAGGCTATTTGGCCCTTCGAGCCTGCTCCGCCATTCAACATGATCATGGCTGATCCTCTGTCTCAATGCCATATTCCCACTTTCTCTCCATACCCCTTGATGCCCCTAATATCTAAAAGTTTATCAATTTCTTTCTTGAATGTACTCAGTGACCCAGCCTCCATAGCCTTGTGGTAGAGAATTCCACAGGTTGACCACCCTCTGAGTGAAAATACTTTTCCTCATCTTAGTCCCAATTGGCCTGCCCATATCCTGAGATTGTGGCCCCTGGTTCTAGACTCCCCAAACAGGGGAAACATCCTCCCTGCATCCAGTCTGTCTAGCCCTGTTAGAATTTTATACGTTTCAATCAGATCCCCTCTCATTCTTCTAAACTCTAGTGAATACAGGCCCAGTCGAACCAATCTCTCCTCATACAACAGTCCTGCCATCCCCGGTATCAGCCTAGTGAACCTTCGCTACACTCCCTCCTATGACAAGTATATCCTTTCTTAGGTAAGGAGACCAAAACTGCACACAATACTCCAGGTGTGGTCTCACCAAGGCCCTGTACAATTGCAGTAAGACATCCCTACTTCTGAACTCAAATCCTCTTGCAATGAGGGTCAACATACCATTTGCTTCCCTAATTGCTTGCTGCATCTGCCTATTTACTTTCATTGACTGGTACACAAGGACACCCAGATTTCCCAATATATCACCATTTAAAAAATACTCTGTCTTTATGTTTTTCATACCGAAGCATATAACTTCACATTTATCCACATTATACTGCATCTGCCATGTGTTTGCCCCCACACGCAACTTGTCTAAATCGCCCTGAAGCCTCCTTGCATCCTCCTCACAACTCTCAAACCTGCCCAGTTTTGTGTCATCAGCAAACTTGGAAATATTGCATTTGGTTCCCTCACCTAAGTCATTTGTATATACCATGAATAGCTGGGGCCCAAGCACTGATCCCTATGGTATACCAGTAGTCACCGCCTGCCATCCGGAAAAAGACCCATTTATTCCCACTCTCTGTTTCCAGTCTGTCAACCAATTCTCAATCCATGCCAGTATATTACCCCCAATCCCATGTGCTTTAATTTTTCCCACTAGCCTTTTATGTGGGACCTTATCAAGAGCCTTCTTGAAATCCAAATACACTACATCCACTGGTTGTCCCTTATCTATTCTACTAGTTACATCCTCAAAAAACCACACTAGATTAGTTGAGCATAATTTCCCTTTTGTAAACCCACGCTGACTTTGTCTAATCCCGTTAATGCTTTCCAAGTGTTCTGTTACCACGTCTTCTATAATAGACTCTAGTTCTCTGTTTTTTCTCTCCCTCCTTTTTTAAATAGTGGGGTTGCATTTGCCACCCTCTAATCTGTAGGAACTGCTCCAGAGTCTATAAAATTTTGGAAGATGACCACCAATGCATCCAATATTTCCAGGGCCACTTCCTTTAGTATGCTGGGATGTAGATTATCAGGCCCTGGGGATTTTTCAGCCTTTAACCCCATTAATTTCTCTAGCACCATTTTTTTACTAATACTGATTTTCTTTAATTCCTCCCTCGGTTCCCTAACATTTCTGAGAAATTATTTGTGTCCTCTTTTGTGAAGACAGAACCAAAATATGTGTTCAATTCTTCTGCCAGATTGGAGAGGTTGGGACTGTTCTTCTTGGAGAGAAGAAGGCTGAGAGGAGATTTGATAGAGATGTTCAAAATCATGAGGGGGCTGAACAGAGAAGATAGGGAGAAGCTGTTCCCTCTTGCAAAAGTATCAAGAACGAGAGGGCACAGATTTAAAGTGATTTGCAAAAGAAGCAGTTGTGACGTGAGAAAAAACTTTTTCACACAACGAGTGGTTCAGGTCTGGAATGCACTGTCTGGAAGTGTGGTGGAGGCAGGTTCAATTGAGGCATTCAAGAGGACATTAGATGATTATTTGAATAGAAACAACATGCAAGGATACCGGGAAAAGGCAGGGCAGTGGCAGTAGGTCATAATGCTCATTTGGAGAGCCGGTGCAGACATGATGGACTGAATGGCCTCCTTCTGTGCCATTAAGATTCTGTGATCCTGTGAAGGGGCAGGATGAATTGAGAGAGTAATCAGAAAAATCTGTAAGATCTTGGGCTCTATCAATCAAGCTTGATTGGATTGCTCTGCTTGAATTTGATGGGCCAAATGGCTTCCTGTGCTTAATGACCCTGTGGGTGGAATTTAATGCCCTCCCCCCGTGACAAGTTTGATGGCAGGAGGGCACTTAATCAGGCAGGATGTTGGCAGGTGGGGATTTTGCCACCTTCGTGCCTCCACCCTGATTAAGTCTGTGACAGGAAGGCCCATGACTGCCTTCCTGCCCAGCCACCAACTGAGGCCCTTAGGTGACCAATTGATGTCCACTTGAGGGCCTCATCCTGCTTCTGCTGGTACTACCCAGCAGTGGGCGGGGGTCTCATGTGTGGGGAGCACGACAAGCAAACCCATGTGGGTTGTTTGCAGGCTCCCAGGGGGTCCCTTGTTATCAGGCACCCTGTGCCTGATCGAGGGATCCAGCATCGGGAAGGGGGGTACCCACTGAAAGCCACTCCCCTGCTCTTACTGCCGAACCCCTGGCCATGACCCCCCTCTCTGTAATCGCCACCCCACGACCACCCCCTCCCGCCATCACTCCCTGTGACCTGGGATCCAGTGACAAT
Source organism: Cetorhinus maximus (assembly GCF_964194155.1). Classification (NCBI taxonomy): domain Eukaryota; kingdom Metazoa; phylum Chordata; class Chondrichthyes; order Lamniformes; family Cetorhinidae; genus Cetorhinus; species Cetorhinus maximus. Next base: position 136,658,053 of record NC_135880.1, read on the forward strand.
CCTAGGCCTCAAGAGGGTGTCGTACCATCAGCAGCCACCTGCCTCTCTGGTGGCGGACAGGTCCTCTGCCCCCGGGGTCCTTGATCACATGGAAGGCCCATTGATGCCCCGTTAAGTGCCTAATTGGTATTTCTTAAGATGCAATGTGGGGCTCTCACCTCCAACCGTGGAGCAAGACCCCAGTCACCTCCATTAAATGCCACCCTTTGACTTTGATGGCACTTCTGACAGTGAGCACTCCTCAGTACTGCACTGAACCAAGGCTGACAGCACATTTAGGCTTTGGGTCAGGAGTGAGTGAGAAAGTGACATGGTGGGATGAAACAGCAAAACTGGGCTCATAAAAGAAAATCAAGCTGCTGAAAAGTGGGCGGCCAATTCACTGAGCCCATTTTCCACTGCCAAGGAAGACTAATTTCACCCCTGATGTGTTTCACCTCACATTCTGTACATGAACGAAAAGGTTACTTGTCAAAAACTTTCCACAGAATTAATACTGCTAAATTCGGAAGGTGGAGGTGGGGCTGTTCTAGGTGACTTTATTTGACCCTTTGGACCACCAGCGCCCTCCTGTAAAACTATCAATTCAAAGCTGGCCCTTGTTCAGGGTGGCTTGGATTAAATCAAACATTGGTCAGTTTGGGAACCTCCCCTTGTTTGAATGAACTCAAAATCCCTGAGAGGGAGCATTTCAAAGTCCCTGTTTGTATTGGCGGTTTGAGCTGGTAGCATGTGGCTGAGGGGCTTTAGCCGCGGCATACTGACAGAGCTGAGCCGAGCTGTGACCAGTGAAGCGGGACAGGCCATGGCGAGGGTCTATGTGAGTCGGCGGATCCCGCAGGAAGCGTTGCGGCTGCTCCGGGACTCAGGCATGTGAGTAAGGAGTAGGGAACCAGGGGACAGATGAGAGGACCAGTGTCTAAAGCCACTTACTGTTCAGACTCTTTAAACTTCACTTACCGAGATTAACCCGTCAATCGCCAAGACTAAACAGCAAACAGCTACCTTATTTAGGCTATGAAACTTGAAGTTGTTTTAAGTTACAGGGAACCAAGCACCTTGGTACTGAGGAGGTGTTTAACAAGAGACTGGGACCAGTTCCAGTTAACCAGATCCAGAAAGCAGTAAAAGTTTGGAGATACCATGAGGGAGAGAATGACAAACTGATCCTGTTCACAGGGTCTTTAAAACTCAAGCTATTTATTTGCTCTTCCGTGAAGGGAATTCAGAGGATTTCTTTAAAATTTTCTTCCCTTGTTAATTTGTTTTAGTCCCCTGCGTTTGCCCCCTGGGAATGAATCTTTGCTCTCCTCCTTGTCCTTGCTATCTAGACGTTAGCTAAGATGTTTAGGGTCGCTACCTCTCGCATAACTCATTCAAGCATGCAACTTTAAAAGGCAGGGCATAGAGGCATTGTAGCTGAGCCAAGTCCACACTCATTGTACACAGACAGACATATGGACATGCACAGGTACTTACCTGGGGATGGATCTCTAAGGCTAGTTAAAATCCATTAGATACCTGAGTCATGCAAATTGGCCAGTAATGGTATGATGGGTATGCTGCAATTGGTGTCAACATCACTGTGTTATCATTGTCCAATGATCCCTTCTGGAAGTACATGCAAGGACAGAATTGGACTTGGCTGTAATGTCCCTGGTACCAACTAATCTGCTGTCAGGAGCCACCCAGGTTCACACTTGATAAATGGCTAGTTTGATAAATACCAGAGAGCTGTCCGAGCCATAGGCCTGTATCCAGTGAGGCGTCAATGCCTTCAGCAAAAGGAAGGAGGATCACCAGTCTTTTCATAAAGTATGAAGAAAAGCCATAACTGGTAATGAGCTGCACAGTGTCAGCTCTCCAGTCATGATCTTGCTCTCTATAAGGGGTAGTGGGAAATGAGGAAAGGCTCTGGCTCCTTTCAAGGACCCATTTGAATCATTCTACCCAACTGGTTTAATCCTCTGATGGAAAATTCTGCATAAACATGCACTGATTCCAAAAGATGATCAAGCAAAATACCAGAATACTAATTCCCACATTTTCAGTATTTAAACTTGGCCTCCTTCTTTCCATAGACAACCTGCCACCAGCAGCAGAGGGCCAAGCTTATCACAAAGTATTTGGTCATCTCTGTCCATGAGTACTGCTATAGCAATCAATCTGACTCCCTGCCAAATACTTATTCAATTAGTCCCCCTCAGTTGCTAAATGGAGACAACCCCAAAAAATAGTTTTGGGAAACATATGAGTGATGTCAAAAGAGCAACCAAGATTAAGTTGGTGACCTCAATTCAAATTTTAAAATTGTGCACTGAAGGAAAATAATGTAGTGCTCCTAAATGTATTATTCAGTGCCAATACTTTCCACTGTTGTGATTTGGACTTGGCTGCAGGACATCAGAAGTGTTGTGTCCATGTGTATGTATCTTTTAATAATGCACTTCAAGATGGCAACCATGCACCAAGGACAACTCTTCTGGTTAATCTCTAGATTTTTGCCTACATAATAACAGTGATTGCACTTCAAATTGTCTCATTGTGCTTGAAGTAGTTTTGGGTGTTTGAGTGATGTTAGAAGGTGACATAAAAGTAAGTTTGAACTTTGAAGGGAAAAAAAAAGTCTCAAGCTAAGTTCTATTAAATCTAGAACTCTAGTTCCTTTTTTTAAAAAAGTACATAAAATTTCATGGTGGCCTTAATCTTACCTAACTTTTATGTCTTGTTACTGGGCAACATAAAATAGAGCTGTTTTAAGGGTCGGCCATTAACCTGACCGTTCATGGATAAGTATAGTGTTGTGCAGTGCAAACAGTCCCGCTATACGCCCCCAAATAATGGTCAGTCTTGTAGATCAAAGTGCCGCCAGCAACAATGCATGATGATTAGGATAATTTGGGCTTTTTTGCTGAGATTTTACTCATGATCTCCTTCCACTGCTGCAAGTTCAGTGAAAATCCTGCACTGATGAGGGAAAAAAGCTCTGTGAAAATTCCCAAGGTGTGTTTAAACAGCCAGAAATTTAGTTTGTTAACAGAAAAACCAAAAAATTAAGTCCAGATTTTAACACCGCTCATTTGTTAATTAATTCTGAAGCCAGATGGTGAAGTAGGAAACCAGACACCAATTTTTTATTTAAATACTAGATTTATTTACAGAATGCAGTGTTACATATGTCGACAGCCTCCCTGACCAACACCCATGTCCCACAAGTGTCTCTTTATACTTTTTTGTAAATTAAACAAATTAACTAATTGACAGCTCTTTAAAGGGGCACTGTAACAAAAACAAAATCTTGAAAGGAAACTTATCAAATTTAAATTAAAGTAGTACTTTGGGGGGAAATGATGCAATCCAGCCCTTGAGTCGCCCACCAGATGCGGAAGGCCTCAAGCATACATGCTCTATCTCCGGGGAGACCTGGGTGCAGATGTAATCACAAGAGGCAGATTGAATGACCCTCTCAGCTACCTGCTGCCTATGCCTGCTCACGACCCCCTCAAATTAAAAAAAGGGTGTAACCTCACACATCCAACATAAACATGGAACATGGGCTCCTCAAGGCTACAGAAAATACAGACAGCTTGGGAGTCTGTGAACCATCTTAATCCTTTGTTGCATGGAACTGCTGTGTGCAACACCCTCCACGCTAAATTCCCTGACAATTGACCAGGGTGAAGAAGTGGAGGGAAGTCCCTTTTTATAGTTTTTTGAGAATACCCAAATTAACAAAATAAACTAATTAACTGATCAGCCACCCCTTAAAGGGGCACTTTAACAAAGGCAAAACTTTAAAGAAAACTTAACAAATTAAAATAAAGTATAATTTTGGTTGGAGATAATGCACACCAGCCCCTGCAGCACCCACCGGTAGCTGAAGGCCTCAAGCATACCAGTGAACACCACATGCTCTCTCTGCAGGCGTGGATGTAATGACAGAAGAGGGGCAGATAGTCCCCCTCAACCTCCCACTGCCTGGACATATTTATGGACACCTTGGATAGGCTCAGGAGCAGGCTAATGAGGAGGTCCTTTGAACTTCACGCCGCCCCCACCCCCCACTCCCTCACCCCTCACTCCACACCAGCTGGCCAAAAATGCCTTAAAGGGGCACTGTAAAGGAAAAGACAAAACTTTAAACGAAACTTATTAAATTAAAATAATGTTTCCGGGTCTGGTGATGCACTCCAGCCACTGCAGTGCCCACTAGTTGGGGAAGGCCTCAACTGTATTGGTGGACAACACGTGCTCCCTCTCCAGGGACACCCGGGTGTGAACATAGCTGTGGAAGAGAGGCAGGCATTCAGGCCAAATGACCCCCTCAACCACCAGTTGCTTGGACCTGTTAATGGCTACCTTGGCCAGGTCCAGGAGCAGGCAAACAAGGAGATCCTCCAAGTACAACTAACTTAACGCATATATTTCGTAAATGCTTAGATCTTAAACCCAAAAATCTCAACAGACCACTTCCCATTCTACTTTTAATTCCACCCACGAGTACCCCTATATGTTACAGGATCAAGAGGGTTCCTTCACTTCTCCTGGAACCGAACCAAGGTGTGCCACAGCTCTCAGGAATCCACTGATTCCTCTCAGTGTTCCAACTATTCTCCAATGTATGAGAGTTCTTGGGATTCTTCCACTAGCTTTTGGCCAGACAACCCTCCAGTTCTATTTAAGCACCTCATGATTCAGGACACCCTAGCTCAAGCATGGGTGTTAACCTTATATGTCCCATCTGGGAGGATTTTTCCCGTACATATCCATTGGTGTAATAAGGCTGGCATTTCAGAGTAGACACTAAATTCCTTCCAACTATCCAACTCTTTTTGTTTTGCCTCTCATATTAATTTATCATCTATTTTGTTGGCAACCATCCAAACATCTCAGACATAAGGGCTTCTACTTCGAGTAGTGTTCCTAGATTGTTCTGTACTTGTTCTATTGCATAATCTAGTCAAACTATGGCCTTTACTTGCCTGTCTATGTCTTTCTGGATTACTACTATAGGATCCCTCCCTTCCATGATCAGCGGCTCTATCTCTGGATCATTTCCCAGTGCAAGAGTCACTCCCAGATCCACTATGAGAACTGCGCACTTTGTTTTCTTGCTTTTGACTGTTTCATCTCATTTTGCCAATCCATAAATCTTTCTTCTTATTCATCATCTTGAACATTTAATCAACATTTGAACTTGTTGATCGCTTTCCCTACTCTCCCTACAATGGTTGCATCCCTCCATTCACTAGATCCTTCTGGTATGTGTGTCACCCGAGTACCCAGTCTAAGCAGTGCCCATTGGATTTGTCAGTCCTATCTGTGCATCAGTATCATTCTGCCTATTGCCATCCAGCCCCTTATCCACTGTATTCTATTCTTCATAACTGTCAAATATATGAGTATGTGAGGTACAGGATGCCTTATCACCTTCGATTAATTGCTCAGATTCTGGAAGTTTGTAATCAATCCCAATTCATCAAGATGAATGGACCTGATTGGTTTGATTACCATGATGGAGACTCACTGTCTTACTTTCATACCCTATCACCTTACCCTGACCTTTTCACCCTTTATGACCCTCGTACATTAAATCTCCAGGATTAAGTTTATCTGAGCTGGTCTTATGTGATGCCTTAGAGCTCTGAATTTTCTCAGACTTCCGCCTTGATGAATGCCCTTCTTCCTGCATATAAAGCATTCAAGTGTACAGAAAAAAATGGAACTAATTGTAGTCCCTTCTAGGGCAGGGGGACTATGATTTTGTTAGCTGCTTTTGCTTTAACATTATGAAAAGGCAGGAAACACTGCATGCAAAGTGGCTATTTCTGGGATGAATTGGGGATGGGGGAGGTAAGCACTGGTCCAACCTGCTGTGTAACTCAACTTGCTGAAGCTCACCTTCTTCCTCATTCTGAACATTTTAACGAATGTGAAAACCGGAATAAAAGGCCAAGACTTAGGCTAAAAAGAATAAAAGAGAAATAAGATAAATTGGGAAGTGGTGATGGCAAGTTTGGGTATTAAGGGGCTGAAGATTGTAGGAAGAAGGAAGGACTGAGGAAGGTAGAGAAATTGGGAGTTTTATTTTGTGAAAGAGTGAGTTAAAGTGTGAGGAGTGGTTTCAACACAGTAAGGAGCAGAGAGAGGTAGCATATTTGGAGATGGGTTTAAACTTTGTTCCCTTCAGCTGGAAAAGTAAATGATTCATATAAAATATTCACCAGCGATAGATAAAAGTTCGTCCATGATAAGGGAATCGAGATGCCCTAAGGTGAAGGGCATCTCGATTCTTTAGGTGAAGGCCACCTCAAAACGTTCCATGGCCTGCAACTGAATTTTAATAGCAATAATGCCCTCTTTTGTTATCTCCAAATTCTTATCAACACTTTGATAGCTTGCCGTCTACAAATGTAACCTACCCCCACGTAAACCCATGTAATCTTAAATCTGAACTCAGGCACCACTTATCTGTTTCAATGGGGCCAGTGCAGAAAATTCAGAAAACAAATGCATACTCTTAAAAACAAAAAACTACTGTGGATGTTGGAAATCCAAAACAAAAACAGAATTACCTGGAAAAACTCAGCAGGTCTGGCAGCATCGGCGGAGAAGAAAAGAGTTGACGTTTTGAGTCCTCATGACCCTTCAGCAGAACTGAGTAAAGTTAGGAGAGGGGTGAAATATAAGCTGGTTTAAGGTTGGGGGGCAGGGTGGGGGGAGAGAAGTTGGGGGGGGGGGGGGCGGTGGTTGTAGGGACAAGCAAGCAGTGATAGGAGCAGATAATCAAAAGATGTCACAGACAAAAGGAACAAAGAGGTGTTAAAGGTGGTGATATTATCTAAGAAAATGTGCTAATTAAGAATGGAGACAGGACACTCAAGTTTAGTGGGGGTGGGGTGGAAAGACTGACAGGGTATTACAGTTATAGATTTAAAAATAATGGAAACAGGTGGGAAAAGAAAAATCTATATAAATTATTGGAAAAAACAAAAGGGAGGGGGAAGAAACGGGAAGGGGGTGGGGATGTGGGAGGGAGTTTAAGATCTAAAGTTGTTGAATTCAATATTCAGCCCGGAAGGCTGTAAAGTGCCTAGTCGGAAGATGAGGTGCTGTTCCTCCAGTTTGCGTTGGGCTTCACTGGAACAATGCAGCAAGCCAAGGACAGACATGTGGGCAAGAGAGCAGGGTGGAGTGTTAAAATGGCAAGCGACAGGGAGGTTTGGGTCTTTCTTGCAGACAGACCGCAGGTGTTCTGCAAAGCGGTTGCCCAGTTTGCGTTTGGAGGAACTGTTTTTGAAGGTAGCATCATCAGAACAGATGCGACGGAGGCGAAGGAACTGAGAGAATGGGATGGAGTCCTTACAGGAAGCGGGATGTGAGGAGCTGTAGTCGAGGTAGCTGTGGGAGTCGGTAGGCTTGTAATGGATATTGGTGGACAGTCTATCATCAGAAATTGAGACAGAGAGGTCAAGGAAAGGAAGGGAAGTGTCAGAGATGGACCATGTGAAAATGATGGAGGGGTGGAGATTGGAAGCAAAATTATTAAATTTTTCCAGGTCCCGACGAGAGCATGAAGCCGCACCGAAGTAATCATCGATGTACCGGAGAAAGAGTTGTGGGAGGGGGCCGGAGTGGGACTGGAACAAGGAATGTTCCACATACCCCATAAAGAGACAGGCATAGCTGGGGCCCATGCGGGTACCCATAGCCACACCTTTTATTTGGAGGAAGTGAGAGGAGTTAAAGGAGAAATTGTTCAGTGTGAGAACAAGTTCAGCCAGACAGAGGAGAGTAGTGGTGGATGGGGATTGTTCGGGCCTCTGTTCAAGAAAGAAGCTAAGGGCCCTCAGACCATCCTGGTGGGGGATGGAGGTGTAGAGAGATTGGACGTCCAAATGCATACTCTTCACTGCCCAAAGACTGGAGAGGATCTGTCTTACCTGTGACATAATATCAGATAATCCTTTGAAAACCCACAAGTGTAAGGTGTTAGGAATCCTGCCTTACCTGATTCCCGAGTGGAGGCCGGGAACTACAAGTCCCAACATGCCCCGGGAGTTTCCGTGCATGCGTGGATCAGGAGTTGGCAGTGCATGTGCAGTTCAGCATTGTGACATTGTGAGATCTCTGGAGTGGGGACAAGTGCCCAGTGCGCTTGCATGGGAAGAAAGCAGCATGAAAACCCGATTACAGGACCCAGGAGTGGGGCACCATAACACAGAGGAATCCCAGGACCGGGAGAGGTCCCAAAGAGGAAACCTAGAGAGGGGAGAGAGAGAGGAGCAGGGAAGGAGCCTCCAAGAGGAGACCACCAGTAGGAACCAGCGGAGAGAGAAACCATTGGGGAGTGGAGCAAAGAAAGAGGCTGCATGCGGTAAAAGTGCTGAGGTTGATAGGTTCCAAGTAGTGAGAGCTTGGGAGAAGCCCTGGAGAGTTGAAAAGGCAGTGGAAAGTTGGTGCCTCCATGCTGCAGCCACTGGGGCGAAGGTAACACTTTGGAGCAGTGGTGTTCTGCTAGGTATGAGTGAAGAACTGAAGTTGTGCATGTGGGGGTACTGGAGTGCAGACTCGGGAATCCAGGGGAATGTAGTCTCAGGGGAAGGGATTTAAACCCTGGGGAGTGAGCAGTTGTTGAGGCAGTCCAAGCCAAAGCAGCTTTTAGACCTGGCCACCCCACAGCTTAGGGAAGTGCAGACAGAGAGGGAATGGGTGACCATCAGTCAGAAGAAAGGTGTCAGGCAGGTAGTCATGAAATCCCCAGGGGGCATCTTGCTCGAGAACCGTTTTTCTGTGTTGGAAAACGGTGAGAGTGATGGTTCCTCTAGGGAATGCAGCCACGCTCATGGCACTGTAAATGGCTCAGCTGCACGGGGGGGGGAGGAAAAAGAGGGGAAGATCAATAGTGGTAGGAGACTCGATAGTAAGGGGAACAGACAGGCATTTCTGCAGCCGCAGACGTGACTCCAGGATGGTATGTTGCCTACCTGGTGCCAGGGTTAAGGATGTCACTGAATGGCTGCAGGGCATTCTAAAGGGGAGGGCAAACAGACAGCAATCATGGTACATATCGGTACTAATGACATAGGTAGAAAGAAGGATGAGGTCCTGTAAGCAGAACTTAGGGAGCTAGGAAGCAGATTAAAAAACAGGACCTCAAAGGTAGTAATCTCTGGATTACTTCTGGTGCCACATACTAGTGAGTATAGAAATAAGAGGTTAGTCCAGATTAATGTGTGACTGGAGAGATGGTGCAGGAGGGAGAACTTTAGATTTCTGGGACATTGGGACCATTTCTGGGGCGGTGGGACCAGTACAAGGCGGAGGGGTTACACCTGAACCGGAATGGGACCAATATCCTTGCAGGGAGGTTTGCTAGTGCTGTTGGGGAGGGTTTAAACTAACTTGGCAGGGGGATGGGATCCTGAGAGGAGGTTCAGCAGGGGGAGACACACAACCAAAATTAGAAGAGAGCAAGTGAGTCTGGAAGGCATAGAAATTATAGGCTAGTTAAGGCACAAGGGTGTTTGGCAAGGTTGGATGGGATTTATTTTAATGCAAGGTGTCTGATGAATAAGGCAGATGAATTGAGGGCACAAATTAACACATGGAAGTATGATGACATTGCTGTTACAGACATGGTTGAGAGAGGGGAAGGATTGGCAGCTCAGTATTCCAGGATTTAGGGTCTTCAGGTGAGACAGGGATCGGTGTTGGGTTCCCTGCTGTTTGTGGTATATATAAACGATTTAGACTTGAATGTAGCAGGGTTGATCAGTAAGTTCGCGGATGACACGAAAATTGGTGGGGTGGTAAACAGTGAGGAGGATAGCCTTAGATTGCAGGAGGATAAAGACATCCAGATCCAGATATAGGCATCTGGATAAGTGTGAGGTGATGCACTTGGGCAGGACAAACAGGGCACAGGATTACATGACGAATGGTAGGACCCTGGGAAGTACCGAGGATCAGAGGGACCTTGGTGTGCATGTCCATCGGTCCCATAAAGAAGTGGGACAGATAGATAAGGTGGTTAAGAAGGTATTTGGGATACTTGCCTTTATTAGCCGAGGCATAGAATATAAGAGCAGGGAGGTTATGCTGGAACTGTTTAAAACGCTGGTTAGGCCACAACTAGAGTATTGCATGAAGTTCTGGAATTCGCATTATAGGAAGGATGTGATTGCACTAGAGAGAGTGCAGAGGAGATTTACCAGGATGTTGCCTGGGCTGGAGAGTTTTACTTATGAGGAGAGATTGGATAGACTGGGGTTATTTTCCCTGGAGCAGAGGAGATTGAGGGGGGACATGATTGAGGTGTATAAAGTTATGAGGGGCCTAGATAGGGTAGACAGGAAAGAACTTTTCCCCTTGGTGGAGGGATCAAAAACCAGGGTTCATAGATTTAAGGTAAGGGGCAGGAGGTTTAGAGGGGATGTGAGGAAGAATTTTTTTACCCAGAGGGTGGTGGGAATCTAGAACTCACTGCCTGAGAGGGTGGTAAAGGCAGAAACCCTCATAACATTTAAGAAGTATTTGGATGTGCACTTGCGATGCCATGGCATACAAAGCTATGGGCCTAGTGCTGGAAAATGGGATTAGAATAGTTAGGTACTTGTTTGACCAGCGCAGACTCGATGGGCCAAAGGGCCTTTTTCTGTGCTGTAGACCTCTATGACTCTTTGAGGGAATTCAGAGACTTGATCTTCGAAAGTGAAGACTTGCAATCCCATGTGAGGAAGACAGAATTTTAATTATATTGTGTAGCTCACATTGAATACTGACATCTGGGTGGATTGCTGAGAAATAAGTGCAATCTGTCTGGGTTGCATCTGCCATTTATTGCGCAGTGTAGTGTGCTTGACCACAGTTTGCCTGTTAAATCCCATATACCTCATGCTGATTCTGAATATTAGAGTATAGGTAGAAATTGTAGATCGTTTTACTTTTCTGACCATTTTTGTAACATTTATTTTGTTTGTTCAAAAGCCATGGAATCTTGTGTCTTTATTCCCTTAGTAGGTACCTGGGATCTCAAACTTTGTCTACTTTAAACATAAAGTCACTGGTTCCTAACTGAGGTGATACACTTTGGAAGGAGTAATTTGACAAGGATGTATTCAATGAACAGCATGACACTAGGAAGTTCTGAGGAACAAAGGGACCTTGGCGTGTGTGTCCATAGATCTCCGAAGGCAGAGGGGCATGTTAGTAGGGTGGTGAAAAAGGCATACGGGATACTTGCCTTTATCAGTCAAGGCATAGATTACAAAAGTAGGGAGGTCATGTTGGAGTTGTATCAAACCTTGATGAGGCCACAGCTGGAGTACTGTGTGCAGTTCTGGTCGCCACATTATAGGAAGGATGTGATTGCACTGGAGGGGGTGCAGAGGAGATTCACCAGGATGTTGCCTGGAATGAAACATTTAAGTTGTGAAGAGAGGTTGGATAGACTTGGGTTGTTTTCGTTGGAGCAGAGAAGACTGAGGGGCGACCTGATCGCGGTGTACAAGATTATGAGGGGCATGGACAGGGTGGATAAGGAGCAGCTGTTCCCCTTAGTTGAAGGGTCAGTCACAAGGGGACATTAGTTCAAGGTGAGGGGCAGGAGGTTTAGGGGGGATGTGAGGAAAAACTTTTTTACCCCAGAGGGTGGTAACGGTCTGGAATGCGCTGCCTGGGAGGGTGATGGAGGCGGGTTGCTTCACATCCTATAAAATGTACCTGGATGAGCACTTGGCACGTCATAACATTCAAGGCTATGGGCCAAATGCTGGTAAATGGGGTTAGGTAGTAGGTCAGGTGTTTCTCATGTGTCGGTTCAGACTCGATGAGCCGAAGGGCCTCTTCTGCACTATGTGATTCTATGATTCTGTAACCGGAACATGCCAAGAACTTGGGGGTCTGGTCCAGGATCATATCATAAATTGGGGGTCTGGCCCATGATTATAACAAAGGTCCTTCATTTCCCCTACACCACTCACTGCACTGAAGTTCCAGCCAGGATTATGTGCTGAGGTCTCTGGAGAGGGGCTAGAACCCTTGCCCTCTGACTCAAAGATGAGAGTGCTACCACTAAGCTATAGCTGACCTACTAGGAATTGGGTGATGGAAGGAAAACAGAAGTTTCTGCCTTGTGAAGGACTTTTGTCAGTGAGCGACCTTGTGAGGGTTTGGACAAAGGAACAGGCAGGTGTGGAGTGCCTTTATTTGGTCAGTCAATGTTTACTCATTAAAAATTCTAGGCTCTCAGTCGTGCTGTCCTTGCTCTTGTTACTGGCTTTCCTATCCAGGGTCTCCTGCATAGTCTGGTCTATTACACAAGCTGTTGGTTGAATAGGCCTCTCCAATCAGTCCTCTCCATCTGTCAATGGATGCTTCACCTAAGGTCATCAGCTATGAATGGAAGAGATAACTTTGGTCACTAATTAACTTCCCTGAGACATGGACTCATTATTAGAGGTTGGATGGTGGATTTTTGTATGATGAATGAGTTATTGCAGCTCCCTGCGTATCTGGCACTGACATGTGGGATTAGATGATCAGCAACGCACACTAGCTGCACATTACTGGGATGGAAACACTTTCTGTTCATAAAGTATAGAGGCTTTGCACCCTGTAGCTGTGGTATCAAACTAGAAAGTTCTCTCTCTCTCTCTTTGTTTCTTTGGTTCCAATGGGAAAGAAATGAATTGTGTAACTTTCCTAAGGAGAGCATCAGTGGCTTTCATGGTACAGCTGTGAGCTGCTGACTGGCTAAGGAGGCACAGGTCGCTGGATGTTGCCCAACTGATGTTTGAGGCAGTGGTGAATTGGAGTGGTGCAAACAATGCTGCTCTCCTGGTTGAAGAGGGCTACTGGTTTTCAGCCAGCATAGAATCATAATTTCACAGAAGGATTTAACTTATTTCCTCAGAGCCTTCAGGGTGAAGCACAGCCTTCTGAAACACTGACATTCAGGGATGTCTAAGCAAGACCTTTTTAGATGACAGTGTACATATGTAGGGAAAGCCCTCCAGTCTGGCTTTTTGCATGTCCTCATCCTCTTCATAGCACAAAAGTAAAGCTATTCCCTTAGAGAAACCCATAATTAGACTGCTGAGCGGCACTTTGAGAAAAAATAGGTAAAAGTAACAGCAAGACTGAATCTTCACCCAAACTATTTTAAAGAACTCAGATGAGGCAACACCAGTCTTCAGAAGGAGCATACAAAGTGCTTTCCTCCAAACTGTGTCGCCTCAGATATACCTACCATCATATTCAGCGAATCATTTGGGGTGGAAATGAAGAACAATGGTTTGGAGGGGCCTGATCACACTGTCCTAAGACATGGATTATAATACTAAAGTGGAGCAAGAATGGGGGTGGGCAGGTGGTTACAATAGCAGTCAGGTCAGGCACTGTATTTCCAAAGTGCTTGTGTCCACCACCATTTGACAGAGTCCAGATCTGATGGTGTAATTTGAACCCTGATGCAATATACTTCTGTATATGCAGAGATGCCTAGTGCTGAAGGTGCTAGTGAAAGCAGGTGGGAGGCAGGATCGGCTGCAGGAGAGCCCTCGGTCAGTATTTACCAGGGGGAGCAGGGGATCTCTTTGGTGACCCACAAGGAAGCTTTGGTCTTCCTTTCTCCCAGGCTTCCTTCCTCCACCCCTGACAACAGTCACCTTTGGAAACCAGCACCAACACCATGGGTGAGTCCTGTTGTGGTTGTGCATAAACCAAACTGTGACATCAGACTCTGTGTTGATATGTGTAAGGTGAATGAAGCGGTAGTGAGAGAATGTCACCCAATTCCCACTGTGAACAAAGTCTTTGTCAACAAGCAAGGTATTTTCCAAATTAGACTTAAAGTGGGGATATCACCAGCTGGAGCTTCATCCTGATGCAAGGAAGGTAATAACTTTTGTCGCTCATTGTGGACTTTGGCGATACAAGAGATTGCTATCTGGCATCAATGTGGCACCAGAAATTTACCAACACCAATACCATAAGGTAATCCAAGGTTTCTCAGGAATAGCCAATATCAAAGATGACATCATTATTCATGGAGCCAATAGAGAGGAACATAATGAAAGGCTGAGATTAGTATTGGCTAGATTGCAGTCAGCAGGATTTATGGTAAATGCAGGCATATGCTCGCTGGGTGTGACAGAGCTAATATTCATGGGGCATAAACTCATGTGCAGCAAAATTAATCTAGCCAAACACAAGGTAGAAGCAATACCAGAGGCATGTGAACCACAAAATGCCAGAGAAGTGAGAAATTTTCTGGGGTTTGTGAACTATTGTACCAAGTATATCCCAAACTTCGCTATCCTGGCTGATCTATTGACGAAGTTGGCCAGAAAGAATGAACAGTTCAGATTTCATGAAGAGCATAAAACTGCCTTCAAAGCTTTGAAAGACAGCTTGACATGTGCTCGAACCCTAGGATACTATGATCCAAATGCACCAATGAAAGTCTTAGCAGAGGCTAGTCCAGTAGGATTAGGAGCAGTGCTGTTGCTGAAGGCCTGAGAATCATTGCCTCTGTGAGAAGATCTCTGACAGATGTGGAGAGGAGATATTCTCAAATGGAGAAAGGGGCCCTAGGTGGGCACGTGAAAGATTCCATACATACTTGTTCAGCATCGAGTTTGAATTAGTGGCGATCACACACCATTAGAGATGATTTATTCTCCCAGATCCAGAATTGAGAGATGGTTTTGAGTCTCCAGCAGTAGAAGTACAAGGAGATGCTGGAAAGATGAACATTGCTGACCCACTGTCGCAACTACTGAGGGAGGATCAAACACACAGCTCCTTACTAGAGAAAGAAGCTGCATTGTTTGTGTGGTTTGTGGCAATTCATGCTACGCCCAGAGTAATGACAGCTAGAATCATGAAAGAGTCAGACAAGGATACAGAATTGGATGCTATCAGACAGAGAATCCAAGCTGGAAACTGGGAGAATTGTACAGCCAAGGTGTACATCACTATATGAGATGAACTGTGCACAATTGGGAAGTGTGTTCTCCAAGGCAGCAGATTTGTAGTGCCACAAAAGCTTAGACCTGGACTGGTGACGCTCATGAGGGTCACTTGGGGGTGGCTGGCACTAAGCAAGACTTACGAACCAAAGTAAAGTGGCCAGGGATGGGGAAAGATGTGGAGCAATTTGTTAAAAGATGTCATGGATGTCAACTTGTCAGCAGATCCAATCCACCAGAACCAATACGCAGTACATTGTTACTGGCTGGACCATGGGAAGATTTAGCAGTTGACCTCTTAGGCTCACTTCCATCAGGAGAGTCCATACTAGTGGTGATTGACTACTACAGCCGTTACTATGTGTTGTGATGAAGTCTACAACAGCAGAGAAAATGGTGTTTGCAAGGACTGAAATATTTGCAAGGCGTGGTCTACTACTCACTCTGTATTCAGACAATGGGCCACAATTCATTTTATAACCTTTGTAGATTATATGCAAGTCACAGACATTCGCCATCACAGAGTGACCTCTGAACAGGCAAATGGGGAAGTGGAACAACAAAACCAATCCTTAGAGAAACAGGTGAGGATTGCTCAGGCTGAGGGGCAAAGGTTGGAAAGAGGCATCGCTGCCATGTATAGACACATATAGAGCAACTCCATACACTATGATGTGTGTTGGAAAGAGCCCAGCTGAGCTGCTATTTGAATGCAAAATATGCACCAAGAATCCAGAGCTGAGGGACATCAGTGTTGATCAGGAGATTCAAGAGCATGATGCTGAGAAAAAGGGTGGTGCAAAGCTTTACGCCATAGAAGGGGAGCTATACAGTCTCATGTGATGCCAGGTGATGAAGTACTGCTGAGACTGGAGAGTCCGAGTAAGATGGATACGCCATTTTACTCCAAATTGCACACTGTCATTGCTAAGAAGAGAAACAGTATGACTGTGCAGTTGCCAGAAGGAGTACTATATGACAGAAATCCTTCATGTGTCTGAAAGTATCATGGTGACAAAGACACAACAGCAGATGAACCAGATGTAGGGTCTGAGGCAAAGCTGATATCCAGCAATCCAGAAGTCCAAACTAGCGACGTTGATGGCAGGCAGACAGCTTATTATCCAGAGGGAAAAACATCAGTTCCAGAGGGGATGACAACACTTCCTAACCCTGACACGATGACCACGCCGCGAGAGGAGACCGCCAAAGCGATACGAAGATTTTGTGTGATTTAGCGACAGAATGTGAAATTGAAAATCAGTTTGGAGCAATGATTTGTGATTTAAAACGATGTGATTTTAAGTTGAAAAACAGCAAATCCTGACACAAGGCACGTGCCTAAATATGAAGTTTTATGTGCTGTAATTATATTCAAAGCGAAAAGAGTATTATGCCAAATGCTGCTCTTGAGATTCTGAAGTTCCTGTTTGTGATGTTTGCAAGTACACGAGAAACCATTGAGATCATTGAGAAGCATCGCATTACATCCCCATGATTATCACAAGGAATGCCACAGCTAAATAGTGAAAGAGAAATAACAGTTCCAGAAAGAGAAATACTGAACAAAAGACTGAAACTATATTGGACTATGATGCACTGAACCTACCAGATATTTATAATTGAAGAAATTCATTTACTCGGTGAGCTAGGAAAATAATGATTTGTTAAGGCTGTTTGCAAAATTTATTGCAGTTTAGTAAGAGACGGAGTGTAAGCTACATATACCAAGCAGAAAAATCACGGACATGTTTTGGTCTATTAAGGGAGGGATGTCGTGTACGTGTGTGTGTGCATGTGTGCAAGCGTCCGTGCGTGCGTTAGATACTATAAAGTAGTCAGGTAAGACCCTGCAAGATACATCCTGCACTACATATGGAGTCACCTGACCTGGAGAGTTGATTGTCAGATAGCACATGTTAGGCAGTTACCCAGCATGGCAGATTAATTGATGTTCTTACGGTTAAATCTGTGACTTTGAGTGTTGCTCTTTCAGCTTGAGGTGTGACACATGTAAATTTATGGTTTGTGTTTAATATATGTACATAATATCCAACTATTCCCCTTCACTCAACTCTATCCATTAAATAAGCCCTGGAATACATAGGCATAAAATTTGTTGATGCTGGGATGAAGGAGTTGATAGGCGGTAGTGGGTGGGGGGATGGGGGGGGTTGCCCATCACCTTCCCGCTACAATTGTCTTCTTGCCAACAGCAGAGAAAGTAGAGGACAGCCCTCTGGCCCAGAGGCTAATTATGCCGCTTAAGTGGCCAATTAAGGGCCTCCTTCCATCGCTGCTGGCATTTTATACTTTGCTGTGTGGGGAGACTGCCTGATGAATCGTGGCAAACTCCCTGCGAGCTGGGGTGGGGGTGGGGGGGCTCCTAATCAGGGGCTCTATGGCCCACGGAGGGAACCCCCAGAGGCAGTGATTGTCCCTGCAGCAAAGCCCCCCTGCCGTCAGCAACCACCCCTCCCCCTCACCAGGGCCTGCCTAACTTGCTCCGGCAACCACCAACCCTACCTACTTTGCTGCAAAGCCTGTGTCCATCGCTGCGTTGTCTCAGCTTGGAGCAGTCCTAGCAGTGGCCACCTTTCCTGGTTGGCATTGTTGAGATTGAAGAGCTGCTGGCCTTGGCCGGTAGCTCTTGGAGGTGGGACCTTGCCTCTTAAAGGAACAGGAACCCCGACTGCAGCTCATTAGCTGTTAGGTTGGCATAGAATCCAGCCAGGGCTCCCCCAAACAACCAAGGCCCATCATCAAGGCTGTCGTCACTCCAACAAAATTCAATCCACCGTGTCTGAGTTTTACAGACATAAAACAGGGACTAAAACACCTAATCTGGTGTAATGAGTGAACTGCCTGCCATTTTAGTAAAGGCAGGAAAAGAGGTGTTGAGACACTGTGCCTGAGATAGATGTTGGGCCCTTTGCATATATAAATAATTGGCCCGCTTTGAAAAATTGTTTTACCTCGAACACAGGAAAACATTGTCTACCTGCAGCCTTACTGCCACCAAAGGGGTAACTTTGTTTAAAAATACCTACCCAAATATGGAGCCAAAGACCATTACTGACTCTGTTTTGGCACCCTTCTGATCACCTCCCTGCTTCCCAGGGCCTCCCCTAGGGCTGCTGCATCACAGTTAAAATCCAACTCCAATTCTCTGGCAAGCTGCTTGGGAATGCACAGCAGATATCTGCAGCCTGCCAGTCTCATTTAACTGAGACCTGAAGCTGCATATTGGGTGTGTCTTGGGTTTACCAGTTCCAGTGCCATGATCATTGCTTGCATCCGGTTCGCAATGGCAGGACAACTTGAACCAATTTTTGGACCAAAATTCTGACTGACACTTCAATGTCCTACTTGGGGAAATGCTGCATTATTGGAGTTACTACTGTTAGGCAAGATGTTAAGATGAGGCACTATCTGCCTTTTCAGATGAATATAATTTCAACTTGATGTGATCAACACCCCTTCATTAACTACAGCAAAGTACTTAGCCATTTATCCCTGTTTGAGGGACCTCCCCATATGTGCTTATAAAGCATTAGTGGTTAAACTTCAGAGGTAATTTTATTTTTAAAGTTTATTTTTGGAATATGGTATCATTGGCGAGACTTGCATTTATTATCCGTTCCTAGTTGCCCTCAAAGATGATAGTGAGCTACCTTTTTGAATTGCTGCAGGTTCTGTGGTGAAGATATTCCCACAGTGCTGATCACAGAATCATAGTGCAGAAGAGGCCCTTCGGCCCATCGAGTCTGTACCGACATGTGAGAAACACCTCACCTATCTACCTAATCCCATTTACCAGCACTTGGCCCATAGCCTTGAATGTTATGAAATGCCTAGTGCTCATCCAGGTACTTTTTAAAGGATGTGAGGCAATCCGCCTCCACCACCCTCCCAGGCAGCGTATTCCAGACCGTCACCACCCTCTGGGTAAAAAGGTTTTTCCTCACATCCCCCCTAAACCTCCCGCCCCTCACCTTGAACTAATGTCCCCTCGTGACTTACCCTTCAACCAAGGGGAACAGCTGCTCCCTATCCATCCTGTCCATGCCCTTCATAATCTTGTACACCTTTATCAGGTCGCCTCTCAGTCTTCTCTGCTCCAACGAAAACAACCCAAGTCTATCCAACCTCTCTTCATAACTTAAATGTTTCATCCCAGGCAACATCCTGGTGAATCTCCTCTGCACCCCCTCCAGTGCAATCACATCCTTCCTATAACGTGGCGACCAGAACTGCACACAGTACTCCAGCTGTGACCTCACCAATGTACTATACAACTCCAACATGACCTCCCTACTTTTGTAATCTATACCTCAATTGATAAAGGCAAGTGTCCCATATGCCTTTTTCACCACCCCACTAACATGCCCCTCTGCCTTCAGAGATCTATGGACACAAAAGCCAAGGTCCCTTTGTTCCTCAGAACTTCCTGGTGTCATGCCATTCATTGAATACTTCCCTGTCAAATTAATCCTTCCAAAGCGTATCACCTCACACTTTTCTGGGTTAAATTCCATCTGCCACTTATCTGCCCATTTGACCATCCCATCTGTATCTTCCTGTAGCCCAAGACACTCAACCTCACTGTTAACCACCCGGCCAATCTTTGTGTCATCCACAAATTTACTAATCCTACCCCCCACATAGTCATCTATGTCATTTATATAAATGACAAATAATAGGGGACCCAGCACAGATCCCTGTGGTACGCCACTGGACACTGGCTTCCAGTCACCACCCTCTGCCTCCTACAACTAAGCCAATTTTGAATCCACCTTATCAAATTACCCTGTATCCCATGTGCATTTACCTTCTTTATAAGTCTCCCATGTGGGACCTCGTCAAAGGCTTTGCTGAAATCCATATAAACAACATCAACTGCACTACCCTCATCTACATACCTGGTCACCTCCTCAAAAAATTCCATTAAATTTATTAGGCATGACCTCCCTCTGACAAAGCCATGCTGACTATCCCTGATCAAACTTTGCCTCGCCAAGTGGAGATAGATACTCTCCTTCAGATGGGAAGGGAATTCCAAGATTTTGACTCAGCAACAATGAATGAACAACAATCGATGTCTAAGTCAGGGTAATGTGTAATTTGAAGGAGAACATGTAGATGTTGGTGTTCCCATGTTCCTGCTGCCCTTGGAAGGTGCTGCAGAAGAAGTGTTGGTGAGTTGCTGCACTGTGCGTTGTAGACATTACACAGTGCAGCCACAGTGCACTTATGTAATTCATCTATTGTAAAGTATTTAAGGATATCCTGAACATGTGAATATCCTGAGCATGTGAAATGTAGTAATTTTTAAAAATCATTCATGGGATGTGGGCTTCGCTGGCTGGGCCAGCATTTATTGCCCATCCCTAGTTGCCCTTGAGAAGGTGGTGGTGAGCTGCCTTCTTGAAGCGCTGCAGTCCATGTGATGTAGGTATACCCACAGTGCTGTTAGGAAGGGAGTTCCAGGATTTTGACCCAGCAACAGTAAGGAATGGCGATATATTTCCAAGTCAGGATGGTGAGTGACTTGGAGGGGAACTTCCAGGTGGTGGTGTTCCCATCTGTCTGCTGCCCTAGTCCTTCTAGGTGGTAGTGGTTGTGGGTTTGGAAGATGCTGTCTAAGAAGCCTTGGTGAATTCCTGCAGTGCATCTTGTAGATGGTACACACTGCTGCCACTGTGCGTCGGTGGTGGAGGGAGTGAATGTCTGTGGATGTGGTGCCAACCAAACGGACTGCTTTGTCCTGGATGGTGTCAAGCTTCTTCAGTGTTGTAGGAGCTGCACTCATCCAGGCAAATGGGGAGTATTCCATCACACTCCTGACTTGTGCCTTGTAGATGGTGGATAGGCTTTGGGGAGTCGGGAGGTGAGTTACTCCTATGTAAATACGAGTTCTTTCTTCACCAGTGTCCAAATTTCCACCGGAGTTTGAAGTTGCCTATCCCTGTGTGTAGAGTTGCAGCCTGATTGTCAGCTCTGTAAAGGGACTCCTGGACACTTGCTGTTCGAGGCACAACCTAATCAGATTGGGAGCCAGTTTGGGAGGTTATGACCTCTCCTGCGATCACTTGGAAGTCAGCCAAAACTGACTGCAAATAACTTATTCACTTAACTTTTAAGTTTCCAAGATGTTGCAGCTTTGAGTCTGCTGCAAATGGCAAAATTACATTTGATGATGTCGGTATCATCAGAAGAATTTTCTGCATCAGTGTTTCAAGTTCAATGAGGAAGGAGGCTTTGCTGGACCTGCTTCTGGGGAATGAAGTGGGTTTAGTGAATCAAGTGTTGGCAGGGGAACACGTAGGAGACACTGACCATAGCATCATAAGGTTTAGGTTAGCTGTGGAAAAGGACGAGGAGCAATCGAGAGTTTTTAAAAAATTAGCTTGGGGAGGACTAAATTCAACGGGGTGAGTAGGAATCTGGCTCAGATAAAAGATTGGCAGGCATAACTGTAACTGAATAATGGGTTGCCTTTAAAGAGGTGGCTAGGTACAGTCAAGGTATATTCCCACATTGGGAAAGGTAGGGCAAATGAATCCAGAACTCCCTGGATGGTGAAACAGAAAAGTGTGCATGTGACAGATGTCTGGTGGATAATACAATTGAGGACCAGCCTGAATATAGAAGGTTCAGGTAGGAATTGAAAAAGGAAATAAGAGAAGCAAAGACAGTATATGAGGAGAGACTGGAAGCTAACATAAAAGGGAATCCAAAGTCTTCGATAGGCATATAAATAGTAAAAGGGTGGTAAAAGGGGGAGTGGGGTGATTAAGGGACCTAAAATGGGATTTACACATGGAGGCAGTGGGCATGGTTGAGGTACTTAATGAGTATTTTACACCTGTCTTTACCAAGAAGATACTGTCCAAGTCATTGTGAAAGAACAGGTAGTTGAGACACTGGATGGGAAAAAAGTTGATAAAGAGGAGGTACTAGATAGGCTGAAACAAAAACAGAAAATGCTGGAAAAAGTCAGCAAGCCCAACAGCATCTGTGGCGAGAAAGACAGAGTTAACGTTTCAAGTCCGTATGACTCTTCTTCAGAGCTTCTTCGAGTCATATGGAGTAAATGCAGGCCAGTCAGTTGAACTTCCATGATGGGAAAGCTTTTAGAAACAATAACCTTAGCAGCATGTAGACCAAATGTGGAAAGCTAACGAGGATTTGTTAAAGGCAAATTGTGTTTAACTAACTTGCTTGAGTTTTCTGATGAGGTAACAGAGAGGGCTGATGAGGGAAATGTAGCTGATGTGGTGTATATGGACTTCCAAAGAGCATTTGAACAGTGGCATATAACAGACTTGTCAGCAAAGTTAAAGCCCATGGAATAAAAGAGACAGTAGCAGCATGGATACGCAGTTGGCTAAGTAACAGGAAACAGAGAATAGCGGTGAACAGTTGCTTTTCAGATTGGAGGAAAGTATGTATTGGGGTTCCTCAGGGGTCAGTGTTAGGACCACTGCTTTTCTTGATAGATATTAATGACCTAGACTTCGGTGTACAGGGCACAATTTCAAAATTTGCAGATGACACAAAACTTGAAAGTATTGTGAACTGTGAGGAGGATAGTGATAAACTTCAAAAGGATGTATCATAGGGGAGGGGGAACCAGTGACCCATGGGCCAGGTCTGGTCCGTTGCTCAATTTCATCTGGCCCGCAGCAAGATTTCTAAAAATTTAGACCTATGACAGTAGCACCTTCAAAATAACATTTATCACCATCGTTACAAATTTGCTTTGTGTAAGAGCATCAGCTGCATTTCTATAATAATATTTAACAATATAATATTAATATTCAGCTAACGCATTAAAACAGTGGGTGAGTTGAACATTTCTGTATTCTCTAAAAAAATTAAATTAAGTTGATTTTTATGTGTGTGTGGCCCACGACTGATTTTGTCTATGTGTGAATGCCCTGTGATAAGAAAAAAGTTCCCCACCCCTTATGTAGATGGAATGGGCTGGCAAGTGGCAGATGAAATTTAATGCAGAGAAGTGATTTAGGAAGAACAAGGAGAGGCGATATAAATAACATGGTACAATTTTATAGGGCAGAAGGATCGGCGTATATGTGCATAAATCATTGAAGGTGGCAGAACAGGTTGAGAAGGCGCTTAATAAAGCATATGGGATCCTGTACCTTATGAACAGGGGGATAAGAGCACAATAATAAGGAAGTTATGATAAACCTGTAATAAAACACTGGTTTGGCCTCAACTGGAGTACTGTGTACAATTCTGGGCAGCACACTTCAGGAAGAGTGTGAAACTTTCAGAAAGGGTGCAGAAAAGC
Source organism: Cetorhinus maximus (assembly GCF_964194155.1). Classification (NCBI taxonomy): domain Eukaryota; kingdom Metazoa; phylum Chordata; class Chondrichthyes; order Lamniformes; family Cetorhinidae; genus Cetorhinus; species Cetorhinus maximus. Next base: position 136,681,348 of record NC_135880.1, read on the forward strand.
TTCATGAGAAGCACAGAGACAGCTGTTATGTGAACAAAGACATCAGACATTTTGCACACAGCAATATCTCTCAAACAGCAAATGTGGCCCTTGCCAGTGTATCCTAGTTCCACTGATAGAGATGAAATTCCTTCTGGTTCTTTTAAAGAAAAATTTTCTCCATAACTAAGAACCTACTAAAACATTCCATCATACAAAGCCATGTATTCCTGCAACTTCATTAGTGAGTTGGCACGTTGTGAAAAAAACAAGCATTCTCCCATTTTTCATAAGGAATGTCCCCACTCTCATTATTCACCACAGTTAATCAATGACACAGTTCAGTTAATGGGTTATCCAGTTGCTTCAGTTCAAAATGTTTTGGATGAACTTTGATTTTTCTTCCTAAAGTGAAATTTTCTACTGATTTGAAACAAAACAACTTTTGGAAGAAAAGTTAAACCTCTCCGGTAGACATAAAACAGAGTTATCCCATTCTTTAGCTGCCAGCCATAGATAGTGCAAATCTGAGATTATTCTGTACTTACTAATTCACAATACAATTAGCTACATCTGGATTCCCAATTAACTAAGTGCAGTAGTGGGCAGGTAAAAGGACATTTTATCTGCCGGACACAATGGCAACTTTTCACACTGTATCGTCTCGTTCCCGGCATGTCCCACCTCATTAATTATGCATTCCCAGGAAACACACTGGGTCGCTGGTGGGGCAGCCTCTGATTCGCCCACCCTGCTGTCATCTCAGGCCTTCAGTAAACCAGGTGCCATATTTAAAGGCTGCTCTTGAACAGAGCTAGAACTCTTCAAAGGATAGGAAGCTGCTGGGAATTAATGGCTGCCAATGGGAGGAAACATGCTGCCCCCAAATTTAGCAATGTATCCCTTGAGCGCCTACTGGATGCAGTGTAGGCCCGACACGAAGTCCATTACCCCAGCTCTGAGTGAAAACCAACCAGCAAGTTCACCATTCCAGCATGGGAGACGGTGGCAGTGGTGGTCAGCGCCAACGCCCTTCCAAAGAGAACAGCCATCCAGTGCAGGAAGAGGATGAATGCTCTCATCCGTTCCGCCAGGGTAAGTCACTCTTCTCATCACTCTCAACTCACACGCTCACAAACCCATCACACATCCAGAGGGATCTCACACCTCTAGGGACCTCACCACTAACTCTCACACACACCCTCACATCTCCATCAGACTCAGATCCTCTGGAACTCGCATCCTCATCCCGTCCATGTCTCTGCTCACCACACAAACATTCCATGCAGTGCCATATGTCCTGCTCACACTCTATCTGTTTTCATGCAGGAGAACCTGGCATATAACAGGAGGGAGAGGGGGTGGAATGGCCCACATTAAACTCCTCATTCACTTTGAGGAGCGTGCCATTATACTGACTGGTGAGGATGGCAGACGCCATGGAGACCCTCATCCAGCAATACGTGGAGATGCACGCAGACCTGAACTCCATCGCAGTAGCCATGGATGAGTCGCTGCAATGGCAACATGAGAGGGAAACGGGGCACCTCGATGTTCTTCAAGGTGCTCCCTCCCTTCCAGGAGTCAGGCTGGGGCCCTCAAGCATCCAAAGGGAGGAGGAATGGCAGCTGGACACTCCAAGGTCATCCACTCAGGAATCTCAGAGGATGTCCTCTCCCTCCAAGTCTCCTTTGCCTGTCACTGTGGAGGGAGCAGCTGGCCTGCAGGAGGACAGCCAAAGCAAACCAGGGCCCTCAAGGCCTCTGCTCTCGAGAGGACCTACACTGAAGTCATCAGAGGCAACAGAGCCAACCATTGCACAGGCTGTGTCCACTCCTCCTGCGAATGACAGGGCAGCACCTGGAAGAAGTGGTAGAAGTTCAGAATTTCTGATCACAAGTGAGTGCATGGATGAACACATTGGGCAGAATTTTGCTGTTGGTGAGCAGGGGACGGGGCCCACTCGCCGACTCGTAAAATGTGGGATGGTGTTGGGCGGAACCCCCGACGCCACCCCATCCCATTTACATTTTCAGGAAGGCGGGGGCACAGCAAAATCAGCCACGGGCCCGCCGACCTGCCAATGGCCAATTGAGGCTATTGACAGGATCATTTAAACAATTAAAGGACCTGCCCGTCCAACCTTAAGGTTGGCGGGCAGGCCAGGAGCCCCGGCGGGCAATAGAAAAAACATGAAACCTCATCCACCGGCGGAATGAGGTTTCATGCTGCAGGGTTTTTTAAAATTTTAATAAAGTTATTCTGTAAATTATGAACATGTCCCATCTCATGTGACATTGTCACATGAGGGGGGCATGTTAGGGAATTTTTTTTTCCTATTTTTAATATTTTTCAAAGTGGAAGCGCTCTCCCTGAGCCTGCACTTAGCCGCAGGGAGATGTATGCCCTTTCGTGCGCATGCGCGAACGAGCACACTCTCGCTTTTAGGGAATCCCCCCCCCGCCCGCACAGGGAGTGCATAGCGCTTCCCGCCGGACGGCACGCTAGGCGGGCCTTAATTGGCCCACCCACGTAAAATGGCGGCACGGCCTACTTCGCTGGCGGGGATCGGCTCCCCGCCCGACGGAGATTGGGTTGGGCCAATCCAACAGGCAGAAAATTCTGCCCATTGTGTCATTTTATAATCTGAAAATATATTCACTTTCACTGAGTAATGTGAAATGGTGTCTTTCAGCTTCATTTACAGGCTTCGTGAGTCCTCCCCCTGCATTCCCCCACCCCCACTAGCAGTTCAACTGCACGCAGCCAGACCATGAGTGATTCTGGAGTGAGGAGTGTGTGTGGGGCACGGACCCTTGTGCAAGCAGTCCCCCACGCACACGGAGCCCTCTTTCATCTCAATGTCCCAAATATTTTCAATGCTGCCTGTTGGGGTTCTCTTTCAGTTGTTCACCTGAGCTGACCTGCATCTCCGCCCACCCACTGAACACACTCCCATACAGCACCTGTGCCCGCCTAACACGAGGCTCTGCTCACTTTTGATTTCAAAAACATGATCGTAGTAAAATTTCTTCTCAGCTCCCCCCTGTCCTTTTCCCGCAGGTTATACTGGAATTGTATAAAACACTGGTTAGGCCACAGCTAGAGAATTGCATGCAGTTCTGGAATCCGCACCATAGGAAGGATGTGATTGCACTAGAGAGAGTGCAGAGGAGATTTGCCAGGATGTTGCCTCGGCTGGACAGTTTTAGTTATGAGGAGAGATTGGATAGACTGGGGTTATTTTCCCTGGAGCAGAGGAGATTGAAGGGGGGGCATGATTGAGGCATATAAAATTATGAGGGGCATAGATAGGGTAGACAGGAAGGAACTTTTCCCCTTGGTGGAGGGATCAGTAACCAGGGGGCATAGATTTAAGTTAAGGGGCAAGAGGTTTAGAGGGGATGTGAGGAAGAATTTTTTCACCCAGAGGGTGGTGGGAACCTGGAACTCACTGCCTGAAAGGGTAGTAGAGGCAGAAACTCTCATAACATTTCAGAAGTAGTTGGATGTGCACTTGCGATGCATTGGCATACAAGGCTATGGGCCTAGTGCTGGAAAATGGGACTAGAATAGTTAGGTACTTGTTTGACCAGCGCAGACTCGATGGGCCGAAGGGCTTTTTCTGTACTGTAGACCTCTATGACTCTATGACTCATCCATGTCCTTTCCCCCATCACTGTTGACCCCCAGGCATCATGTTCCACCTCCCCACTGTCAACTACCAACCAGAACTCTTTTCTTTCCAGGATGTCCAGTGAACATGCAGGTTCCCTACCTTCCTAAGAATCCCAACCCCATCGACATTGACCTCCCCGACCCCCTCCTTCCCACCCCCCAGGGTCTGTTTTTGCCTCCAAGTCCACACCAACCGCTCCCGCTATCCCTTTTACTGCTACCGATCCATAAGACCATAAGACATAGGAGCAGAAATTAGGCCATTCGGCCCATCGAATCTGCTCCGCCATTCAGTCATGGCTGATAAGTTTCTCAACCCCATCCTCCCGCCTTCTCCCCGTAACCTTTGATCCCCTTACCAATCAAGAACCTATCTATCTCGGTCTTAAATACACTCAATGACCTGGCCTCCACAGCCTTCTGTGGCAATGAATTCCATAGATTCACCACTCTCTGGCTAAAGAAGTTTCTCCTCATCTCAGTTCTAAAAGGTCTTCCCTTTACTCTGAGGCTGTGCCCTCGGGTCCTAGTCTCTCCTACTAATGGAAACATCTTCCCCACGTCCACTCTATCCAAGCCTTTCAGTATTCTATAAGTTTCAATCAGATCCCCCCTCATCCTTCTAAACTCCATCGAGTATAGACCCAGAGTCCTCAAACATTCCTCATATGTTAAGCCTTTCATTCCTGGGATCATTCTCGTGAACCTCCTCTGGACCCTCTCCAGGGCCAGAACATCCTTCCTGAGATACGGGGCCCAAAATTGCTCACAATATTCTAAATGTGGTCTGACCAGAGCCTTATAAAGCCTCAGTAGCACATTCCCGCTTTTATATTCCAGTCCTCTTGAAATAAATGCCAACATTGCATTTGCCTTCCTAACTACCGACTCAACCTGCAAGTTAACCTTAAGAGAATCCTGGACTAGGACTCCCAAGTCCCTTTGCACTCCAGATTTCTGAATTCTCTCCCCATTTAGAAAATAGTCTATGCCTCTATTCTTCCTACCAAAGTGCATGACCTCACTCTTCCCCACGTTGTATTCCATCTGCCACTACTTTGCCCATTCTCCTAACCTGTCCAAATCCTTCTGCAGCCTCCTCGCCTCCTCAATACCACCTGTCCCTCCACCTATCTTTGTATCATCTGCAAACTTAGCCAGGATGCCCTCAGTTCCTTCATCTAGATCATTAATGTATAAAGTGAAAAGTTGTGGTCCCAACACTGACCCCTGCGGAACTCCACTAGTCACCGGCCGCCATACTGAGAAGGACCCCCTTATCCCCACTCTCTGCCTCCTGCCAGAGAGCCAATCTTCTATCCATGCTAGTACCTTGCCTCTAACACCATGGGCTCTTATCTTACTGAGCAGACTCCCGTGAGGCACCTTGTCAAAGGCCTTCTAGAAGTCCAAGTAGATAACATCCATTGGTTCTCCTTTGCCTAACCTACTCGTTACCTCCTCAAAGAATTCTAACAGATTTGTCAGGTGTGACCTCCCCTTGATGAAACCATGCTGTCTTTGCCCGATTTTACCATGCACTTCCAAGTATTCTGAAATCTCATCCTTAATAATGGGCTCTAAAATCTTACCAACGACCGAGGTCAGGCTAATCGGCCTGTAATTTCCCGTCTTTTTCCTCACTCCCTTCTTAAACAGAGGGGTTACATTAGCGATTTTCCAGTCGTCTGGGACCCTCCCTGACTCCAGTGATTCCTGAAAGATCACCACTAATGCCTCCACTATCTCTTCAGCTATCTCCTTCAGAACTCTGGGGTGTAATCCATCTGGTCCAAGTGATTTATCCACCTTCAGACCTTTCAGTTTTCCTAGCACCTTCTCCTTGGTAATGAGGATCCACCCTCACCCTCTCACCCTTTCAGCTCATTCTGCCCCCTCTGATACTCCTCATTCCCTCCTACCATGCCCCCCCACAGTTCACTCCCCAGGAGGCAGTCATTGAGTTCACAGACCCATCCTTTGCATATTCACCTGGACATCCCCCCTCCCCACTTACTCCTTCCTCCATCCTTACTCCTTCCTCCATCCTTACTCCTTCCTCCACCCTTACTCCTTCCTCCACCCTTCCGAACTCCTTCCTCCCTCGGACTCCATCCCCCCTCCAAACTACTTCCTCCCCCTGAACTCCTGTCCCCCTCTGAACTCCTTCCTCCCCCCAAAGTCCTTACCTTACGCCTTTCTCTCCCCATGCACCTACCTCCCCAGTTGCTGCATTCTTCCCCACTACATCCTCCTCCTCTGTACTCCCTCCCCTGCACAGCCTTGCCCCCCCCAACACCTTCATTCCCACCTCTCAAACTCACCCCTCCCCACCGCCACCCCCACGCCCCCCCATAAACATTCCTCTCCCAGTCAAACTTAGACGTTCCTCTCCAACCTCCCCCGGTACACCTTCCTCTCCCACTCACAGCTGGACCTTCTTCTTCCCCTCACGTGACAATCATCCATTGCAGCCCATGGCCAAGACTGTGATGTCCTGAAGTAGACCGCAGACATCAATGGAGACCTCCCATCTTCGAAAGTGAGCTGCTTTGCAGCAAAGCCATGTCCATGAGAATGCACCCAACATGTGATGCACGTGTTCCTCCAGGGTCCAGTAGCTGTAGGGCTTCAGCATCTTCTGCTTTTCGGATGTCCACAATGTGAGCAGTTAGTCCTGAATTCTGTATGTCACACTTGTCAAGATGTGTACTGGGCTGGCATGTTTTCCCGGTGATGTGAACAGTAAATTTGACCTGGGGGGAATGACTCCGGTGAGCAGGCAAGATGATGACATGCAAATGCAATGAATTAGTTTCCCAATGTGCAGCCTGCCATTGATGGGTGAAGTGGATGAAAGCAAACTGGTTTCATGACGGTGTGAAACTGATTTTTGGCCTTCTCGCCATGTTGCCTGCTCACGCCTGCCACGATGCCTGACGCTAAAGTGGCTGGAAAATTCTGGCCTAAATAAAAATTGAGTAAACATTCTCCTTGGGCATGTGCTCATTCAGATGGAGCATGCATGGGAACTTTAGACTTTTTTGCATTTGTTAGTAAGATTGTTGTGGCAGGCTGATGATAAATGCCAAGCTGCCCAAATCCCAGAGGGAAACTTGAAGCAGCTGCCACAACTGTTTACAATTTGTACTTATTTCAAGATGTTTGCTTTGAATTCAGTAAAAGGCCACCAAGTTTTATAGGTTTCTTACAAAACTAAATTAAACCTTTATTAATAGAAGAAATGATTTTAAGCACATACATAGATCTACAAATTGCTACAAAGATAACTTCTAAATCCCCTAATTAATCTAAACCCCAGTAACACCTCCGTTAAGGCAGCAGTGAGACACATAGATTTTAAAAGACCCAGGCAAAGTAACACACAATACCCTGGACAGTCAAATTCAAAGTGAGTTTTTCTCAGCTTCAGTTCCTTGTTGACAGCAGCTTGAGGCTGAGATGCTGGAGGCTTTTCACACTTGTGTTAGATCTTAGAATTCCTGCCCTTACACACAGCCTTCTCTCCTTTATACATATTTTCCCCTTTGAATGCAAATTCCCATTATTTCACTATGTCTTTGGACTTTTACCTCCCTAATAATAAAATCTATCATCGTACCAATTTTACCAGTAATCTTTGGGAAAAAATAAAAACACTGTTTCTTAACTTCTCCTGGCTAGGTGTAACATTTCACTCCCTCTTTTAAATTCAAGCTAGTCTGGTTTATTTAAAAATGCATACGTTCCATTTACACCTTACATTCTAAAACTACCCCTATGTTTACCTACTTAACGAGCTGCAACATCCGGTTGGTGAGTGGGGGGGCGGGGTTCACTTGCCGACATGTAAAATGATGCGGGATGATGTTGGGCATGCGTCCCGACGTCACCCCGCGTCATTTAGATTTTCAGTTCGACTGCGCGCCTGCCGAACTGTCAACGGTCACTTAAGGCCTTTGAAAATTTAATTAAGTCAATTAATGGACCTGCCCGTCCAACCTTAAGATTGGCGGGCAGGCCGGGAGCCCAGGTGGGCTTCTGAAAAAACCTGAAACCTCATCCACGGGCGGGATGAGGTTTCATGAGGGATTTAAAAATTTAAGAATATTTTATAGTAAAAGTTATGGACCTGTCCCAACTCATGTGACAGTGTCAAATGAGGGGACATGTCAGTAAAATTATTTCTATTCTTCAAACTGCTTTTCACATTTGAGCCGATCTCCCTGAGGCAGCACTTTGCATGCACGAAAGAGCACACTCCCAGCTCAAGGAATCCCCCCCACCCGCACAGGGAGCGCACAGCGCTTCTGACCAGACATCACGCTGGGCAGGCTTCAATTGGCCCGCCCACGTAAAATGGCGGCGCGCCCCCAAATGGCGACGCCGATCGGGGTCCCGTCCTCCCGTGCCCGATGCCGCACATGCACCCAGACGGGGGAAAACATTGCCCAACATTTCAAACCTAGCTTATCTTCTGATATATCAAAGCCTTTAGACCAGCTGCCTTTAATTCAATTAAGTCCCACACACACACATATAGACACAGACCCCATTATTACCCTACTTTACAGTAAGTTCCAATAACATTATGAAAATGATTTTATCTTCCTGACAAAGATTGTAAGTCAAAAAGGTAGTGTGTGCAACAAAAACAAAAATAGCTGGAAAAACTCACCAGGTCTGACAGCATCTGCGGAGAGAAACACAGTTAACGTTTCGAGTCCGTATGATTCTTCATCAGGACTAAAGAAAAATAGAAAAGAGGTGAAATATAAGCTGTTTGAGGGGGTGGGAAAGATAGAGCTGGTTAGAGGGCCAGTGATAGGTGGAGGCAAAGAAGAGATTGCCAAAGATGTCATAGACAAAAGGATGTTGACGGTGGTGATATTAGCTAAGGAATGTGCTAATGGCAACATTAAGGGTAGAAAGCAGGATGAGCAAGTGACAGATAGCCCTAGTGGGGGTGGGGTAGGGGGAAGGGGTCGAAATGGGCTGAAAGGTGGAGATAAAACAATGTATGGAAATAAATTAAAAAATAATAGAAATAGGTGGAAAAAGAAAAATATATAAAAAATGTATATTTTTTAAAAATTATAAATTATTAGAAAAAGGGGGATCAGAAAGGGGGTGGGGATGGAGGAGAGAGTTCATGATCTGAAGTTGTTGAACTCAGTTAAGTCTGGAAGGATGTAAAGTGCCTAATCGGAAGATAAGATGTTGTTCCTCCAGTTTGCGTTGAGCTTCACTGGAACATTGCAGCAGGCCAGGGACGGACATGTGGGCATGAGAGCAGGGTGGTGTGTTGAAATAGCAAGCGACAGGGAGGTCTGGGTCATGCCTGCGGACAGACTGAAGGTGTTCCGCAAAGCAGTCACCCAGTCTGCGTTTGGTCTCTCCAATGTAGAGGAGACCACATTGGGAGTAGCGAAAGCAGTAGACTAAATTGAGTGCAAGTAAAGTGCTGCTCCACTTGAAAGGAGTGTTTGGGCCCTTGGACGGTAAGGAGGGGGGAAGTAAAAGGGCAGGTGTTGCACCTTCTGCGGTTGCACGGGAAGGTGCCATGGGAGGGGGTTGAGGTGTAGGGGGTGATGGAGGAGTGGACCAGGGTGTCCCGGAGGGAATGGTCCCTATGGAATGCTGATGGGGTGGGGTTGAAGGAAAGATGTGTTTGGTGGTGGCATCATGCCGGAGTTGGTGGAAATGGCAGAGGTTTATGTAAGGTTACCTTCTCTGAAAAGCTGAAAAATCTTTCAAAATTTCAATGGCTGAGGCAATTTTTCTCACCCTGAGGGACAAAAATGGGAATTTTGAGCATCCCTTATTAGCTAGTACAAGAGAAGTATTGGAAAGGTAGGAAATACCTTATCTTAACATGCTTGTTCAATTACAATTAACTTCATGCATTTTTAATAGTATACAATATATTATGAGCACATTTGGTCTGCTTACATGTGCCTGCACATGGTTTACTACACATGCTCTAAATTCCATTGTTTGGCCTGCCATTAGTGTTTAGTGTCAGTCAGTTTGGTATTTCTTTCTTTATTCTTTCACGAGATATTGACATCACTGGCAAGATCAGCATTCGTTGCCCATCCCTAATTGCCCTTGAACTGAGTGACTTGCTAGGCCATTTCAGAGGGCAGTTAACCACATTGCTGTGAGCCTGGTGTTACATATAGGCCAGACCAAGTAGGATGACAGATTTCCTTCTCTGAAGGGACATTAGTGAATTGAATGGGTTTTTAACAACAATTGATGATAGCCGTCATGATCACCATTACTAAGACTAGCTTTATATTCCGTTTATAAAAATTAATTGAATTTTAATTCCACCAGCTGCCATGGTGGGATTTGAACCCATGCCCCCAGAGCATTCACTTGGGCTGCTAAATTACTAGCCCAGTGACATTACCATTATGCCACCATCTCCCTATGAAGTTGATGTCCCTATGTTATGTGAGGCCAGTGGATCTCAGCTGAATATGATTGTGCCTTGGCAGGGGAGCTACGTTTGAGGGGTGGGATGAGTGGGGGGGTGCGTTCGCAGGTGAGGGGCTTGTTTGGAGTCTGTAGCTTACAGGAATTATGATGATGAGGCCAGAGGAAGAATACGGCTTGGTTCATGAGCCTCTGACACTACATCCTCTGGTCCTGGCTCCAGCTGTTTTTTTCAGGAAGGATGCAATGAAAGATTTAGGCCTCGTTTATAAATTAAATATATTTTAAATACGCGTCTCTGTCACAGCCCGCCCCCAGTGCCTTATTGGGAATGGGAAAAATCAACAATGTTCATTCAGGCTGCCCTGAGCCAACAGTACCTGCAGCATAAACACAGCTTTAGCAATTCGCATGCCACCTACCTCCACCACTTTCTACCAGGAAAACTGAGAAAATTTCAGGGCCAATAAAGATCAGGACAATGATTTTCCCTCTCGGAGTGTTGCAGGGTTCCAGAGGCCCAACACAATTTCCCAGTCTGGCCTTCACACCATCTCAGCACTGGCACACCCCTGGCAGGGGCTTGCACTGTGACCGGGGCGCAGAGTCAAGAGACCTGTGTTCCTCAACAGCAGATTGGAAGACTTAGTCCCATAAGCCTTACTAGGAAAGAGTAATTTTCAGCCATGATATTTGGGCTGGTCCCGGGACTCCAGCCAACCCTCTGATCCTGGTACCAGCTTTTTTTTTGGAATGGGGGTGATGGTGCAGGCGTGCCTCGGAGAAAGTCTGAGGAATCTGAGGCAGGATATCTGGGAACAGCTGCCTCCTGCTTGATCTGCAGTATTACAGTTACCAGTGCTGACCCTATAAGCTTAACCTCTGCCCATCTGCTCCACTTTAGAATCCACTGAAAATAGCAGGGCATCATCGGGATGCAGAAGTCACAGCAACCAGTTGGGAGAAATCCTGAAAAAATTCCTGAAGTGTGGGAATGTGTGCTGTGCTTCCACCACCCAGTAGGGGGAACCACACTTAACTGCAGCAGCAAAGACATCATGAATAACTAAAGCAGCCAAGTTTCACAATTATGGTGCTAGAAACACAGTACAGGATCAGCTGCGTCTATAAAGTAAAAAGAGAGGGTGACATTCACGTGTAGATTCTTCATCAGAACTTGAAGATAAGCTTATACTCTTTAACAGAATAGAACAAAGTGGAAGGGCAGTGGTTCAAGAAACAACAGGAGAAAATCATAGAGACAGGAGTAAAAGGATCAAACTAAGATTGTCTCAGTGAGGAATGGACAGACATTAAAGGAACTAATTTTGGATCAAACTTTGATAGGTAAAATAGTAAATGAGCAATGGCAGGCCTTGTGAATTTCTTCACTCAGAGGGTGGTGAATCTTTGGAATTCTCTACCCCAGAGGCCTATGGAAGCTTAGTCACTGAGCATGTTTAAGACAGATTTCTGGATACGAATGACGTCAAGGGATATGGGGATAGTCGGGAAAATGACATAAGAGGTAGATGATCTATTTGAATAGCGGAGCAGGTTCAATGGCTGAATGGCCTACTTCTGCTCCTATTTCCTATGTTCCTATCTTTCAATTTGATAAGCTCACAACAGAAAGAGGCTTGCCTTTTGAATTGATAGAAAATGTGGAAAAGGCAACTTATTGAGTGGCTTCTTTACTTAAAACTGCTATGAATAGTGAGGAAAATAGGTCAATAATTTCTTCACACCAACAAACATAATCAGGCAGAGGTAAAATGTCTCTCTGAATTTGGAAAGAGGTTGGATCTTGTGAACTGGAGGGTGAAGGTCAGAGAGCCACAGTGTCCCTGTAAATTAAGTGAATATTGAAGGGGGAAACTACATCTGGGAACTGGGTAAGAGAGAGTTGTGGGGAAGAGAGAATGGAATCCCAGGAGGGAGAATGACTGTTGAGGTAGTTTTTGGGGAAGTTACAGTATTTATTCCACCTAAGTTGTTTTAAATTAAAAATTTATGAATTGTGAAGTTTTAAAAAATTCATTCACGGGATGTGGGCTTCGCTGGCTAGGCCAGCATTTATTGCCCATCCCTAGTTGCCCTTGAGAAGGTGGTGGTGAGCTGCCTTCTTCCCACAATGCTATTAGGGAGGGAGTTCCAGGATTTTGACCCAGCGACAATGAAGGAACAGCGATATATTTCCAAGTCAGGATGGTGAGTGACTTGGAGGGGAATCACCTGGTGGTGGTGTTCCAATCTATCTGCGGCCCTTGTCCTTCTAGGTAGTAGTGGTCGTGGATATGGAAGGTGCTGTCTAAGGAATGTTGGTGAATTCCTGCTGTACATCTCATAGGTGGTACACACTGCTGCTACTGTGCGTCAGTGGTGGAGGGAGTGAATGTTTGTGGATGTGGTGCCAATCAAGCAGGCTGCTTTGTCCTGGGCAGTGTCCAGCTTCTTGAGTGTTGTTGGAGCTGCACTCATCCAGGCAAATGAGGAGTATTCCATCACACTCCTGACTTGTGCCTTGTAGATGGGGACAGGCTCTGGGGAGTCAGGAGGTGAGTTACTCGTTGCAGGGCTCCTAACCTCTGACCTTCTGAAGTAATAAACTGATTCGCCATTTTTAAAGTAAACTGTATCTCAAAATGAATACAAAAATGAATTGGGAGAGGTAGCATTTGGTAGTATGCAAGATTTAAAAGATCCTATGAGATAACCTCACAAGAATATTTGCATTATTATTTGGAAACCTGGGCCAGGAGTCCAAAATTTTTCACAAACTCTCTAGAAATTCCCTTGTATTTTTAATGTGTCAAATGTCTTTGGGATCAATCTTTCTTTAATAATCTACAAAACCAACTGCAGCAGAATAACTAGATCAGTAGTATTAACTGGTCCAAAAATCTTCTTAATAGCTCTTAATAAATTAACAACTTTATGAACTCTTAACTTTCTAACTCTTCATAACATACTAACTCTTTCAACTCACCTCTTGCTCGCTGCTTCCAGCCTCCAACTCACCACCTCTCTTGACTTGCCGCTTTGCTCCCCAACCATCCCGCTCGCCACCTCTCTCCTGCTCTCAACCTTCCTCTTGTTCGCCAATTCCCTCTCCTGAATCCTTGGTGTGAGCGAGGACTCGAGAAAGGGTGACGAGGGGGAGGGTGGGAGTGAGAGGGGCTGTGAGTGGGAGGGTGAGGGAGGGAAGCAGCAAGTGGAAGGATTAGGGAGGGAAGCGGCAAGCAGAAGAGTTGGCGAGCGGGGCACAGGAAAGACAATTGCTGACATCGCTTCAGGCTTCAGGAACTGACACGAGTGAATTTCAGCTGTTAATTCCACCTGTTTAATTATGTCAGGCTTGGCTCCGGGTCATTAATCTCCTGTCATGCGGGAGTCAACCAGTTCTCATGGGCTAGAGTGGTAGTAAACCTCAATTAACCATCAGGATGTGCACAGCTGTAATAATTAAGTGCACGGCACTTGATGGGTTATTCCACAGCTGCAAAGGCATGCAGCTTAGAGGAAACACAGGAAGGGAGTATACTATGGTGTTCTCCGGGGTCGATATTAGGATCGCTGCTCTTTTCGATATATATTAATGACCTGGGCATGGGTATACAGGGCATCATTTCAAGGTTTACAAATGATACGAAACTCAGAAAAGTAGTAAGCAGTAAAGAGGACAGGAACAGATTTCACGAGGGTCTTGACAGATTTATTAGATGGGCAGACACGTGGCAACTGAAATTTAACACCGAGAAGTGTGAAACAACGGGGTATTTTTGTAAGAACTCACTGCCTGCCTGAAAAAGGTGTTGGAAGCAGATTCAATAATAACTGTCAAAAGGGAATTTGAAGGGGAAAGGGGAAAGGGCAGGGCAGTGGAATTAATTAGATAGCTCTTTCAAAGAGCCAACACAGGCGTAATGGGCTGAATAGGCTCCTTTGATGCTGAATCATTCTATGATTCTATGAAAAGGGTGTGAAACCAGCTATAAAGAGGACAGTGAAAAATGCAGGAGGCAGGGCATGCACGCAGTAATAAAGGAGTAAGAGAAATAAACAAGTGGAAAATTGCAAGTGCAATAAATCTGAAATAATAACTGGAAATGCTGCAAACTCATTGCATTTTTGTCAACACATGTCAGGCACAATCCTTAGGCACTCACCCTTCTCGAGCCATCCTCCAGTAGGGATTACTGGGCCATTAGGCCCAGAATTTTGCTCCCGGGTCGGCGCACAGAGATGGGAGAATTCCCAACCTTTAAAAATGGCCGCCCACAGTTGGGACTTTCGTTCCAAGGGGGCAGGCTGGATTGGAGGTCGGGCCTGCCATCCCTGGAACAGGTGCGGAGGCTGCTGCATGTGGAGTTGGGTTGGGTGGAAGGCCTGCCTCTTAAACAGTATAATATCCATCACATTTTTAATTCTGTTTAACTCCAAAGAAGAGTCATACAGACTCGAAATGATAACTCTGTTTCTCTCTTCACAGATGCTGCCAGACATGCTGAGTTTTTCCAGCATTTTATGTTTTTATTAACACTGAGGAGAATTCGAATAGCACCATGGGACCTTTTAAATCCACCTGGGAGGGTAGACAGGGTCTTTATTTAGCATCTCATACAAAAGACAGCACCTCCATCAGTGCAGTACTCCGATTCAGTGCAGATTGTATACTTAAGACACTGGAGTGGAATTTGAGCCCACAACCCTCTGATTCAAAGGCATTATGCGACCACTGATCCACAGTTGACACCTAATAGGTTCATTTTGGTGTTTTTGTTTTGTTTCAGCTGTGATATAAAGCAATGGGATTCTGATGACCCTGTCCCTCGCACGGAGCTGTTGAAAAGAGTTGCTGGAGTAGATGGATTGTACTGTTTATTGACTGAGAAAATAGACAAGGAACTTTTAGATGCTGCAGGTAAAAATTATACAATCTCTGTAATGATATGCTTTGTGATTGTTAAATTTCAAAATCCGAATTTGTAATGATTTTATTTTCAGAAATCTCAGTGAATAATTTGTTTTGACCCCCGTAGACACCGATAACTTTTAAAAAGAAATTTGAACTTCCAATTAATAGCTGAAAGGATGGCACCACAAAATTTCATGTTTTAAGACTTTACTGTAATAAACAAACTCAAAGCAACATCGACTAAACACTATTTCAGTAGATGACATATACTTAAAACTATAGAACAGAACTTTCCCCTTTTACTTTTAATACAATCAAATATCCCATTTCATGGTTATACTTTACACTATCCCAATAAGTAGACATTGGGCCTTAACTTCCAACTCGCGTTGGAAAGTGCTGGCCTGCAGGAATTAGAAGAAATAAATGCACACTTACCTGGCCTTGCAAATTATGTTGACCCATCCATTCGCTGCAGCTGCTTGGGCCTGCATCGAAAGACACCTTACAGGCCCCAACGAAGTGCAGCACCAGTGGATTCAAGGAGGTCACGTCCCCTTTTTTATGACACTTGCTGCCATAAAACAGGTAAGTTTAAAGGACCAGGGAAATTGACAGGTCAGGGAGAAGGCAAGTGTCTAAGCCATGTTGATAGGATTTGGGAGGTCCGGAGGGTGGGGTTTGAAAAGGGGGTTTGGTCAGAGGTCCAGGGGGGATTCATTCAGTCGAAGGTTTGAGGGGGGAGGGTGCGGGGTGGAGTTCGTAAGTCTGTAGGGAGTGGGGGGAGTCCAATGTCCAGGGAGGTGTTGGAGGTCCAGTGGGGTGGGGGGGCGGGTGAGGCCAGTTGGAGGCCGAGGGGTGTGGGGGTTGGAAGTCCATGGGGAGGGGGGGGTCCGAGGTCCAGGAGGGGGAGTGGGGGGGAGCCAGAAGTCTGGGGCGGGTGGGGGGTCCAAGGTAGGGGTGGGGGAGGAGGTCGATTGGAGGTCCTGGGGAGTGGGGGTTGGGGGGTAGTTCGGAAGTCAGTGAGGAGTGGTGGGCAGTGTTTGAGGTCCTGGGATGTTTGAGGTCAGGGGGAATGGGAAGGCTGGGGTGTCGGAGGGCAGAGGATGGGGGTTTGGAGGTCAGGGGAGTGGGAGTGTCGGAGGTGAGGGGGCCTCCAAGGTCAGGGTGGAGGTGGGAGGGATGGGGAGTTGGGGGGTTTAGAGGTTGGGGGCTGGGGGGATCGGAGGTCGGGCGGATAGGAGTTCAGAGGTTGGCGGGATGGGGAGTTCAGAGGTTCGGGGGTGGAGGGTGACAGAGGTTAGGAGGGTGGGGGGATCAAAGGTCGGGGGTGGTGGTTGAGTGTTGTGCCGGTCAGGGAGGATGGGGAAAGTCTCATGGAGGGGGCGGGTGGTCAGGGTGTGAGGGGAGCCCCATGTGTGGGGGTGGGGGGGCCGGGGGTGAGTGGGGAGTCTCGTGGGGGTCTTTACAATATTTACCCAGAAGTTAGAAAAGGTTTTAACTCTTCTAACATTTTCTGAGTAACTATTGGTGTAACCCTGGCGGAACCATCTGAAGTTTGCAATTTAATCTACATTTTTGGGCAGTACCCAGCACAGGGCAATTGTCCAGAGGAAGTGTGCACCTTCTGGGCAATTGCCATGCAAACCCTTACCTGGGAACTTCCAAGAGGGATTCTCCAGGGCATCTTTGGGGTACCCCCAAATCTGACGCTGGGGAGCGCGTAGGTTACAGGCAATAAATTCTTGGTGAACCAGCCCCAAGTGACTCTTAGTTCCCAAAGGTTTACTTCCATTCTTTTCCTCTCCCAGCCTAGTAACTTATAACCCCCAGGACTGTCTTCCACAGTGAGGGTTTTCCTGAAGATCCTTTCTCTAGCTCAAGCTAGATGAATTTTCCAGCCTCATTTTAAATCCTCACAGATATGAGGAAGAATTTTCTCCCCGTCGGAGGTGGGGGGCTGGGGGGTGGGTGGGAGTGGGCGCGGGCGAGTGCGCAGCTGATTGCCGCCCGCGATTGGCGGGGCGCCACCATTTTGCATGGGTGGGCCAATTTTGCATGGGTGGGTGCCCAGCGTGACGCGCACCCGGAAGCCATGAGCACTCCCTGTGCGGTTGTGGGGAGGAGGGAGAGCCGGGGCTTGTGCTCTTCCACGCATGCGTGCGAAAGAGCGCAGAAATCTCCCTGAGGCATGAAGCTGCCTCAGGGAGATTAGTGTGATTTTTGAAAAAATTTACTAAAGAAAAAAATTTTTGAAACATGTCCCTCATGAGCAGGGACATGTCAATGAACTTCAATGAAAAAATTTATTTAATTTATAAACCCTTCATGAAACCTCATCCCGACCGTGGATGAGGTTTCATGATAAATGCGAAGGCCGCCTGGGCTCTTCACCTGCCCACCAACCTTAATTAGTTTTTAAATGGCCTTAATAGGCCTTTGACAGTTTGGCGGGCGTGCAGCTGACTCCGCTGCGCACCCGCCGAACTGAGGATCAGATGACATGCGGTGACATCGGGATGCGCTCCCGACGTTGCCGCACGTCATTTTATGCGTCGACGAGCAGAGCATGCCTTGACAATGTGAATCGCACAGATCTTGTATCCAGGTAGAAATGCTAATTAGCTATCCTTTAGTATCCTAACTCCATTCTATCTGTCGACAGGGGTCAGAATAGGTCACGTGACCCCAATTACTCCTCCATTTTATCCTAAATTAAAGGTACGATCCCAAAAAATAACAATTTTATAAACTTCGTATTTGTAACATCTTTCCTGCTAAGTGTCTTTATTTCTCAATAACGCATCAAGACATGAAGATTTATGGCGACAGAGTGGGTCACATTCAATTTTTATTTCATGTGATCCTGAGATTTTCTGCAGGATTTGGTATTCTGGGATTTTTCATTGTCACCATAAATGGTTTCATGATGCATCCTTTTGTAATTTTTAAAATTTGTTTGTGAAACATGGGCAACACCTCATTTTTTAAATTTTAAATTAGCTCTCAGAATGTGGGAATCACTGACAAGTGACTATTGTTTGCAATCTCTAGTTGCCTTGAGAAGGTGGTGTGGTTTGATACAGCTGAATGACCTTCTAGGGTTCATTAGAGGCTGGTTTCAGAGTCAACCATGTTGACGTGGGACTGGAGTTACATATAGGCCAGATCAGGTAAAGGATGGCAAGTTATATTCCCTGGAGCACATTAATGAATCAGTTTGATTTTGATATTCCCACAGCTTCATGGTTACATTTACTGGTACTAGATTTTTATTTCCAGTTTTTTTTTAAAAGCCTTGAGAATTTGATTCAGTTCTAAAGAAAGAGGAGAACGAATTGGATAACGCGTTCAAAGAGTTGACACAGAAATGATGGGCTGAATGGCCTCCATTTATGCTCCCGCAGCCAATTAAATTAAGTGGCTTAAGGTGGGCCTTCCGCCTCCAACTGGGGAGGAAGCCCCACTTCTGAGAGCTGCTGGCCAATCAAATGGTGAACCAGCTGCTTGGGCCCAACAGATCATCCCCACCCCCCCACACTCAGGTTCCCCTCTCCTTAGCCTTTTTTACCTGGTCCCCCACCTCCCCCTTGGCCCCTCAATGAGGCCTGCCAACTTGGTCCTGACGACGGGTGGAAGTCTCACATCAATTCAATTAATAGCCAACAGGCTGTTTAATTCCTGTGAAATAGCCATCGGACTCATGTGTGGGCACCCCCTGACTTTAGCCAAGGGGACGGGGACTACCGTGCCCTGTTAAATACAACCTTGGAACTCTCATCTCCAGAACTGTCTTGAATAGGTCTCAAATTCATAACCTCCCAGCCCTGAGGCAGAAATTCTGTGACTGAGCCAAGGCTCACCCTGTCCTTTAGTTAGAAGCTTAAAATGTAATAACAGTTCCCATTATTTGTAATAGAATTCTAGCTAGTAAAATATGAAAACTCTTTAATTCTCAGGCTAAGTTTAACATTATACAGAAATGCTAAGTTAACTTGGTTTCATTTTGAGATTTTTTTTCCTGATGTAGGGTCCAACTTGAAAGTTATCAGCACCATGTCTGTGGGGTTTGATCATCTCTCTCTAGAAGAAATTAAAAAAAGGTAAAATATTTGAAAATAAAATTTCAGTGTTAATTTTATACACTAAAAGACTCTTAAGTATAATGTTATACCCTCATTAACTTAACTATTTGTTGCAGAGTTTAGTATCTAACAAACTATACTGCAATGTGCTTTGCTTAATGTCTGAAGACAATTTTCCTTATTTGGAAGTATTGGTATCTGATATCTGCAGCCTTGAGAAATATAATTTTGAACTGAGTAACTTAGTGAACTAGACCCTAGCATTTCATCTCTGCGACTTGGGTTCAATTTCAGCCCAAACTGATGGGAAGAAAATCCTCCCCTCTCTGCTGGTTATAAGAGTTAAATGACTTGGGCCATCACATAGGAACAGGAATAGGCCATTCAATGAGACCATGGCTAATCTATGAGCTAACTCCATACACCCATCTTTGCCCCATATCCTTTCATACCTTTGCTTGCACTGACAAGCCCCAGTGAGTGGGTGTGCGAGGTACGTTGGACAGGGCAGGGTGGGAGGGTGGATATAGGAGGAAAACTATTGGGAGTATCCTCCAATTGGCAGAAGGGGCCGGGAAAAGGCACCCCCCTCTCACTGACTAGCAGCCCGCTGTGTTAAACCTGCTAAATAGGAGCAGCAGCTGGATGAGGCCCTTAACTGAGCATTAATTAAGAGCCTCAATTGGACCACAGACAGATGACCTATCCCACGCCTCCCCCAATGCCTGTAAAAAAAAATGGCAGGGCAGGGATAGGTGGACTGGCGGTGGGTGCACCACCGATGGCATTGTGCCCTAATTCACGGGTCCACCTATCTGTTTTCCTGCCCATGGGTTGATCATAAAATTCAGCCCTTAGTTTCACTCCTGAAAGGCCTGGCTCTAATTTTTAGACTATGCCCTCAGTGTTGTGCCCAGTCCTGGACTCCCCAGTCAACAAAAAATGGAAGATAGAGAAAACTATCCATTCCCTTTAATAGCTTATACTTGAATCAGGTTGTCCCTTAACCTTCTAAATTCCAGGGGATATGACCCTAGTTTGTGCACTCTCTCATCGCAATTTACCCTTGGAATCCATGTATCATTCTGGTAAACCTGTGCTGCACGTGTTAAAGTGCAACTGCCCAGTCAGATCTGACATTGGCTGGTGGTATGTCTAAACCACGACATGTGCATTTTAGACAAGGTAAGAGAAGGTCTAAAACTGTTAGAATTGTTTGCAGAGGTAGTGTACCCTTTTGGATGTGGTCCTGGGATGCCTTTGGAAGAGGTAAGGTGACCTTTGGGAGTAGTAAGGTGCCCTTTAGGAGGGGTAAGGTGCCTTTGATATTGTTAAAATTAGACCTGAATGTGCATATAAAGTGCATAAGTTCACTGGAACTGTCAAGCTCATTGGAACTGTCAAAAGAGCTGTCAAGATAACTGCCGAGCTGTCAAGGGATTTAAATCTCCTGTTCTTTAACTGTAAAAGCAGTCTGCAGGGTTAAAAAAAATCAGAGCTTGCTATTTCACTCTGTCTGTTGACATAAGTCTGAGGGTTATCATTACAGGTTTAGTGCTGTATGACTGATTTCAAAACCTGTGGGGTGCCCATCATTTCACAGTCTGATTGACAGCTCCAAGTTATTATAAACTATTTGTTTGTATACTATAAATATCAATGTGTATTTAAATAAGAGATTAAAGGAATTCAAATGTAGCGAATGAGTTTGTATCAATGAAGGTGTTTTTTTTTAAATAATGAATTCATCAATAGACACTTAAGAGCATGGGTCCTGAGGTCTGCCCATGGTGGATTCTGGGTCATTTGGCATGGTAGGTGTAAGGGCAAAGTGTGATGGGTGGGAGACATGTGTTGGCATGAGTGGGCAATAAGTTGGCATAGGGGTTATAAAGGGCAATGGGGCTGAATGGAGGTATAGGTTGGAATGGAGGTATAGGTTGGAATGGAGGGTATTAGGGGCCATGGAGGGGAGTGGATGGAGGGGCATAGGCTAGCATGGAGGGTATGAGGGGCTATGGAGGGAGTGGGTGGAGGGGAATAGGTCAGCATGGAGGGTATGAGGGGCTATGGAGGGGTGGGTGGAGGGGCATAGACCAGCATGGAGGTTATGAGGGCCCATGGGGGAGGATTAGGGAACATGAGGTAGCATGGGTTGGCATGGATAGAGCATGGAGAATATGTTGGGAGTTCAGGGGTTAGGTATGAAGGGCTGTTTTTTTTGTTGTTTTTATTGTTTATTTACATTGTTTCAACAAAGTTCTGATGCACTGAGGTCAGCCTTTTGTCTAGCCCTCCCTCTGCACTCTTTCTGGGGTCTGACCTTCAAGGCCACCTTTTCCTGGTTCGGGCAATTATGGATAGGTAACAAATGCTGGCCTTTCCAGTGATGTCTACATCCTATGAAAGAGTAAAGGAAAAAATTGCCTTGAAGAGGACTTTCCTCATCATGAGGCCATTTAAAAACTCAAGTATTGCAAAGTGAAAATCTGGAATTAAAAGTCTGATGATAACTATGAAACAATTGATTATTGTTGTAAAAAGCCATCTGGTTCATTAATGTCCTTTAGGGAAGGAAATCTGCCGTCCTCACCTGGCCCGGCCTACATGTGACTCCAGACCCAAAGCAATGTGGTTGACTCTTAAATGCCCTCTGAACAAGGACATTTGGGGATGGGCAATAAATGCTGGCCTAGCCAGCGACCCCCACATCCCATGAACAAATAAAAAAAAGTATTTGGGTTTCTTTTTCTTTTGCTCTCTCTCCTTTGCTTTTACCGAATGTAATTGCTTTGGTGAGGAGCTCAGTTCTGTGGGTTCTGGAGCTACAGAAACTGGCAGTGTATGGCCAAATTAGCATGAGTTGGAGTCGTCAAGCAAGAGGCTTGCAGTGAGATTTATCAAACAAGAGGCATTTAGTAATTTTCAGCAAACATGGTGGGGGCGATGAGGGGAACTAAATTGGATAGCCCCAAAAACGAGGGAGCAATAGCAGTATGTGATTAACCAGCGATGCTAATTGCAACTTACCAAACCACTCCCTGTAGACTTTTGAATGATTTCTGCTTCCAGCCAAAGTTAACTGCATTGTTCATTTATTCGATGCATCAACAGGAGGCCAATATCATGAATGGTCTAGCACTACTTAAAGCTAATCTGTACCCCTTCGAGGGGAGTGATTGGAACAGGGGCTGACAGTTGTTCGGGAAGAAAATTTAAGCTGGGAAACAGTGAGGAATGCACAGCAAGAAAGGTAGCAGGCTCTAAGGTTTTCAAACACCGCCATTGAGGCCTCGGTGCAGGAAGTGGAAAGTAGGAGAGACGACCCGTATCTGCAGGAGGCCCTCGATATATATACTCAAAAAGCAGTGGAAGCAGATCATTGTGGAGGTTAATGCCAAGAGTCAAACCCTGAGGACCTGGATGCAGTGCAGCAAGAAGTTTAATGACCTCACATGGGTGATCAAGGTCTGTAAATGCATCTTCTAATGCCACATCCTACCAACTGCACCACCAGCTTTACACACTGCATTATGTACCACACCCCCTCATTCAGCTAACAACATGCTCTATCAATCTGATATCTAACTTTCATATACTTTACCTCAACCTCACACTTAGCACGACTGCAAGCCTCACATCCACATCTCACAGTTTATACACACTGCCAACTATAACAGCCCATCACTCATATTGCACAACATTCACTGACACACTTGCCTCTCTTTTGCAGGAGAAAGAGGTGCACAACCGGAGGTGCAAGGGCAACCCATAAGTCAACAGATGTGCCTGCACATCCTAACCCCACATGGAGGAGACAATGCTGGCCATTATTGGAATATCCACTGCTGAGGCCATGGTCATCGGTGGGGCCGAAATCATCAAAGATGTTGGTATCCTCATACTTAATTCCCTTTCTTATATCCCACTTCCTCCCCATCCCACAATCTCCTTTGAATTACTGGCTGCAGATGGTGTAAGATGATGCACTTCTTGCTTTTCTCCCCTCCCTCCACCACAATCTTACCCTTGTACCTTTCTCTTTTCAGATATCCAAGAAGTGCAACCTGGACAGTCAGTGAAGGAACAGCAAGAATATAATGATGAAAACACACTCACTCAATATTACACTCACAGCCACTGCCCTTTCGTATCATAAGCCTGTTCCTCATTTATGACAGAATCTCTCCATCACGTCCCTCTTTTTCTCTCACTCAATCCAGCAGCCCTGCAACCACTCATGTTTATATATTCTTTTCCCTTTTCTCTTTGATTTATCCAGATGTCACCGTGAGTTCAACGAAAAACTGTGAATCTGCCTTTCAGTGTCTTACTTATTTATCTGTCTCTGGTAATGTTTGCTCAAAAACTTGGTACAGAAAAGTGTTCACAGCTCAGTATCAGGGTCTGCTTGATGTAATTAGAACGTCAAAGCAGCCTGAGGATAATGAAAAAAAGACGCATCCTGCAGGTCTCTGGTTTCCAGGTGTGAGATAAACCCTTCCTTTAGCTTTAAATTTATACAAAAAAATTCAAGACAAGTTTGAAATTAATACAGTGACATGACCACTGAGCCTATTGCAAAGTGGAATACTAATTTCCATATTTCCTGTATTTGAAGGGGAATTCGAGTGGGCTACACCCCAGATGTCCTGACCAATGCCACCGCTGAACTTACTGTGGCCTTGCTCTTGGCAACGGCTCGTCGACTGATGGAGGCAGTAGCTGAAGCCAAAAAGTAAGCTGACTTTTGTTTTATTGACTAAAATTTTCTGAAATTTATCGCTTAATATTTAAAGCAAAGGTGAATGGATTCAGTCGTGTGCAGTTACCATGTCAGTTGTATCTAAGATAGCATGTAGCCATTTCAGAATAGAGATTTACTTTGTCCTTCAGCGTATTATAGAGTTTAGAGAGAAAAGCACCTATTTATCTCCAGTATTTAATTTTTCTGTTTTTACAATGCATGCAGGTTCAAGTGTTACAAAATGCAGATATGCATTTATTTCAAAGTCTGGTTTGGTCTGAGTTTTTTCCTCTGAATAATGTGGCCATTTTTCAAGTCCTGTAAAAGCAAAATCTCATTTCAGTCTATGTTACTAAGCCTTCACTGTCACTGGTCCCAACCTAACTGTACTGTGGGCACAGCTTCACAACATGGATGGAGCAGTTTAAGAAGATCCATCATCACCTTTTATCATGACTTACTAGAGATAATGCACTGTAATATCAAGCCCCACTGTTCCCTGAGCCGTGACAAATGTGAAAAGTTTGACCAAACCACCAGATTGCCCCAATTCTACCTAACTGTTTAATTTATTTTAACAGAATACGAGCACCAGGTTTGTAAACTTAATAAGTAGATAACTGTTTATTCAAAAAATTGTCTTTAACTCATGGCAAAAGAAAACCCTTCTTAAATCCCTCTATATATATATATATATACACACACAGAGCATGGATTTTAAGGGTGAGATAAAAAAGTTCAATAGCATCAATCTGGAGTACAGGATTCAATAGGTTGATTTTGATCGATGTCTTCCAAATTCCTTTCAGTTCTTGTTGATGACACGAGGTGGTCTTCCAGCACTTTCAGTCTGTAGTTCACTGGTTGAGCACTTGCTTTTCAATATCTCTAACAGTGGTTTTCCCCTTTGCTGCTTGACAGAGGTTTTCAGAGAGAGAGCAGGTTATAGAGATATGAGGAGAAAAAAAAAGAGCTAGCTGTTATTGTGGAATTACTGGAATCTTCCACACACAGAGAAAGAGATTTTAAGTCTTGTTCCTTTCAGGCTAGGAGCTATTCTGCACACTGCTCTCATACAAAACCTTTGTCACTTGGTCAGGAGCCAACTAAAATGCTGTTGTCAGGCAGCTCCCTTGGTCCAGGACTCCTTTTCGGCACCATCCTGTCTTTCATGACACACTCTGTTCCAGGGCTACAACATTGTATAACCTCCCATCCTGTTCCAGTGGACATGTCTTTCAACTGCAGCCATTGTAATTTTACCACAGTCCAACAAAAAATAAAAAGCTATGTTCCTTACACCTTCCCAAGGTAATTAGGATTGGACAATAAAACCCTGTATTGGACAAAGTAGACAGGGGGAAACTGTTCCCATTGGCAGAAAGGTCGAGATATAAGGTGATTGGCAAAAACAACAGAGGTGAAATGAGGAAAAATATTTTTATATAGGAAGTGGTTAGAATCTGGAATGCGCTGCCTTAGAATGTGGTGGAGGAAGTCAATTGTGGTTTTCTTAAGGGAAATGGATAATCAACTGAAGAGAAAAAGATTGCAGGGCTACAGGGGAAAAGGCAGGATTAGCTAACTAGCTCTTACAGAGGGCCAGCACAGATACGACGGAGCCAAATGGCCTCCCTCTGTGCTGTAACTTATCCATCATTCTATCATTGCCAGCACTGTCCACAACCCCATGAATGAATATAAAATATATAATACATAGACCTGCCGTTATTCCTATTTCTCCGAATTAATTAAGTTGAAGTAGGATTATGATACCTCTTCTTGAATTACAAAGAAAGATTGAAGTATATATTCAGTTATTAGACCAACCCCTGTTCACGGTATATCCCTATTACGAGATGTTGTCTGAGTTTCTAGTCCAGAACAAAGCAGGCAGCCAGATAGTTTTCCTGGAACCCCTTTAAGGTCAATGCTTTCAGGGTTTGTTTAAAGATGTGCCTCGTTTAGTCTCTCCTCATTCTTCAGACTTCCCCTTCTACCTGTTCTACATATATTTTTTACTCCCTTCTGGTTCCTCCCATCTGGTGACCATTCTCCTAGAAGATAGGGGTCTGACCAAGGAGCAGCCAGATGATACAATTGTTTTTGGAACTGCATGATTCTTTGAGAGAATATTACACCTTATAACCTCAAGTGTCCAGGATAGTGTGGCTTGTCCCAGAACACTGAGGATTTCTGTGTGAACCCAGTTTGGGCCAATGACTTTAGGAAACCTGAAGTAATCAAACTTATTTGCAGCAAGCAAAACAGAATGACATTGGCAAAGAGGTACAGGAGCTACCCACTTTACAACTTAAGTCAGACTAAGTGTTCAGAAGGATGCTTTTTTACTTGTTTTTTACTTCATTATTCTGCAGTAATTATGTATGATACGTTAAAACATTCATGTTGGTATAAGAGGGAAATTGTGCAATATTAAAAATCTTCATAAATTGAATGGTGGCTTAAGATGTGTTATTAAAAATCAAGACTTGACAACTTGACAGCAGAAATACAGAAACAGGCTATTCAGCCTAATCAGTCCATGACAATGTTTATTCTCTCCATGAACAAATCATCTAACCACATTTACTCACCCAGTTCCCAATGATTGATCTGATAACCTGCTTCACTTCAGAAGACTCAGAGCTGTATTCAGTCTAGCAAATAGCTCAAATAAACAGAGTTCTTAATGCATCTGTGGAGAGAGAAACAGAGTTACCGTTTCAAGTCCAATATGACTCTACTTCTGAACTGCACAGATGCTGCCAGACCTGCTGAGTTTTTCCGGCTCTTTTTGTTTTTATTTTAGATTTCCAGTATCCGCAGCACTTTGCTTTAATTTTAAAGATTGTTTACCATTTTCTGCCTCTGCAAATCCATCTCTTCCCTCCATGTCACAGAAAGGCAGAACATCTCATGTCCTCTTTAACTCAGTGGAGCTGTTCTTATGAACATTGAGCAGTGAGCGAAACCCTAGAGTGGATTCCAACCCAGGCTTCCCTGTTTACTGCCCAAAAATGGTTTCCTCCCCTTGTACAACGGAGCTCTGACTGCTGCCATACTCAAAGAGACCTTTCACTAGCAAGCTAAAGCACCGCCGGTTTTAGGCAGTTGGCTCCTTTTTCATTTGTAAATCGAGATTGAAAGATGTACACAGGATCCCAGTTACCATTTTGTTGGGCAGCTGGGTGGTGCATGCAGTTTGAAGACCCTGCCTGTTTATCATGGTGGAACCACAGAAGAAGCTCCTAGAAAGTAAGTTTTAAAGTATTCCTGTGGAGTCAGGAGGAGCAGGATCTCCACAAAAGTAATGCGGGTCACTGCTGACCTGGGCCCACCATAGATCGTATCTACCCATCTTGCTGGCTGGGTCAGTCTCCAAATTGTGCCTGATACTATACCATCTCAGAGCCCTTGAGCTGTAACATGGTGCCCATTTGGTGTACACAGCTCACCAGAAGGTTGTTAATAAAGTCCTGCTCTTCAAAATGGTCCAGGCTTTCCACCAGCTGCATCGGGAGGCTGATGGTTAAAATTTAACTTCAAATCTCCTTTAGTTGCCAGAATGGTAATCCTCACTAATGGATGGTCCTCTGGCTTGAGATCTTCAGATCTGAATGAACCTATATATTGGAAACACATGCACTAAGCTGTATGCAAACATGGTTGGGTGGAAATTTGACCTCACTGTGCCTGTTTGAGTTTTGAAATGCAACATTACTATCTGACTTGCTGTAGTCATGTGACCTCTTCCTTGAGGGAATCTCTCTGTAAGCTGCCATTTTACATCAGTTCAATAAAGACCTCACACTGAGAAAGACACTAAGAAGCACTGCTGTCTTTGAACATGAAACATGTTCGGAACTGGAAATAAGATAGAGTTTTGAAAACCTGAAAATGCTGCAGAAAAGCTACTGCTCAGAAAGGCACAAAGAAATGTTCAAATATGCTAAAAGCTGCTGAAAAAGACAAGGGAAAGCAAACTCAGACTGAAGGCTGCAAGTAAAATACAGGGTCTGATAACATGGCTGTAAACTTCCTCCTCCCAGCTCCTGTCGAAAGGAAAGATGATATGTAGCAGAACTGGCAATTTTTCCACTTGCAATGGCAAAACTACAAGCTTGCAACAGATTTAATTAACAAGCCACAGCCGATAAGAATAGCCACACTTCTAACACTGCTGGGGAGGGACTGCTACAAATTGTATTCCACTCTAAATCTATCTGACAAACAAAGGAAACAGACGACAGAGATTTTGTAAGCCTTGAAAGCATATTTTGAACCCTGGGTGAACTCCTGAGTACTCATGAACGATATATATTCAACACCAGAGCTCAAGGTGAAAATGAGCCCATTAATCAATATGTGACTACAACAACAAAGCTTGCATAAACATGTGAATTCAGGAAACTAAAAGATGATGTGATTAAAGACCTTAAGCCTATGAGACCCCTCAATGAGAGCAAGTCTACTGAAAGAGGAGAAACTTAGGTTCAAGACAGCAATTGACGTGTGTAGAAAAGCAGAGGTTGTAAAACGTCAGCTAGATCATATGTATGGCAGAACAGAGCAGGAGATACATAATGCTGAGAGAAATTCCAGACCAAAAGACCAGAATAATCGCGGATGAAGGGCAGGATGTAAATATTATGGATGACATCATGCAAAGGAAAAGAAGGATTGCCCAGCGTGGGGAAAGCAGTGTTTTAACTACAAGAAGATAAATCATTTTGCACACAAGTGTTTGGCTAGAAAGAAGCAAAACAAGCATATACAGATGGCCACTGGAGAGATATCAGCAGATGAACCTGATGAAGCACTATACACGATACAACAGGTTGGTTCCGTCAAGTCTGTAGGTGATAAATGGTTTGTGACTGTTAGAATGATGACGCAGAAAGAAAGCATCAAATGAACAGGAAGTGTCAGATAGACACTGGTGCGTCATGCAACATCATGGCCTTCACAGACCTGTGCTAAGTGGCTCAACATGGTGATCCAAAAATGAAGCCCTCGAAAGTAAGATTGAGGCTAAATGATGGCATGATACTCATACCAAGAGGACAAATTAGCTTGAGAGCCCAATGCAATGGCAAGATGGAAGATCTAGAGTTCCAGATCATAGACGGTATGCAGCAGCCTCTCAGCTGAAGCAAGTCTAAAGCTTGGACTAGTAACCCTGAATGTGCCAACAGAGATTTACAACGTGTCGTAGCACACAAAACCATTGACTGCTGAACAGATCCTAGAGGAGTACAAGGAGGTGCTCACAGGGTTTGGATGTCTACCTGGAAATATCATCTCAAAGTGGATGAAAGTGAAACCAGTTCAGCATCTGCTGAGAAGAGTTCCAGATGCCCTCAAGTCAAGCCTAAAACAAAATAAAAGAGCTGTAAAAGAAGGGAATAATCAAGAAAGTGACAACTCCTACAGACTGGATTAGCAGCATGGTAGCAGTGAAACAACCTGGAAAGCTGCGAGTATGCTTACACCCAAAGGATCTAAATAAAGCGCTGAAGAGATCTCATTACCCCATGCCAACCATCGAAGGAATTTTGCCACAACTTGTCAAGACAAAGATCCTAACTACCTTAGATGCGAAGGATGGAAGGATGGTTCCTGGCAACTGAAGCTAGATGAAAGCAGCAGCATTCTAACTACATTCTGGATGCCGTTTGGGAGATACAGATGGTTGCACATGCCATTTGGCATTTCCATGGCTCCAGAAGATTTTCAACACAGAGAGCATGAGACAGTCAGTTTCCCGGAGTGGAATCCATAGTGGATGATCTATTAATCTATGGATGTGGAGACACGATGAAAGAAACCATAGCTGACCATGATCAGAATTTAATATGACTATACTAGAGAGAGCTCACCAGATGAACCTGAAGCTGAACAAGAAAATTTGCAATTGAAGATGCCTAAAGTCAGGTACATAGGCCATGTTCTGACAGCAAAATGTCTGCCCGGATCCTGACAAGGTGAGAGCTGTCGCAGCGATACAGTGACCAACAGATGCGAAAGCAGTGCAATGATTTGTTGGATTTATGAAATATTTAGCAAAATGCTTGTCCAATTTGTTGTTGGAGTGTGAACCATTATGCAAGCTCACTGTCAAGGATGTGCAGTAGTATTGGGGCATAGGACAAAAAGCAGCGTTCACTAAAATCAAACAACTAGTGATGACAATGCCAGTGCTGAATTACTATGATGTCAATGATGAAGTCACCTTGCAGTGTGATGCCTGCAAGGCAGGTCTTGGAGCAACCCTAATGCAGCAAGGACAACCAATCCCATTTGCATCCAGGGCACTAACGCAAACTGAACAGAACTACGCCCAGATAAAGAAAGAGTGCCTGGCTATCGTTTTTGCTTGTGAGCATTTTCATCAATACCAGCTTGGAAGAGACAATGTAACAGTGGAGTCCGACCACAAACCTCTTCAAAGAATTTTTCTCAAACCACTACTATCTGCTCCAAAACGTCTGCAAAGAATGATATCTCATTTACAGAGATATCATCTGGATGTGACATACAAGCAAAGGAAACAGATGTACATTGCAGACATGCTGTCGAGAGCAGCGGTCCCTATGAAGAAGGTTGAGGATGCTACAACAGAATGTGAAATCTTCCAGACTCAATGTGAAGCAGCTGCTCGACATGACCTGGAAGTCATCAACCAGCAGAGACATTGAATCTGACAGACAAGTGCCTTGTTCAAATCAAGCAAACTACCAACAAGATGCAACTTTCCAAGTGCCACAAGAAGTAGTGATGAAAGGATGTCCTGAGAGCGTCAAGGACACACCTGTGATCACAAGAGCATATTGGACATACCGCAATAAACTGACAGCCCAAGATGGCATCTTGTACAAAGGAAATAGAGTCATCATCCTTAAGGAGATGAGAGGAGAAATGCTGAAGCACATCCATGCAAGCCATCAAGGAATTGAATCGAGTCTGAGAAAGACAAGAGAAGTGCTCTACTGGCCAAACGTGAGCAACGAAATTAAAGAGCACATCAGCCGGTGCAGTGCTTGTAACGAGTACCGAGTTAAACAAGTTAGAAAGTTGTTGACGATGCATGACATCCCAGACAGACATGGATGAAGCTGGGAGAAGACCTCTTCATTCGAGCATGAACTGATTATCTTACCACTGTTGACTACTATTATAACAACTGGGAGTTAGACCAGCTGACTTCAACAACAACAGGAGAAATAAATAGTAGAATGTCTGAAAGCATACTTCAGTTATTACGGCATTCTAGGCATTGTGATGAGTGACAATGGCCCTCAGTTCCTGAATGAAGAACTCAGCCGCTTCACAAAGGATTGGGAAAATCAACACTGTACATCATCTCTGCGCTATCCTGGCTTGAATGGAAAATCTGAGGTGACAATGAAAATCGCCAAAGGAATCATCAAGAAATCGAGCAAATCTAGCACAGATGTATACAAGGTAATCCTCAAGTGGAGAAACACATCGACTGAAGGCATGGAAAGTAGTCCAGTCCAAAGGCAAATGTCAAGCCTCACCCAAACTCTTCTAATAGCAAAAAAGCTACTGAAGCCAGAAGTAGTAGTGACAGGCGTGAGTGAAAAAATCAAGGTGAAACAGCAGAAAGCTACATTTCAGTTTGACAAGACTGCCAAACCATTGCCAGAGCTGAGCATTGGAGAGCTAGTCCAGGTACAAAGCTTCATCGCTCTCAACAGGAGTCAGCCCATGCAGAAACTTGGGACACGCGTAGAGAAATTGTCACTTTGGTCGCATGTGGTGGAAGTGAACAACCAAATAAACCGGAGCAATCCCAGGCATATATGCACAGTTAGCAAAGCTGTTCCTTCACAGTGTGAAGCTGTTCCTTCACTGCAACCTCACCAGCTGATCTGAGCACAGAACTACCATCTATCCCAGAGGTCCAACAACCGCAATGGAACAACAACACTCACCAAGGCAACAAGTGCCATGGGATCGACACTGTCTGGACAAGGAACATCACCCAGGTGAACAGCCAATGACAACGTGCGCACGTACCATTAAGGGACCTGCACGATTTAAAGATTACGTATATAATGCAGGGGCAAAGACTGACTAGTAGAAAAAACTGTTGTTAATGCATGAGAACAGTGGGTAACTTGGGTAATTCACAGTTACTCATGATCGTGCAAATATGTCTTTTGTTCATTAGGAAAAGGGGGATGTTTGGATCTTTTGTTCATTATGAAAAGGGTTTGTGTTTTGAAATGCAATATTACAACATGTTCTATCTGGCTTGCTGTAGTCATGTGACCTCTGTCATGAGGGAATCTTTCTGTAAGCTGCCATTTTACATCAGTTCAATAAAGGCCTCACACTGAGAAAGACACTAAAAGCACTGCTGTTTTTGAACATGAAACAGTGCCCTATTTGCCTATTTTCAGTTTTAAATTAGACTCTGCTTTAGATATCACAAAGCGGAACAGGAGTCAAGGCTATTCCACCTGGACCAAAGAAAAGTTGCTGTGAAGCCAGCAGGAGTGTTCCTCTAAAGCTCCACAGTACTCATGGTAGGCCCCCCATGTAGTTTACACTCCACCACAAACTGGGAATTACCTTGGAGCCACTGCTAATGAGGCAAGCAGCTGATATTCAGCAGTTCCTCCAAATAATGTGAGTAAAGCCCAAAGCCCAATCTTGGGCTGACCTTGGGCCTGCTGGTTGAGGAATACGCTGCTTATGGTGAAAAACAGGCCAAAGCCAGTTTCTAGACCTGTGTATTTTTCTAGCTTAGCAGGTTTATATAATAGAATGGTTCTTTCACCTTTGTTTCAGAATGTTCGATTTGAAAAATGGATTCAAGTTGATTGCATCCAAGCTGTGATGCTCCTATAACCTGAAACCTTTCTATTTCCAGTGGTGGCTGGGGCACATGGAAACCCATGTGGCTTTGTGGCTATGGACTGTCTGACAGCACTGTGGGAATCGTGGGACTGGGGAGAATAGGTAAGTCATTGGTCACAAGTTAATTATGGACAAGAAGGCTATTCAGCCCATCTTAATCCATCCTCACAGAAAGAGAAAGAAAATCCAAGGAAGAATCATCTTGCGCTTCTTACACGGGGCAAAGAGTGGTTGATGGCACAGGGAGAAAAGATTGAGTTTTAAGCTCAAAAACAAAAAAAAGACAACAAAAAAATTGGAATTTGGTTGGGAAGTGGGGAATAAAGCATTTTTAAGAAAAATCTTTGCTTATAAAATACATGTGGTTCTATTTCACTATACCCAGCCTCATTGGAAGGTCCCATTTAAAAACATTGACCTCTAGCAGGGTGTCATTTAAGAACCAGGATTTTAAGTGCTCTGTGAGGGCTGATTTTTCTCAAACTCCAGTCACACCTTGTTTACACTTCACTGAAAAACCTCCTGGTTCAGATGAATGTAATTACAAAGTTGATTGTCCTGCATCAGACCTGCATGTAGTCTTGGTTTGTACCCCATTCACTGATACTTGAAGGAGCTCTCTGTGGAACTGTGCTGAATCTGGACTCAGCTGTATTTTATGCCAGCATGTTCAGACAGATTTTCAGCTCTGCATGCTTTTGCTATTGGTTTTAATAATGGAGGGGAGTGCAGTTGGACTGTATAGCACCTTTTTAGGCCACTCCAGGGCCACTGAGCACTGATGGCAATCGAAATGTGCATGCACACTTCTGATGGGACATGCACAGGACCTCAGCAAGGGGGTTTGTGCATGCACACCTGATGACTACTGGCAGCTTGCAGTTCAGGCAGATTAAAATGTCAGTCAGTCTGCAATGCTGATTTGACACCATTGCTGTCAATTCCGATGCTTCCAAGCTTCAGCAACACACTATCGTAACCTCCCACATCTGACCTCGAGGTTAAATGATATGAAGGATCGCCATCCCTACCAGTGCTAGTTACAGATTAGCTGCTGGATTATTTATTTTGGCTCCTGGTACAATTTTACCCACTTTAGGAGCTTTCCTATACTTGACCTAAAGTTTGAATAGTCTACAGGGAATAGTTTGGCTGGTGCTGAACTACTTGTCTGCTTATTTAAAAGTTTGTACTGAAACAAGTTGCTTCCAGACATGGGTGGACTGGTAGGGCTTCATCTTGGAAATAAGCATAACTGATAGAATGAAGAGAGGTCAGGCAGAACAGGACAAGCTGCTAGAAGAGGGAGGAGGAGAAGGGAAGGGTTGTGAGCAGGAAACCATATCCAGTGAGGGTCTTGAGGGAGCAATTCTCTAATCCGAACTTCAGCAAGGACCAATTCTTGAGATGTCTTTGCTTCACTATAGAAGACGTGACTGAAATCTCCCACTTGCTTTCATCACAATTATAACCTCAAAGGAAGGCAAGGACAGTATTGGCTGTGACTATGAAGGTGACAGTGGATCTTAACTTTTATGTATCTGATTCTTTCCAGGCAGCTGCTGGTAGAGGTTTAAGGAATATCTCACAATTTGCAGTGCACAGCTACATATAGGAACTCACTGAGATTCTCTATACACAGAGAGACAGCTTCATCTCATTTCCTCTTGCCAGAGACAAGCAGGAAAATGCACACAAGTGTTTCCACGGATTGTAGGCTCCCTATGGTGTAGGCTGCCATTGACTGCAAGCACATTGTCTTGCACAAACCTCATGTGAACTCGACCATTTTCATGAACCGAACGGTATACCACTGCCCCAATCTGCAGCTGGTGTACAACCACAGGCAGCACATCATGCAAATGAATGCCTGTCATCCTGGCAGTATTCACAGTTCCTTCATTCTGCAGAAGTCCTCTGTGCCACTTATATTTGACCCACCATGGCAAGTCAAAGGCCAGCTACTGGGTGACAAGGGACAGCCCCTCATACATAATCCATGACCCCAGTTCAGAACCTATGCACACATAAGCACTGGGCCTACAATGAGAACATTATAGAGCATGCCATCTGTGTCTCAAGCAACACTTTTGTTGCATGGACTGGTCTGGAGGTGTCCTACATTACTCAGCTGAGAGGGTATCTAAATTTCTGGGTGTATGTTGCACAACCTCACCATTATGAGAGAATAATCCTTGTCACCATTTATCAGGTGAGGAGCAGACGCACAAGGGAGAGGAAGTTTGTTAAATTATCACCTAACAGGCTTGCCAGCCAAATTGAAGCCCATGGAATAAAAGGGACAGTGGGAGCATTGGATACAAAGTTGGCTGAGTGACAGGAAACAGAGACCGGTGGTGAATGGTTGTTTTTCAAACTGGAGGGAGGTATATAGTGGAGCTCCCTATTGTCTGGTATTTGGACTATTGCTTTTCTTGATATATATGAATGACTTGGGTGTACAGGTAAGAATTTCAACTTTGCAGCTGGTGGAATTTAAATGCAATAAATTAATAAATCTCAAATTAAAAGCTAGTCTCAGTAATGGTGACCATGAAACTATCGGATTATCATAAAAACCGATCCGGTTCACTAATGTCCTTCTGGGAGGGTAATCTGCTATCCTTATCTTGTCTGGCCTAGGTGTGACTTCAGACCCACAACAATGTGGTTTATTCTTAACTGCCCTCTAAAATGGCCTAGCAAACTACTCAATTATATAAAACTGCTAGAGAAAAGTCAAAAAAGAATAAAACTGGAAGGACCGCCTGGCATCAACCTAGGCACTGGAAACAACCTATTCGTCCCTGCAAAGTCCTCCTCAGTAACATCTAGTGATTTGTGCCAAAAATGGGAAGGCTGCCTTACAGACTAGACAAGCCACAGCCTGATATATGCATATTCACAGAACCATGCCTTACAACCAATGTCCCAGACTCTTTCATCACCATCCATGGGTATGTTCTGTCCCACCAGAAGGACAGACCCACCAGAAGTGGCAGCACAGTAGTATACAATTGGGAAGGAGTGGCCCTAAGAATCCTCAACATTGACTCTGGATCCCATGAAACTTCATGGCATCAGGGCAAACATGGGGAAGGAAACCTCCTGCTGATCACCACCTAGCGCCCTCCCCCAGATAATGGATCAGTGTTCCTCCATGTTGAACATCATTTGGGAGAAGCACTGAGGGTAGCAATGACACAGAATGTACTCTAGGTGGAGGACTTCAATGTTCATTATCAACATTGGCTCAGTAGCACCACTACTGACCGAGGTGTCTAAATCCTGGAAGATATATTTGCAAGACTACATCTATGGCAGGTGGTGAGAGAACCAACCATGGAAAAATCTACTTGATCTCACCCTCTCCAATTAATCTATCGCAAATGCATCTGTCCATGACAGTGTTGGTAGGAATGACCACCACACAATCCTGTGGAGACGTATTCCCATCTTCACACTGAGGGACACCCTCCACTATGTTGTGTGGCACTACCACCATGTTAAATGGGATAGATTCAGAACAGATCTAGTATTTTAAAACGAGGCATCTATGAGGCATTGTGGGCTATTAGCAGCAGAATTATACTTAACCATAATCTGTAGCATCATGGCCTAGCATATCCCTTACTCTGCCATTGCCATTAAGCCAGGGGTTCAACCCTGGTTCAACGAGGAGAACAGGTGAGCATGCTAGGAGCAGTACCAGGAATACCTAAAAATGAGGTGCCAATCTGGTACAACACAAGACTATTTGCATGCAAAACAGCAGAAGTAGCATGCTATAGACAGAGCAACGCAATCCCAAAACCAACAGATGAGATCAAAGCAGTCCTGCCGCATCCAGTTATGAATGGTGGTGGATAATTAGACAACCAACAGGAGGCTTCACAAATATTCCCATCCTCAATGATGGCATGGCCCCACACCAGTGCAAAGGACAAGGCTGAAGCATTTGCCAGAAGTGCCGAATAGATGATCCATCTTGCCCTTCTCCGGAGGTCCCCAGCATCACACATGCCAGTCTTCATTCAATTCAATTCGCTCCACATGATATTAAGAGATGCTGAAAGCACTAGATGCAGCAAAAGCCATGGGCCATGACAACATCCCAGCTGCAATTCTGAAGATTCGTGCACCAAAACTCGACACGCCGCTAGCCAAGCTGTT
The DNA here is from genome assembly GCF_964194155.1 of Cetorhinus maximus. Classification (NCBI taxonomy): domain Eukaryota; kingdom Metazoa; phylum Chordata; class Chondrichthyes; order Lamniformes; family Cetorhinidae; genus Cetorhinus; species Cetorhinus maximus. The sequence continues at coordinate 136,718,264 of NC_135880.1, forward strand.
ACAGTACAGCTACAGCACTGGCATCTATTTAACAATGTGGAAAATTGCCCAGAAATGTCCTGTCCAGAAAAAGCAAGACAAATCCAATCTGGCCAATTACCGCCCCATCAGACTCTTCTTGATCATCAACAATATGATAGAAGTGTCGTCAACAGTGCTGTCAAACGGCACTTACACATCAATAGCATGCTCACTGATGCTCAATTTGGGTTCTGCCAGACCTCTCGGCTCCAGACCTCATTATAGCCTTGGTCCAAACAGAAGTTCCTCAAGATAGTGTCCTAAGCCCAACCATCTTCATCAGTGACCTTACATTCTTCATAAGTGGGGATGCTTGCTGATGATTGCATTGTGTTTTTTTATCATTAGTGGGATGTGGGCATCGCTGGCTAGGCCAGCATTTATTACCCATCCCTGATTGCCCTTGAGAAGATGCTGGTGAGCTGCCTTCTTGAGCCGCTGCATTCTATGAGTTGCAGGAACACCCACAGTGCTGTTAGGAAAGGAATTCCAGGATTTTGACTCAGTGACAGTGTAGGAACAGCGATATAGTTCCAAGTCAGGATGGTTCCAAGTGGCTTGAAGGGAAATTTCCAGGCGGTGGTGTTCCCATGCATCTGCTGCCCTTGTCCTTCTAGGTGGTAGAGGTGCTGTTGAAGGAGCCTTGGTGAGATGCTGCAGTGCATTTTGGAGGTTGTACACACTGTTGCCACTGTGTGTCGGTGGTGGAGGGAATGAATGTTTAAGGTGGTGGATCGGGCGCCAATCAGTGGGTTGCTTTGTCCGGGATGGTGTTGAGCTTGAGTGTTGTTGGAGCTGCAGTCATCCAAGCAAGTGCTTTATAGATGGTGGACAGGCTTTGGGGAGTCAGGAGGTGAGTTACTCCCTGCAGGATTCCTAGCCTCTGACCTGATCTTGTAGCCACAGTATTTATAAGGCTTTTAACACCATTCTCAACTCCTCAGATACTGAAGCAGTCCATGCCTGCCTGCAGCAAGACCTGGACAACATTCAGCTTGGGCTGATAAGTGGCAAGTAACATTCGTGCCACACAAGTGTCAGGCAATGACCATCTCCAAGGGAGAATCTAACCATCTCCCCATGACAATCAGTGACATGACCATTGCTGAATCTCCCATCATCATCATCCTGGGGGTTACCATTGACCAGAAACTGAACTGGACCAGCCAAAGAAACACTGCGGCTACAAGAGCAGGTCAGAGGCTGGGAATCCTGCAGTGTGTAACTCATCAGCTGACTCCTCAAAGCCTGTCTACCATCTACAAGGCTCAAGTCAGAGGTGTAATGGAATACTCTCAATTTGCCTGGAACAGTGCAGCTCCTACAACACTCAAGAAGCTTGATACCATCCAGGACAAAGCAGCCTGCTTGATCGACAGCCCATTCACCACCTTAAACATTTCCTCCCTCTACCACCAGCACAGAGTGGCAGGAGTATGTACCATTTACAAGATGCACTACAATAACTCACCAAGCCTCCTTCGAAAGCACCTTCCAAACCCGCGACCTCTACCACCTGAAAGGACAAGGGCAGTGGACATATGGGCTCAACACCATCTGAGGGTTCCCTTCCAAGTCACTATCCTGACTATATTGGGCATAGTGGCATTGGCACAGGACTAGTATCCCAGAAGAACCCTTATTCGGATCCCACCGCGGCAGATGGTGAAATTTGAATTCAATAAAAATCTGGTATTAGAAGCTTGATGATCACCATGAAAACATTGTTGATTGTTGTAAAAACCCCTTAGGGAAGGAAATCTGTTGTCCTTACCTGGTCTGGCCTATATGTGACTCCAGACCACAGCAATGTGCTGACTCTTAAATGCCCTCTGCACAAGGGCAGTTAGGGATGGGCAACAAATGCTGGCCTAGCCAACGATGCTCACATGCCAGAAATGAATAAAGAAATGAAATGGTTAAGGGGCTTCAATTATGTGGATTGATTGGAGAAGCTGGGATTGCTTTTCTTAGAGAATAGCAGGTTGAGAGGAAATTTGATAGAGGTGTTCAAAATCATGAGGGGTCTAGACAGTCATTAGGGACTGTAGGCCTCCTGCAGATACAGGATGTCTCTGCTTCTTTCCACTTCTTGAACCAAGATCTCCAGTGCATTGTCAGGAAACCTTGGTACTCACTCTTTCCCTTGCTCAGCCATTGCTCAAAAATGTCACAGTCCAGATGCACTTTTGGAAAAACTCTCACCATTTCTTACAACCACAATGCACCTCCCCTTTTAGAGTTGCAGGCTGCCTTTAAATAGTGCTAACCAATCGTGATAACAAGCCCCTGCTGATGTGTTCTGCCAACGAGCAGAGTGGATAGTGCTGGTTGCATGTAGCAATGATTTAATACAGCAAGCAGCATCAATTAACATGCTGAGTGTAACACAATGAACGATACATGTTAATTTTGTAACGAGATCCCCAACCCTGCTTTTGTAGGTTAGCTGATTTAATGCACCCTCACCCCATAACACCCCATGGATCTCCAGCATGGACTCTAAGCAAATAAAATTATTTGTTGGTCTGGTGTAATTACATAAAATCTGAAATGGATGTGCTCTGTCATACATCCAGTGGGATTCCCACTTGTGCAATTTTGAAGTGCTATACTAAAGGCAAAAGGTCTGACTATGAATTGAAGATGAATTATTATATTTGTACATGGTGGACCAATGATCATCTCTTTATCCTCACTGCACCTGCACCTGAAGACTCCACATTTTTCTGATTCATGCTGTGTGCACTCCCACAGGGGGTCAGACCATATTTAAGAGTTTTAATGGCAGGACTGGTTGACATTTTCTTTTATCTCTCCAAAGGTTTAGCTGTTGCACAGTGCTTGAAGCCATTTGGTGTGAAGAAATTTCTGTACACAGATTTTGAGCCAAAGCCGGAGGTTGCTGCAGAGATACAGGCTGAATATGGTGAGGGACCAGTGGCAGCAGGCTATCCGTCCTGTTTATAACTGTGAAAATGTTTATGCATATCAGTGATAACTTGTGAATTGACAGTGATCATGAAGCTGTCAGGTTGCTGTAAAAATCCAACTGATTCAGTAAAGTGCTTTAGGAAAGGAAACTGGCTGTTCTTACCAGGTCTGGTGTTGATGTGTCACTAATCCCACATCAGTGCCCTCTGATGTACTCCAGAGGCCACTCCATTATATAAAAGAATTGCAAATCAAAAAGAAGGCCCAGCATCACTTTGTGAAATGCAACTAGTCATGGGCAATAAATGTCAGCCTACCAGAGACAAGTACATCCCAAGAATTAATTTTTTAAAAAGCATCACAACCATTTCAAGCAGATCTTTGGTCCCTCTAGCCCACCTATTCACCTTTGGATTTGTTTTTAATAATTTTGAATCTTATTTGTTGACAAGACCTTGTCTAATTCTTACTCAAAATTCATTTAAAGTTTCTTGTTCCGTCACCCATGCAAGTAATCTATTCCAGTAATTACAACTATAATTTATAAATATTAAAATAAAACCATATTTTAGGACCATTGTGATTTTCCACCAAATCTTTTTATCTTGCACCTTTCCCTTTTATGCCCATTTTCCTCCGATGCTGCTGACTCAATGCTTTGGGAAAACTTTCATGGGCAGCATCCACCCTCCAGGACCTTGCTCTAGTGGCTGTTCTGTTTGTCTGAGTCTGAGCCATGAGTACCAGACAGCTATTTGACCAAGGTCAGCCATTGCCAATCCTGTCCTCAGCTGGCATCTCCCCATCAGCACTTTCTAACAGAATCACTGGACAACCATCAGCAGAAGGGTCCTTGGCTGATTGTCCTCTTCTGAGCCCGAAGGCCTGATGCCTTACTACTACTAGTTACTACTATCCTGGCTGGGAACAAATAAGCCAGCACGGACCAGGGATCATACTTGCAATCTTCCTGGTTTATGTAATCCAGTACCACACCATTGAATAATGACAGGAAATTTGCATTTAATTTGAATCATAATTTCCCCCAATCTTCTTATTTTAAAGTAAATTCCCCTCCTTTTAATCCTCCTAAGCTGTACCCCACTTGCTTACACTGGGCAGGAAGGTGCCACACACAATGTGATTAGTTTTTAAATTCTGCTGTTGATGATATTGCTAGGCTGCATGTAAACATCTGTTTCTGTAATTCTATATATTTTAACTTTTCAATTTTATAATATTTTGCTAGGTCAATGAACCTAATTGGGCAGGGGACTGACAAGGCATACCTTTCTGGTCCAGCCACACTGAAATGTCTGAGCAATGGACTAGAATTGTCTGACTTCTGTGTGGCCTTTCCCATCTCACCCTCCCTGTGAGAAAGCTCTAGTCTCTCAATAGCAGTTAAACCCAGGCCACATTTTGTCAGCGGAAGCCAATTAATTGTCAGTCAAGCCCTGTTAAGGATGGCTGGTTGCCTGCAAGAGCCACCCCATTATGATAAAACAGTTCAGACCAGTCCTTTTATTTCCCAGTTTTTACTGGTGTTCCATTTTAAGGTATACAAAACCAGTTCAGACCTGTATACTTATTTCCCAGTTTTTACTGTTTTTTCATTCTGGGATGGGTAGGCTTCCATGGCCCAAAGAGTGCCCAGATAGATGCCTCGCCATAGCCGCCAGGTATCACTATGTGGTCTCCCCACGCAGCGGAAGAACTCCCAACCGCTGGCAAAATGCCAGGGGAGGCAGGAAGAGGTCCTTAATTGGCCACCTAAGTGGCTCAATTGGGCTGTCCACCACTGGCAATATGGCATGGTGGTGGGAAGACAATGTGCACGCAAACCCCTGCCGTTCCACGTTTTCCAACCTCGCTCTAAATGGCCCAGTAAAATCCTGCCGATCGAGTCTGTACCAAGTCTTTCGAAGAGAAATCCAGTTAGTCCCATTTTCCTGCTCTTTCCTGATATCCCAGCAATTTTTCTTCCTCAAGTATTTATCCAATTCCCCTTTGAAGGCTACTATCGTATACATTTTCAGTACCCAATCGGGCCGCATTTCAAATCCTCGACGCTTGGATTTTGGAAAACCCCAACACTGAATGAGGCTTTGTGTGTGGAAGAAAAGCCACAGAAAAGGGGATAAATGAGCATCATGTGGTTTAAGTTTTGTGCAGTGGCATTTTCTGGAAGATATGTAAATCAGTTAAATAGTAAATTATGAACGAAGCTATATTCGACAACTACACAACCACTGGACCTGAAGGCTAAGCCTTCATTCCAGTAATCAGACTGAGACGGTGTTGAAAATGGAAAGTTCAGTTGTTTTAGGCCAATAGAAGTACTGATGTTGACTCCTCCACTGCAGTGCCCCTGGATAAACTGGCTGAGCAATCGGACTTTGTGACAGTGCACTGTGCTTTGACTCCTGAGACTAACGGTTTGTGCAACAAAGATTTATTTTCAAAAATGAAAAAGACGGCAGTATTTATCAACACAAGCAGGTAAGACATGGATACTGGTTTACTGAGGTGTTTTCAGATGGGATTTTATTTTTAGTCCAGTATACTGAGCAAAGGACTGGCTGAGAATTTACCTCCATGCACATTTTTTAAAAAACTTCTGTATTTTTAGGTGTTTACTTTAGTGTTTTACCAACTAGAAATGGCTATCCAACATTGCCTATGAACAGAAAGGTTCTCAAACAGGGTATTCTGTTCTCTGTAGCTTGTCCTTCAATTATATTGATAAAATATATTATAATAGTATTGAGAGCTACTTGCCTGTATGCTAGACTGCTGTCACTTTGATTCAATATAATGCAAGGGTTCACTTTTGGATTACATTGAACACAGTGCAACAGGTATTTCTCAGCACTTAGACCTTGCCGAAGAAGGCAGTTTGGAAGAAGGCACACTTCCTGAGGATGCACCATTACAACCTCCAACACACATTGCCACTCTACAAGAGTTAGCTGGTAATGCACAAGGGTTTGCACCCAGCGTGAAAGAGCAGTAGCAGGTCATGGGAGAGCCCAGGAGACAGCTTCTTGGAGATTGAGGCCGTCTCCCAACTCTGAATTGGACAAAGATGAGGATTTCAGGGAATCAGCCAAGAAAAGAAAACAAGAAGTTGTACCTGGCTGAGGGCCTGCCAAGAAGTTTCAGCACCTTAGCTGAAAGTATGAAGGAGTCTTCTTCCAACCTGAGTGATGTCATCTCTCCCATTATCAGAATTTTGCAGTTTCCCTTGGAGAGTATGGCATCCTCCACAGACAATGCAGCCAGGCCCTCAAAAAGGAAGTCAGCATCACCAGCCATTGCAACATTGATGGAAGCTCAAATGGCTGCCGTAAAGGCTCTGGCTCCATATTTGACAGATCGGTGGACCAAGTCAGTAGAGTCTATCAGGGAATCACTCACCTTCTACAGTCTGCTCTCCTGCAGATCAGTGGAAGTCATGAACTCAAGCCCCAATTTAGGCAACCTTCTTATAAAGTAATATAAGTTGACCCATAGGTGAGAAATTAATGGAAACCAATTACCATGTTGGGAATTAAATTCCTCATCTTTATCACATTTAGCACTTTGCTCTGCAATGTGCTTTCACAGTAGCAAGAAAGCTAACCTAAGCTGATAACAGGACTAGAAATAAATTAATTAATTAAGAGTCGCAAACTAGTTATAGCACACAGTGACAGTTGGGCTAACCCTACCTGGTACCTTGTTTGCAAATAGCAAAAGAAATAAATTATGTTTACAGTTTGGATGGAAATGACCAGGAATTCCATCTCAGTTGGTAGCGCTGTTGTTAATGGAGAGAGGAGCTAACTTGGGTTATGGCTACAGCTGGTAGAAGAACAGGAACCAACCTGTGCTATTAACACAAGTGGCTATTTTAATAGAGGTGTTCAAAATTGAGAGGTTTGATGGAGTAGGGAGAAGCTGTTTCCACTGGCAAGGCAGTTGGTAACCAGAGGAGGACACAGATTGAAGATAATTGGCAAAAGAACTGTGATGGGTGCGTGGGGGAGGGTGTGGTATGGAGGGGGGTTGGTGGAATGAAGAAATTTTTGTTACACAGAGAGTTATTATCATCTGGAATGTGTTATCAGAAAAGGTGATGGAAGCAGATTCATTAGTAATTTCAAAAAGGGAATTCAATAAGTACTTGAAAAGAAACACTTGCAGAGCAATGGAGGAGCCTGGGAATGAGATTAATTGGATAACTCTTTCAAAAATTCAACACAGGCATGATGGGCCAAATGGCCTAATTTTGTGCTTTAAGTGTTCTATGTAAAACTTACTCAGGCTTCATTAGGCCCAACAGTGGGTGAAATTTGCATTGTCAAAATGTGTGATTTCAGATTGAAAAATACAACATTCCCTACTTTTTTCCATCCCATAACAGTAATAATGATTCCAGGTTACCTACAGCTCAATCTCGTTCAGCGTAAAGCTTCCCCTACTCTACATCAACAACAAGTCTCCCCCTGCCTACTTTCCACAACAGCTAAATTCGTATGAAATGAGTGAGGTATGCTGTCTGAGAAAACAGTTAAACCACTTCTATTCAAAGGGAGGAAAGCTAGAACAAGTCACTATAGAGAGGTGTTTTCTAATAGTTAGCCACATGTGACCAATTGTGAATTCAGATGTGACTAATGGCATTGCTGATTGGTGTCTAGTACTCATTTTGTATTTACTGTTGTTGGGCATGTGATCTAAATAGTCATATTTGCATAGCATATGCATGTGATCTTTAACTTTTTTCTGTATTTATTGGTAAAATTATAGGATTAAAAGCAAAGTGTGCAAGTTGTGCACTTTACTTCCTTGGTGATAAATGGTAAATGGTGATAGATATTTGTTGAGTAAATATACACACGAGGTACATTTGCCTTATTTTTAATTCGTTCACAGGATGTGGGTGCCTAGGTCAGCATTTATTGCCCACCCCTAATTGCCCTTGTTCAGAGGGCATTTTTAAGAGTCAACTATATTGCTGTGGATCTGGAGTCACATGTAGGCCAGACTAGGTAAGGGTGGCAGATTTCCTTCCCTAAAGGGCATTAGTGAACCAGATGGGTTTTTGCTACAATTGGCAATGGTTTTGTGGTCATCATCAGACTTTTAATTTTTATTCAATTCAAATTTCACCATCTGCCATGTTGGGACTCAAACCCAGGTCTCCAGAGCATTACCCTAGGTCTCTAGAATACTAGTCTAGTGATAATACCACTATGCCATCACCTCCCCTGTTTTGCACATAAGGCATTTTATACTAAAAGTGGTGCATGTGGCTAAAATTTCTATTGGACAACCAACACCGCTATAAACCAGTGGTGGGAAAACACTTAGGGCTGGATTTTGCCATCTGGAGGCGGATGGAGCTTTAAATTCAAATTTTCAAGCTGATTCCTGCTGACCACCATTTTGACCAGCATTGAAAATGTGATGGGTCACAACCTAACTTGCACCCCACTGATGTCAAGTCTTCCATATTAATGGCTATCTCAATTTTAAATGTGGCTAAGTATGCGATAAACATTTTGGGAGGAAAAACATTGAATGGGACCATACAATTGATGGAAAGACGCCAAGGGACATGAATTAAAAGAGTGACCTAATGATTGAAATACATAATTCTGAAATTGTAAATAAAGCCATAAAAATGGCCAACAGTATTTTCAGTTTTATAAATAAACGGGAAACCAGAGGCTGGTGAGAACATCAGTGATAAACCCAGGGGTTCTGCTTTTGAGCAACCTTTAACCAACAGTTAGAAAACTTAAAACAAGTCTGGCACTGTCTCAGAAGTAGTCAGAGTTTAATCCTGTACACTGTGGAATAAGAGTGATCCGTTTTCTAATTCAGATGCTGTTTGCATTGCTTAGGAAAACATCTAAGATCTGCTGAATGTTTAGAGTCTTCTTTTCTTCCACAGAGGAGCTGTGGTGAACCAGGATGATCTTTATCAGGCTCTGATTACTGGTCAGATTGGTGCAGCAGGATTGGATGTCACGGTTCCTGAGCCATTACCCACTGACCATCCTCTCTTTGCACTGAAAAACTGTGGTAAGTTACAATATTGGAAAAATAACTTGCTGTTCTTTAATGCCTTATGTAATTTAGATTTTGCTATGTTGCAACATAAAGTATATACTACCACTTACAGTCCAATTTCATCCCTGATGTTCAGTTTGTAAATAGCTTGAAGTGAGTCACGGTCCATATCTAATGGTTTAGAAATGGTTTATTTTATGTTGTACTTCCAGTTATTCTGCCACATGTCGCAAGTGCCACCATCGCCACTCGCACTGCCATGGCTCTGTTGACTGTCAATAACCTCCTGGCAGGCCTCAAAGATGAACCGATGCCGAAGGAGCTGACCCTGTGAGGTGGGAGGTTGTGCCCTAGCTATGGGGTGACTTCTATTGTAGAGCCCATGACCTGAAACTTGATGCAACCCTGATTAGTTGTATGATTAGAGAAGTGGAAAGTCTTGTTCAGCTGTTTCAAAGAAATGAACCTTGCATCTAATAAAGTTGGAACTGCTCATAAACCCTAAAGTGAGTCATTTATCTCTATAGAACATTTACTAAAATCTTTGAAATCACATTCAAAATCTACTTTTGCATCTTTTCTTTTTGTTTGAACGCAGGGAAAGATTGTTAGGAGTAAATTTTTCAATCAAATTTTAAACCGCTGGCCTCCAGTGAGTAATTAAAGTATGAACCCTTTGTCTTTTTCACAAGGTAAATATGGGGCAGAATTTTTCCATTGCCGTGCGGGGACGGGCCCCGCACGCCCACGCGTAAAATGATGCGCAGTGATGTCGGGTGAAGGTCCCGACATCACCGTGCGCCAGCTCAATATTTCGTTGGACAGGCGCGCGCTGATCTTTGATGCGTGCCCACCATTAATTAACCGGCCACTTAAGGCCCTTGAGGCACCAATCGATGGCGATTTTTCAACGCCCATGCAATCTTCAGGTCAGCGCACGGGTGCAACGGGCAGACGGATGGGACACATTTGTATAAACCTCATTAACGGGTGGGTAAGAGGGCTCAGTGGGGTTGTAAGTGTGCTCTGTCAAATATTGATTTTTCAAAGTTACTGATTCTTGTGATCTGCAATACTTCAAAACGCATACTAGCTGCTTGGTCTGGACTCACAACCTTCAGGTCAGCACTCTGCAGTGAGGAATCTTTTTTGGGCCTGCATGTTTCAGGAAGCCTTCCCTTAGCCTGGGAATGGAAGCTGAACTCTCCACTGGAGGCATCTCCTCTGAGGAGGAAGGGAGGGCTAGTAGGGGGAGGAGGCCAGGAGTGCACATTCAGCCTTCAGGGGAGCCACCTTTGGGAGGTCAGGCGCAGGCACAAGGGGTGCAGGGCCATGAGGCAGTCCAAGGCAGAAGGGGCCAGAGAAGACGTCACTATCCTGCTGCCAGGGTATACAGCGGCGAAGCAGCTACCTTTATTTGTCTGAGGTGCAGTGCGGAAGGAGGCTCCGTCTCTCAAGGGAGACAGTCAACTATATCTGTCAGACGATTGGGCCTGAGATCTCCGTGAACTGTGTGGGTGGACACACCATGCCAGCGGCACTAAAGGTCACAGCTGCCCTCAACTTCTATGCCTCTGGCTCCTTCCAGGGGTTAGTAGGTGATCTTTGTGGTGTCTCCCAATCAGCTGTCCACACTTGTGTCAAGCAGATTACAGATGCTCTGTTCAGGGAAATAATTGACCTTCATCGACTACCGTTGGGGCCAGGCAAGCCAGACGCAGCAAGCCACAGGCTTTGCGGCCATTGCTGGCTTTCCCCGCATCCAGGATGCAATAGACTGCACACATGTGGCCACCAAGGCGCCAGCAGGTGAGCCCGGTGCCTTTGTCAACATGAAGAGCTTCCACTCCATGAACATGCAGATAGTGTGTGATATCATGGATTCTGATTCTACAAGTCTGTGCAAGGTACCCAGGCAGCTCCAATGACACCTACACCCTCAGACACTCCCAGGTGTCGGGGCTCTTCAGTGCTCCAGCCCAGCTGGATGGATGGCTGCTGGGTGACAAGGGCTATCCCCTCAGAAGGTGGCTCATGATACCTCTCCGTCATCCAAGAACAGAGGCTGAGCAGCGGTACAGTAGGAGCTACGCCTCCACAAGGGCTGTGGTGGAGAGAGCCACTGGTCGTCTTAAGATGCGCTTGAGATGCCTGGACTGCTCAGGGGTGCACTCCAGTACCCCCCAGATCGTGTGTCGCTGATAGTGGTTGCATGCTGCGCTCTCCACAATCTTGTGCTGGAAAGGGGGGATACAGTGGACGATGAAGACGTCGACGTAGCGGCTGTGGCTGCACACGATGAGTCTAGCAGTGAGTCCAAGGATCAGCACGCACAGGGAAATGCTGAGGGGGCAGACGCTGACCTGGGCATACTCCACGGAGGCAGGGACCGGGAGGTTTTAATCCAACGAACCTTCAGCTAGTACACCACATATGGACCTCCAGGACAAGCCTGGGCTGTAGGCTCCATACTTGATACCTAAGTGCAAAATCTGCCTGCTTAGGAACATTAACCAAGATCCTTGTCAATAAAGCTGAATGTCCCACAAAACACTCCTAACATTTTTGGAAACCATCCACCTGCAGAAGAGGCACCCTCAGCCATGGTGACATGTCTGAGTTTAATATTACAACCAAAGAAACTTAATGAAACAAAATGACAAAGGTGTTAGAAATCGCACCAACTCATAAAGACCTCATTGCAGGCCAACACAAAAGCACCAGTGATAAACCCGTGGTGTGCCTAAGGTGCCTTATGTTTACGTTTACGGGTGCTATGTCTTGGTGCTGACCCCTCGCTGGGAGTGGCATCTGAGACGGCCTGCTCACTCTGCTGTCCTGTTGGCCAAGATGATCTTGGCGGCTGTCCTCTGGCCTGTGGAACCTGTGCTGGCCCCACCTGGGAGGGAGCTGCCAGTTCCACAGCTGGCATCTCCCCAGTCATCGCAGCCTCAGCGGATGCAACGGTCACTGGCAGAAGGGCGGAGGAGCTGCCGCCCTCATCCGGAGCACCCTCAGAGCAGCCCGCAGAGACGACAGGCAGCTGCTGCGCCAAAATGAGGTCACCTCGGACCTCCCTGCTCACCGTGGATGGATGGGCACCGAGCTGGGAAACTTGGGGCCCAAACCATCTCCCAGATTGGCAATGACCAGTTGAGGTCAATGCCGATGTGAGGGCTTGCTGGTCCGAGCGCACCCCCAGGAAGCCCTGATGTGTCTCCTGGAGGAGCCTCTCCACAAGAGTCACCACTCTCTCCATGGAGGACGCATGGCGCTCGGCCATGAGGCTCATTGCTTCGGCAATAGTCTGTGTAGACTCCTCCACCATGGACACCAAGACAAGCATAGCCTCAGGTATCTCCACCAGATGCCCCACACACCCGGCCGCATTTCCTGCGCTTGCTGCGTCGCGGACGACTCCAGAGGCACATCATCAGGCACTGACTGAGCATGTGTCTGGTCCCCTGCAGTCCTCTGACTGCTGGCGCCATGGGCACTCTCACTCCGCCAGCTCCTCCAGCAACTGTGAAGTGCCCTCACCGCTGTGCCCCGGGACACTAACCAATGTTCTAATTCCCACCGAGGTGCTAGTATCTGCGCTGGTGCCTGCCTGGCAGAGATGGTGTGAGGCTGGTGAGACTTCAGGGCCCTCAGATGTGAGAGGGGCCTCTGCTGCTCCTCCTCCCTGCCCTGCTCCGCTGATGCTGAAAGGAAGAACAAGGACATTGAATCAGTTAATGTGGAGACAATGTCAATGTGCATCCCTGTCCCCTGGATCATTATGCGCTCATCCTTCCATAAGCAATGGTCAAGCCATGTTGCAAACTTCAATCACTGAACATTCAGCACTGCCATGGCTGCTGGGAGAACAATGGTGACCTCAGTGCTGAGCAAATTTACCTGCCTGTGGCACCCCAGCCTCACCGACACCGGTGGACCTGGGTGCATGGCGCCTCTCCAAATCAAGGGCCTCCTGCTCGAAGTGGCTGAGAATCACCAACTGGGCCAGGCCGCCACCACTCCTCACCCGCTCGGCGGCATTATGTGGCATTCTTCTCCTGAAAAAGGAGAGAAGGGCATTGATTAGTGCTACTTGTACGTGGACAGCCCACCCCAACCAGAGTGGGACATTGCAGGGCTCCAGTGACTCCTCACCCCACTGCTGCTACCAAACACTCACACAAAGATACAAAGATGCTAGGCCTGCCCCCCGCCTCCCTCACCCCCTTGGCCAAATGCTGCCTACATCACATTAGGCACCACACAGTCTAACCTTCCATACCAAGGAGGCGTAAGAATGTGGAGTGCACAGGACAGCAGATCGATCTCAGCGGGATTCACGCTGGGCGGGTCTTAATTGGCCTGCCTGCATAAAATGGCGGCGTGGACCCGATCGTGGGTGGCAATTGGGTCCGCACCTGCTCCGCCTGCCCGACAGGCAGAAAATTCTCCCCACGGAATGAGGAAGCTCATCCTATCTTGGCTCACCCCAAAGTTAGTCACACTCTGTCCCTTTGCATCGCAGTACCAATCTGTTCCTTAAAAACTGAACTTGTAGGTAAGGTAGTGGAGGTTTAAAAAAACTCAGTGTTAATCATTCTTCCCAACATCTGTCTTAAATCTGCCCTTTCATGTTGACGCTGCACCCAGATTTATTTTTCTACACCATAAACAGAAATGCTGACCCAGCCAGGGGTGTTCACATGCCGTAAATGAATAAAAAAATACAAAACATACTGATTATGGGCAGTAAGAAAGCAAATATATCCTGTCCGTGACAGTGGCAATTAATGTAAATGCTTTGTGATTATTTTCTTCCCCAATGCCACTTTTGGTGCCAATGGCAAAGTCATATTTGACTGCTTGCAATGAGAAGAGGTCTACAGAGGTTGGCAGGCAGGTGGAGCTGCACAATATCAATGCACAATTTCACCTGCCTCTGTCGAATAACCATAATCATGACACCAAAAGAATATGTTGGCGAAGATAATTGGCAAATCTCATAGGATTTGTTTACAAACACAATCACCGACACATCAATTCATCAAAATGGAAATGACAGCAGCTTCACTGCCCAGAACTAAAAATAGGTTTGGAGAGGTCATCACAATGCTTAACTTGAGGAAATTGTAGCTTGTCAAACATTGGAAGCTGACCCCATGTCTGTAGGATCTGTTTCCATGTTGTAAATACCCTACATCGCATTGCCTATTTTGAAAAAAAATCAACATTTACTCAGTTTCATTGTGAGGTATTTAGTGCATTTGTGACTGCACTAAATACCTACGTCGTATTGCCTATTTTGGGGAAAAAAAAAACATTTCTCAGTTTCTTGGTGAGGTATTTAGTGCATTTGTGACTGCAATATGTAAATGAGGAAGGGACCAGTGAGAGTTTTGATGGATTGAAAGGTAATGGGGTCAGTACAGGAAGAGAAACCATTGCTTTGGTTATGATTGGATAGCTAAGATGGAACCAAGCCAGGACAATTTTACTGAGATGGATCACAGGATAGATATGTGAATTCGACTACGTTTGTAATGCTGCAAGATGGTGACAAGTCACGTAATGGGTTGTTGCCGGTCCGAATGAGAAGGGTGAGCTCGTGTTGCACACAACAACAGTGGGAGGATGGGGTGGTCAACTATGTCAAGGTTTCAGAGAGATAGAGAACAAGGACGAAGAATGTACCACAGTCATAGGTCGCAGGGATATCATTTGTAATGTTGATAAGGGCGGATTCAGTATTCCCCTCTCCTCCGCCTCCCCTCCCCATCCCTGAACCCTGACTTCCCTCCCTTCGCCTCCCCTCCCCATCCCTCCCCTTCCCTGAACCTCTTCCCCTCTCCTCACCCCTCCGATTTCTCCCCCCTCCCTCCCCTCCTCCCCACCCCCCTCCCTTCCCCCCTACCAGCCCTCCTCCTCTCCCAGCATCCCTCCATTACCCCAACCCCCACCCCCCTCCCAACCCCCTCCCTTCCACCACCCAGCCCCCGCCCTTTTCCCCACCCAAACCCTCCTTCTCCACCTCTCCCCACTTCCCCTCCCCCTCCCCCTCTTCCCCCTTCCACCCCCTCCCCTCTTCCCCCTCCCCTCTTCTCCCCTTCCACCCCACTCCCCTCTTCCCTCCCCCTCCTTCCCCCTCTCACCCCCTCCCCTCTTCCCCCTCCCCTCTTCTCCCCTTCCACC